>NC_090247.1:56865123-56950123 GCF_037325665.1 Littorina saxatilis
GGCCAAAATTTCAATCACTTTGATTGAAAAATGAGGGTGTGACAGTGCTGCCTCAACTTTTACAAAAAGCCGGATATGACGTCATCAAAGAAAGGTATTTATCGATAAAAAGACAAAAAAGTGGGGGATATCATTCCCAGGAACTCTCATGTAAAATTTCATAAAGATCGGTCCAGTAGTTTGGTCTGAATCGCTCTACACACACACACACACACACACACACACGCACACGCACAGACACACAGACACACACACACACACACACACACACACACACACACACACACACACACACACACACACACACACACACATACACCACGACCCTCGTCTCGATTCCCCCTCTATGTTAAAACATTTAGTCAAAACTTGACTAAATCTAAAAAGAAGGAGGAATGAGAGAAAAAAGAAGAAGAATGTTTAAGGATGAAAGAGAATAGAGATGGAGAAGCTGAAATTAAAAACATGATGGGCGTGGAGGATTATGGATGATTTGTTTTTACTTAAAATGAAACGCGTTGGGTTGGAATGTTGTAAAAATCGATGAATGAATAGGCAGTCACATATTTCGTAATAGTTTTTCCCTCTACGTCGATTGCAAGAACGAACTTTCTTCCTTTTCTGCGTTCATGGACTGAAACTCCTGCATACGCTCGTGCTTTTGAACAAGTGTTTTTTTGTTTTTTTCGTGTATGACCGTTTTTACCCTGCAATTTGGGCAGCCAATCGCCAACCTTCCGCATAGGAGGCCGGCGTACCGCGTCTTATCCATATTGTGCCCGTTGCAAGAAGAAACAATTCTGTATAATGAAGCACTTGAGATAGCAAATGATGGCAGCAATTCCGATTTGTAATGACTAAGCTAAGTTTAATTTCATTCCAATGTTCAGAAGAAAACAAAGCCGCTGTAGGCTTATGTTTCAACACACTTTATTTGTTTGGTGTAACTCAAGGACTGTAGTATGGTTAATAACAAGCTTACTGACGTGTGTAAATTAGTTATCGTGTTTGAAAACAAATAACGTCTGTTACCTTTGCTGTTGCTGTTGTTGAATGAGAATACTTACTTGGGAATATGGACAATAGGTACAATCCACGATAACAGAAATTCCAACTTTACTGACATTCGAAAATGTTTTCGTCTTTTTATATTTAGTCAAGTTTTGACTAAATATTTTAACATCGAGGGGGAATTGAAACGAGGGTCGTGGTGTATGTGTGTCTGTCTGTGCGTGTGTGTGTGTGTGTGTGTGTGTGTGTGTGTGTGTAGAGCGATTCAGACTAAACTACTGGACCGATCTTTATGAAATTTGACATGAGAGTTCCTGGGTATGAAATCCCCGAACGTTTTTTTCATTTTTTTGATAAATGTCTTTGATGACGTCATATCCGGCTTTTCGTGAAAGTTGAGGCGGCACTGTCACGCCCTCATTTTTCAACCAAATTGGTTGAAATTTTGGTCAAGTAATCTTCGACAAAGCCCGGACTTCGGTATTGCATTTCAGCTTGGTGGCTTAAAAATTAATTAATGACTTTGGTCATTAAAAATCTGAACATTGTAAAAAAAAAAATAAAAATTTATAAAACGATCCAAATTTACGTTTATCTTATTCTCCATCATTTGCTGATTCCAAAAACATATAAATATGTTATATTTGGATTAAAAACAAGCTCTGAAAATTAAATATATAAAAATTATTATCAAAATTAAAGTGTCCAAATCAATTTAAAAACACTTTCATCTTATTCCTTGTCGGTTCCTGATTCCAAAAACATATAGATATGATATGTTTGGATTAAAAACACGCTCAGAAAGTTAAAACAAAGAGAGGTACAGAAAAGCGTGCTATCCTTCTTAGCGCAACTACTACCCCGCTCTTCTTGTCAATTTCACTGCCTATGCCGTGAGCGGTGGACTACGAGTATACGGTCTTGCTGCGTTGCATTGCGTTCAGTTTCATTCTGTGAGTTCGACAGCTACTTGACTAAATATTGTATTTTCGCCTTACGCGACTTGTTTCTTCTTCTTTTTATTCCATGTTGCATCGTTTCTTTATGTCTGCGCGCTGATTTGCATTCATCATTATTATTTTTTTTAAATCATTATCCACATAAAAGAGCATCAACAACAAAATTTTTTCTGTTCTTAATCAGAGTCAGTGATCTCCAGGCTATACTTTTTCAGGATCAGTGTGTCTGTGCCTTGGGGGCATTGGAGTTAGCCCTTCAAGTTTAGCTTTGAAATGTAAAGGATTTTAATGAGAGGATTTGCTGAAGAGACCTACTTTTACTTCTTTGGAGAACTGTTGGTCTGGAAAGAGCACAAGACTCGTGATCATCGGGTCACGAGTTTGATTCCAGGCTGGGAAGTACACGGATATTTGTTCACTTGATGATCTTAATTTATCATAAATAATTAATGCAGTTTTAACATGATCTGCGTTTTAACCTGATTATTTGCTTGGTTTGTTTTCGCGGGCGACCTTGATCCTTTGTTGACACTACAGGCACTCGTCACGAGGTGGGCGGGGCCTATGTCACTTGTGATGGACGGTCGTCTTTTCTTATGGTGTACACTACATTGGGGTGTGCACGTTAAAGATCCCATGATTGACAAAAGGGTCTTTCCTGGCAAAATTGTATAGGCATAGATAAAAATGTACACCCGTGTGACTTGGAATAATAGGCCGTGAAAAGTAGGATATGCGCCGAAATGGCTGCGATCTGCTGGCCGATGTGAATGCGTGATGTATTGTGTAAATAAATTCCATCTCACACGGCATCAATAAATCCCTGCGCCTTGAATATGTGCGCGATATAAATTGCATAAAAAAATAAAAAATAAGTTAAAAAAATCCCTGCGCTTAGAACTGTACTGTCACAAAGATGTGAGTAGCATATTTGTGAGGTGAAGCCACGTCGTGTTTTTAACCTCCCTAAAAGTTGTAGAGGCGATGGTAGCTGACCGGACTAGCGTTATTCACGTGTTTCGGGTGTTGCACGCAAAACTGGCTTAGCTTGATGTGAGTTGTGTTTGAGACATGTAGCTGGTCTGAGGTAAATAACGTCACAGCGTGTGAGATTTCCAACCGGGAAGGTTGTTCAGCGTGTGTCAGACTTGTTCTGGGAACAAGTACTCTTTCAAGAGACGGGTCTCTTAAGGTAAATGATTTACTATGTTGTATATTATTGAGGTTGGAATACATAGCTGGAGCGTAAAGGTTAGTGTGTATAAAGTGCACCCAATCTGAGTGTGAAGCGTTGAGAGAATTCTGGATGTAATTGTTTCACGGTTTTTCATGGGGAATTTCTTGAACATAATTGCCACGCATTTATGTTATGTTTAAGACGGTCATGCTTTGTATGGGGAGTGTTATTCATTGATTAAGTGTTAGTTTGGATATTGAATCTGTACGGAATGTGAACGTGGAATGAACGAGAATGTATGAGTGGTACATGAACGTTTGGAAGAAGAGATGGTTTTAGAGAATGTTGTATTAAGACTTGGTTAAATTCTTTAGGAGTTTCCATGAGGGATTTCCATGGCGTATAAGGGAGGGACCTTACACGAGAGAAGCGCTAGACGACGGTGGAAGCAAGGGACCACCTCGGCGCAGATGACTAGACGAGTGGAGTCTTCATCGAGACCGGTCGTAGCTGACGACGGTTGTTTCCGCTACGGGCGGAAGGGTTTCTCGGGGAGAAACCTGGAAGGTGTGTGTGGGCATCGTCCGTGAGATGTGTGTTGGCGTCTTCAGTGAAAGGTGCGTGTTGGCATCTTCAGTGGAAGGTGTGTGTTGGCATCTTCAGCGAAAGGTGTGTGTTAGCATCTCTGTGTGTTGGCATCTGAATTCATTATTCTATTCAGCGAGACAAGTAAGTGAACTGGCGACATGCAGTGAGCCGTGATACGAACTCGTGAGTGTCTGTTGGTACCTTCTTGTGTGCGTTAATCTATATTTGAGAAAGTATTGTTATAATATGTATTTACATGCCTTGAGTGAAAGCTGGAAGATTGTGCGAACTGTGTGTTGAAAAGTTGTTCGTATTGATGTATTTAAAGTGAAGAAGTATGTTGTTTTGGTTGAGGAAATAATGAGCCTGCATCCTCCCAAATTCTGTTTTTGAAGTGTTTGGTGTGAAAGGGTAGAGACAGTGCAAAAGGGCAGAACACGCATAATAAATTCACATGCAAACCACTTCGTGACAGTGGTGACCCCGATTTAGCCCTAAATAGGTTTTTGTTTCTAAGGATAGATTTTTGTTGTAGTTGCTTCCCTTCCCTTTCGAAAAAGTGAGAAATTGAGAAATTGAGAAAGAAGTGCCTTAGGGTAGCTAATTATACATACTTTGATACTTTGCGTGTTGTAGTGTTTGTTTATGTGTATGTTATTGGACACCCCCTCTCCAGCTCTAGGGGTCTACGTAGTTGTATAGTTCGTACGTAGAGAGGGCCTTAGTTTCTGTTTGCTTCCTGTTCTGTGTATTTATCATCTATCTTTCTATCTAAATTCTAGCTCCCTTTCCTATAAGTTTTTTTAAAAACTATTTTTCTTAGATTCTATCTTGGATTGATTGTTGTGTATGATTGGTGTCGTTGAGGTGCAGGCTTATTTTAAATAAAATAGTATAGGGTGTGCCATTTTTGTGTGTGTATAAATTCTGAAATTTTGATTTTTTTTGTGGTTTGTTTGGACTCTGATTTTGTTGTTGTTGTGTACTTTGGTTTGATAAAAAGTGTTTTTGTTTATTATTGTTATGGTTGTTCCTATTTGTAGTTGGATTAGTAATAGGGTGATTATCTCCCCTATACTACTGTTTGATATTTAGTTGTTGGTTTGGGGAAAGTTTTTTGTTTATTTTTTTTTGTAAATTTATTTATTTTTTGGGTAGTAGTAAGTTGTAAACATTTGTAATTGGACAAATTTTTGGGTAAATTTTTTTGTTTTTTGTTGTTGTTGTGGTGAACATTTAAATTTTGTTTTGGTTTTGCTCTGGCGATTGATTTTCCTTAAAGGATCTGACGCTGGTTAGTGGTGTGTGGAATTGAATTTTTCATTTAAAGTGTGTTATTTGGGTTTGAGAAACTTTGACATTTCTAGTTAATTGGTTTTAATTTTTTTGTTGTTGTTGATGTTCTAAAGTTGTTAGTTTAAGTTTGTCATTGGTTGACAAGTGTTTGAAGCTGCTATTGATTGTTTAATCTGATATTTTCCAAATTATAATTTTTTTTGTGACTCTATTAAGTTTATTGTTTATTTTTGAGACTGGTTGTGTAAATAGTTAAGTAGTAAACAATTTAAGGATTGTTTTTAAAAAGGCACAAGATTTCTTTTAGTTTAGTATTTTATGATTCTCTTTTGTGTGTGGTTAGTATTGCGAGAAACTGGTGTATGATACAACTTTTTGATACTTAAAACAATTTTGTGAACTTGTGTTACTTGATCCATTGTATTACTTTGAGATTACTTTGATATTTTGACATTGTAAAGATGGCTGAGCATAGTGATACTGGTGGTAGCACTTATGATCATTATTTGGCATTGGGAGAGAAGCATGGCTTAAAGGCAGAAGCTTTGTTTAAGTTTGCTCAGGATCATATGGATAGAGAAGAGAGAATTCAGGAAAGGGAGGCAAAGAAAGTAGCAGCTGAAGCTGAGGTTGAAGCAAAGAAAGTTGAGGCTGAGACAAAAAGATTAGAAGTAGAGGCTGAGACAAAAAGGTTACAAATTGAGGCAAATAGGGAATTAGATGCAAAGAGGCTAGAAGCAGATACTGAAGCGAGGAGAATGGATTTGGAATTTAAGAAAGTAGAAGCGCAGCAAAGTACAGGTGGAAATGCGGGTGGAAGATCAGGTCCCAGCATTAGGCCCCAGTACCCAAAACTCCCCATGTTCAAGGAAGACAAAGATGACATTGACAGTTTCTTGTTCAGATTTGAAACGCATGCAAAGGCGAACAAATGGAATGATTCAGAGTGGGCTACATACTTATCAGCTTATCTGGAAGGTGGAGCGTTGTCTTTGTTTCATTCATTGTTTTCAACGGGTACTTTGTCGTATGAAGACTTGAAGAAAGAGTTATTGAAGAAGTTTCAGTGCACACGAGAGGGATTTCGGGAGAAATTTCGCAGTACGAAGCCAGAGGCTGATGAAAGTTTTGGCACATACGTAACAAGGATGACGCATTTGTTCAACCGTTGGTTGAGGTTGTCGGATATAGAAACCTCATATGAAGCTTTGTTTGATTTTGTGTTGTGTGAACAGATTCTTACCAGTGTATGCACTGATTTGGCAGTCTTTTTGAAAGAACGTGATTGTAAAAATTCAAAAGACATGATTGCTAGCGCAGAAATGTACAAATCGGCCCATCCAAATAAATGTTTGGCCAGAAAGAGTCAAGTAAATCCTTTGGGGACTGGAAACGTAGCGTTCAATCAGAATCGTGGATCGGGTCAGTCTTACAATCGAGGTCAAGGTGATAGTGGCAGAAGACAAGAGGGTATGAGCAGAAATACCAGGTTTCAAGGCAGAGGAGATGATCGTAGGCCGGGTAGAAGAGGTTGGCAACAAGGAAGTACTAGAGGTACGGGTACGGAACAGCAAAATCAGGACACATGTTACAGATGTGGGCAGTTGGGCCATTACGCTAGAGAATGTTTTCAGGTAGCATATTCGGCGAAGTCGGTAGCGGATTGTCAGGACGCTGGGGTGTTGATAAGCTCGGCAGCATTCGGGTCGTTGCCATTAGCGGAAGGTCTCGTTAATGGGAAGCAAGTTTCAGTACTGAGAGACACAGGAGCTAATGTAGCTGGGGTAAGGAAGTCGTTGGTCTTACCAAGCCAGTACATAAAGGGAGAGGTCCAAAAGGTGAAGGGTTTTAGTGGACGGATTGATTTGTATTCATTGGCGGAAGTGGTTGTCGATACCCCATATTTTCAGGGAAAGTTGAAATGTTGTGTGCTCACAGACCCAGTCGCTGACCTAGTGATAGGTAATCTTCAGGGTGTGGTACCCAGAGTAGATTTGTTCCTTGGGAATACGCAGGGTGTTGGATTGTGTGCTGATGTAAGTCACAAGAAAATCACTGAAGAGATGGTACTTGAGAAGGTCGTGTGTGGTACGAGTAGGGCAAAAGCCAAAAAGAAACTGGAGGATTCCCCGGTGCCATTGAAAAATGTGGTAACTCCTGATTTGTCGGTTAAAAGGGGAGGATCTGAAAAGTTTGCTGAGAGAAGATGAGACATTGGAAGAGGTGTTGAGTGAGTCACGAGAGGATGAGAAGTATGCAGTTTGTGCAGAGAAAGTTGTTGATGTTGAGGAAGTAAGTAGTGGTTATCGCGAAAGCATTCCACTGAGATCTGACTGGGGCAGTCATGATGTTTTCCCAAGTGAAGGTAGAGAGGCAAAGGTTGCAGTGTTACCTCTGACTGAGGAGAGGAAAACGTTGCCGTTACCTACATTGCCTAAGGGGAAGGAAGAGACAGTCAGAGATATTGTTTTTGATCCTGGTTTGACAGATGGTCAAAAGGATGATATGAAACAGGTGTTTGGAAAGATGGTTGACATTTTCAAAACATGTGATGCGGTGGTGTCTTTAACGGCAAGAATTAGCATTCGAGGTTCATCCAATAGCATGAGACAGGAATACGTTGACAGACACGTTGTCCAGGTCATTCGTGGGTCAGAGCATACCACAGGTTTATGGGATGTGTGGAAAAAGAAGGTTGTTTTGATCAAAAGAAAACTCAAGAATTTTCTTTTTTCCCCGGGAAGGGGGATGTCACAAAGATGTGAGTAGCATATTTGTGAGGTGAAGCCACGTCGTGTTTTTAACCTCCCTAAAAGTTGTAGAGGCGATGGTAGCTGACCGGACTAGCGTTATTCACGTGTTTCGGGTGTTGCACGCAAAACTGGCTTAGCTTGATGTGAGTTGTGTTTGAGACATGTAGCTGGTCTGAGGTAAATAACGTCACAGCGTGTGAGATTTCCAACCGGGAAGGTTGTTCAGCGTGTGTCAGACTTGTTCTGGGAACAAGTACTCTTTCAAGAGACGGGTCTCTTAAGGTAAATGATTTACTATGTTGTATATTATTGAGGTTGGAATACATAGCTGGAGCGTAAAGGTTAGTGTGTATAAAGTGCACCCAATCTGAGTGTGAAGCGTTGAGAGAATTCTGGATGTAATTGTTTCACGGTTTTTCATGGGGAATTTCTTGAACATAATTGCCACGCATTTATGTTATGTTTAAGACGGTCATGCTTTGTATGGGGAGTGTTATTCATTGATTAAGTGTTAGTTTGGATATTGAATCTGTACGGAATGTGAACGTGGAATGAACGAGAATGTATGAGTGGTACATGAACGTTTGGAAGAAGAGATGGTTTTAGAGAATGTTGTATTAAGACTTGGTTAAATTCTTTAGGAGTTTCCATGAGGGATTTCCATGGCGTATAAGGGAGGGACCTTACACGAGAGAAGCGCTAGACGACGGTGGAAGCAAGGGACCACCTCGGCGCAGATGACTAGACGAGTGGAGTCTTCATCGAGACCGGTCGTAGCTGACGACGGTTGTTTCCGCTACGGGCGGAAGGGTTTCTCGGGGAGAAACCTGGAAGGTGTGTGTGGGCATCGTCCGTGAGATGTGTGTTGGCGTCTTCAGTGAAAGGTGCGTGTTGGCATCTTCAGTGGAAGGTGTGTGTTGGCATCTTCAGCGAAAGGTGTGTGTTAGCATCTCTGTGTGTTGGCATCTGAATTCATTATTCTATTCAGCGAGACAAGTAAGTGAACTGGCGACATGCAGTGAGCCGTGATACGAACTCGTGAGTGTCTGTTGGTACCTTCTTGTGTGCGTTAATCTATATTTGAGAAAGTATTGTTATAATATGTATTTACATGCCTTGAGTGAAAGCTGGAAGATTGTGCGAACTGTGTGTTGAAAAGTTGTTCGTATTGATGTATTTAAAGTGAAGAAGTATGTTGTTTTGGTTGAGGAAATAATGAGCCTGCATCCTCCCAAATTCTGTTTTTGAAGTGTTTGGTGTGAAAGGGTAGAGACAGTGCAAAAGGGCAGAACACGCATAATAAATTCACATGCAAACCAGAATACGCGCGATATAAGCCTCATATTGATTGATTGATTGATAGTAGTCTTGAGAGCGCACAGGCCCCGCCCACTTTGATCCCGATCCGCTCGTGACGAGTGCCTGTGGTTGACAATAGCGTTTTGTGAGAGTTGTTTACTGATAAAATGCTCAATACGTACTTCGCTGGTATGTTGCCTGTCTTCTCCTTGAAGATGCAAAACTTCTCACATCCAGGTGCACGAAGCCCCTTGTGCTTTCAGACATGCCTCAAGCATGTATTCATTTGGAAAAAGTATCAAGTTTCATTGACTTTCTTGCAAGAAGTCGAAAATTGCAATATTTTTACAAATTAATTCTTATCATTGTCCAGGTGCTATGAGCCCCTTTGGCTTTCAATCATGCCTCACGCATCTATCCATTTGAAATAAAATATCAAGTTTTGTTGACTTTATTGCAAGAAGTCGAAAATTGCACTCTTTTCACAGACTAATTCTTTTCATTGTCCAGTCGAAAAAAGCCAAAGTAAGCGAGGCGAAAATACTCGACCAGATCCCGAAAGTGAACTTCATTACACGTCAGTAGCCTATATGGAAGTCCAATAATCTCGACGAGAGTGAGAGAGTTCTTTCTATATATTGGGTAGTTTACGTCAATACATTGTGTTTCATAACGTAATAACATTGTAAAACATGGTTTGTGGTTCCATTTTGGCAGCCTGCGTACACACTGCTGCCTGTATCGCCAGAACGTGATCACAGGAAAGTTGAATACATTTTGCCGGGAATGGCGACCTGACAAACCGCATTAAGTATAATTTGGCTCGTAACTCTAAAGGCATGTGTAGTCATCTGTGGGATAGTTGTGTTAATGTTTTGACCGTGTATATTCTCATATGCGACAAACAGATAAATCAATGCTTAAGCAATGCCCTGAGAAGTTCTGCATCTTTAATGTGTGGCTTTATTATTCTCAGGGGTGTTGTTGAAAAGCTTGAATCAATTTTGATAATTATATATAATGACAAACTGTGAGATCCTACATCAAATTATATCGTATGCTTATCTTGCTTATCTTGCCAGCCTGTAATTTCTTGGGATGGGCATTACGCATCGTATGACATAAAGGCCTAGAAAAGACAGGTTACGGTGGCGTGAGTTTTGCTTTTTGATGGAAGTTAAGGACTATACATGGCCCTTTCAGTTTTATGTCTACTATTTTCGTCTATCATTGTGTCGGCTTCCCTCGCTGAATTCGCAGAAGAATAGCGGTTAGATTCTACATCAGTCTAGTATGTATTATCTTTTTGGCAGCATGTAATTTCTGGGGAAGACTGGCATTACGTTTGGCATCAATTACCAAGATGTCGGGGCAGCGTGAATACGGATTGTGCGAGTGGCATTGGCTTCCTGTCACCAGAGTCGCGACTGCGCGACTGTATTAGATGCGCGTGAGACATCCGTTATTAGATCCTGACTGAGTTAACTTTCTTGAAAGAACACAAGCAATGCAATGATGCATCACTCTGTACATCCTCTCTCTCTCTTTCTCTCTCTCTCTCTCTCTCTCTCTCTCTCTCTCTCTCTCTCTCTCTCTCTCTCTCTCTCTCTCTCTCTCTCTCTCTCTCTCTCTCTCTCTTTCTTTGCCAGTGGGCACTTTCTTACCCTACAAATAACAGCAGAACGCAAGAACGGCAGTAATTTCCTCATCCAAATTTGTGAGGATGTCAGAGAAGACACTTTTACGGTACGCGGTCTCAAGCATGGTGGCATGGTGTCTCAGATAAGAACAAGAAACAAAATGCATATATTCTCGAAAACATTTGTGTCCTCAGCAACAGCCGTCTGAAGGCGTGTCTGATATCTGCATCGTCTAGAAGTTAAAAGGAAAGTCCTCTCGGAAGAGGGATTTCTTTCTTTGTTTGTGAACATCGTTTCTACTCGTCTGTTACTCTGATATGTATAGGGCTTTATTTATGTATCTATTCATTTATTGTTTATATATGTATTTATGTATCTATTTATTTGTTTGTTTGTTTGTTGTGTGTGTTTTTGCGTTCATTCTTTCTTTTTATCGGTCTGCATGTGTGCGGTATCCGGGACGTACCCCCGGACAAGATTTTTAACTTAATTGGAGGGATGGTCTGATCTTATGTAAAAGTCTGGCTAGATCTAAGATGGTAAGATAAACCGTTTTCACGAGAAGGAGTGTGCTTTTAAGACGGTAACATAACTTGCTTCTGTGGGCGGGCTTTGAGGCCGATCAAAGAAACTCGCACAGACAGCCAATCAAAATTACTTCCACCAGTGGTGTTGGATTCTACAGCTTTGTTCTGGCAACTAGCCCAAGACTTCAGTCACGTCTGCTCGCTAACTGTCCCAGCACTAGAACTCTGTATCTTCGACTTATTTTGGCCGTCTCCTTTAATTTTCATGTACGTTCTGTCGTGCCCATAACTTCCCCCTTCCCTTTCGTTTTTCTCTGTTCCTTTCTATCCTGTGTTGTTTTCGCTGTTGACTCTGTTTGTGTCTGGGACGGTGTGCATCTTCGATCAATTCTGGCCGTTTCTCATGATGTTTATATATCGTTGTGTTCTGTCGTGCCCATAACTACCCCCTCCCCCCCCCCCCCTTCTTTTTCTTTTTTTCTTTTTCAACGTTTGCGCATCGAGCTTTAGTCTTCAAGACGCGTTTTCTGTTTTGTCACTTTCTTTCTTTCTTTCTTCCTGTCTGGGCGGGGATGTAGCTCAGTCGGTAGCGCGCTGGATTTGTATCCAGTTGACCGCTGTCAGCGTGAGTTCGTCCCCACGTTCGGCGAGAGATTTATTTCTCAGAGTCAACTTTGTGTGCAGACTCTCCTCGGTGTCCGAACACCCCCGTGTGTACACGCAAGCACAAGACCAAGTGCGCACGAAAAAGATCCTGTAATCCATGTCAGAGTTCGGTGGGTTATAGAAACACAAAAATACCCAGCATGCTTCCTCCGAAAGCGGCGTATGGCTGCCTAAATGGCGGGGTAAAAACGGTCATACACGTAAAAGCCGTGGGAGTTTCAGCCAATGAACGAACAAACAAACAAACAATCTTCCTGTCTTTTTTTATATTTAGTCAAGTTTTGTTCTTTCTTCCTTCCTTTCTTTTATCTTGGTCTTGATTTGTTTGCACGTCCGTTTGTGTTTGGAATTTTATGACCGAGCTAGCTCTGGTAGCGGAATGCCAACCCGATAATGGGGGGCGTTTGTGAAGGCGGCCGGGGAATCGTCTGGTGCCGGATTTGGACTTATGAGTGACACTTGTCGTTTGTATTGAGCGAATGTTTACGTTTATGGATCTCTCCGGCCGACTGGTTGCCCTGTTTTATCGCTCGTTTCTGGGCTGTTCTTGTTTCCTGTTTGGCACACATCACACATCTGCGTTTCTTAGAGACCCTTGGCCAAGCTTCGTTGCATTTAAGCTGGGTTCACTTTGTGGGCGTGCGTTTGTGTCCGCTATAGCGGCCAGATAAATCTTCACATCTCCTGGCTGGTTGGTCTTTGCTAAGACCTTTATTTTCTGCGTCGGCGATTCGTTTATTTGGTCGTAGGCCTACATTTGTGTCCACTACAGCCAATTCCAATATAGATCTTCACATCCCTTGGTCTTTTCAAAGACCTTTATTTTCTGCGTCGGAGATTCGGTGTGGGTTTTTTGTCGTGCATTTGTGTCCACTGCTTCCAAAAACTGTATTCATATCGCCCGGCTGATTGGTCTCTTCATACACCTTCATCTTCTGTGTTCGAGCGACTCACTTTGTTGGCGTGTATTTGTTTCTACTTCACTCGGTATCTGGGTGTTGTGCGGAGGATATCTCTTTTCTAACAATTTTGTATTTTGTCATTGAAGATTTGAAGGTGAGTTTACCACAGTTTCTGTAATCTCTACTATTTGATCAACATTTTGTGTTATTAAAAACGCTTGATGTGTTTCGAAAGATAGAAAGCATCAGTTGCTGTAAAAACGAATTTATTCAACAACCCTGGGAACGACCACGCAGGGCCCAGTGGTTTTGTATATAAAAGGATTAGAAAATGTGTTCCATGTGCATGCTTCGTGCCGCGTATCTGTATTTTTATTTTCCCGTGTGATTGTATAGATGTGGGTTCAGATTGGTCACCTTGTGCTTGTGAATTATCGTGTTCATTGTGTGCATATCAAGTTACAAGGAACATTCACGCGTAAAGTAATCATTTTCACCACCGCAGATATCTTCAATTTGTTTTGTTTTTACACGAGATTTGAACATCCTTTAATTTAAGACGCATACAACAATCAACTGTCTGACTGCTTCCTATGATGCAGAGTGATTATTTGCGTTGTTGAAATACCTCCGTTGCTGATATTGGATGTCAACTGCCAAATGAATTCAATAAAAACTTCCAACCCGACACTGGAAGTCGCCACGATATTTATTATTTCCGTCAATTCCCTTCATATCTCTCTCTCTCTCTCTCTCTCTCTCTCTCTCTCTCTCTCTCTCTCTCTCTCTCTCTCTCTCTCTCTCTCTCTCTCTCTCCCTCTCCCTCACGCTCTGTCTGTCTCTCTCTCTCTCTCTACCCCCCCCACTTTCTTTCTCTTTCTCTCTCTCTCTCTCTCTTCTCTCTCTCTCTCTCTCTCTCTCTCTCTCTCTCTCTCTCTCTCTCCCTCACGCTCTGTCTGTCTGTCTGTCTGTCTGTCTGTCTCTCTCTCTCTCTCTCTCTCTCTCTCTCTCTCTCTCTCCCTCACGCTCTGTCTGTCTGTCTGTCTCTCTCTCTCTACCCCCCCCCACTTTCTTTCTTTTTCTCTCTCTCTCTCTCTCTCTCTCTCTTCTCTCTCTCTCTCTCTCACGCTCTGTCTGTCTGTCTCTCTCTCTCTCCCCCCCCCCGCTTTCTTTCTCTTTCTCTCTCTCTCTCTCTCTTTCTCTCCTCTCTCTCTCTCTTCTCTCTCTCTCTCTCTCTTCTCTCTCTCTCTCCCTCTCCCTCTCTCTCTCCTCTCTCTCTCTCTCTCCCTCTCTCTCTCTCTCTCTCTCTTTCTTTCTCTATTCTCTCTTCTCTCTCTCTCTCTCTCTCTCTCTCTCTCTCTCCCTCTCTCTCCCTCTCTCTCTCTCTCTCTTTTGATTTGCCACACTTAGTATTACGTCAAAGATATGCTGTGCATTGTATGTTCTGAACATATTTTTGTTGTACTATTGCTACATGTTCGATTGCTACCTTCTTGTATTTATAATTACCTGCATAGTATGCAGTTGATTTTATGAATAACCACATATATGTATGCTCTTCATGCCTCATCTTCATCATCATCATTATCATCATCATCGTCATCTTTATTATCACGTGCTGAAGTTTTCCGACCTCCTTTTGTTGGTTAACTTTTTAATTTTAAATTTTTTAATTATATAATTGTGTGTCTATGCGTCCCAAGGACAGATTGTAAGAAAAGGCGTAACCTTAAATCTTAATCCTTGTTAGATAAAGTTCAATTCTCTCTCTCTCTCTCTCTCTCTCTCTCTCTCTCTCTCTCTCTCTCTCTCTCTCTCTCTCTCTCTCTCTCTCTCTCCCCCCCCCCTTATTTTTATTTATGCGGGGGAGTGGTTTTGACTTCCCTTGCTTGTCACTATTTTCTGTTCTGTGCACGTCCTTGTAAGCTTGCCTTTTTGCCACTCCTAACTTGATTGGAGGTCAAATTTGGAAACAAGAAGATGGTATCCAGTCCATAGATTCAGCTTCAATTCAATCCCGTGTCGGAGATTCCAGGGTTTCACCCGCTGGCAGCAAACTGACACCCGTCCGCACACTTCCGCTTTACGCAGAAAACAAATTGAAAGAGTGAAACCTTACGCACTCTGCGGTTCGTACCCCGAAGGACTTATGGCAATCTCTTCCCGATTGAGAAGTGGAAGCAAAATTGTTTCTTTATCGGTTTTGAGACAAAAAGAGAAACAAGATGTTTTTGTCGATTGTAGGGGACCCGATGGTAGAGGTGGTTGTGTGTGTGTGTGTGTGTGTGTGTGTGTGTGTGTGTGTGTGTGCGTGCGTGTCTGTGTGTGTGTGTGTGTGTGTGTGTTTGTGTGCGTGCGTGTCTGTGTGTATGTGCATGCGTCCCTGCGAGGGTGTCACGTGTGTGCATGTGTGTGTTTCTTGCTTCGTGTTTCTTTTTTCTAACCCTCTCTAACGTCACGAGCGTTCATCCCGTTGGCCATGGCTATTTGAGGACGGAGAAGAGCTCTTAAAGTGGAGGCACCGAGTGCCGTGTCTAGTCATCTAAGCTCGCGCAGATGTCCACTCTAGCACGTCCATTTTCACGACAGGCAATCAAAGGGATGCTATTGATCTGACCGTGGCGAATTTGACGGATCTGAAGAATCTGGGGAATCCTCTGTACCTTTAAAAAGACGCACACGGCACGATTTGCTCGAAAACGCACCACACGTATGGTTATTAATGTCATCACAGTGAGTGAATGCGTTTCAGGACGGTGCGTATCTTCGGTGTTGGAAACAGGAAGTAGTCCAGAAGCGCAGCCCGGTGGCACTACGGCTAGCGCCCTCTATGACGCCGCAACCAGTAGTGACCTCATCCTGTACACGAACAAGGAGAGTAATTCAGAGGAAGAAACCCACAAAGAGTACTCTCTTTTTTGGCCTATTTAACGACATTTAATTAAGCGATTGAAACACCTGCGTTTGCAAAATGAAGGCAGTCCTTCTGCGCGGTAACATTATTCGTAGCGCAGAATCCTATGGTATAGCTTAATCAAAACTTGACTAAATGTAAAAAGCGATCTGAGGGTATGATCCCTTTATAGACAATGTCCTCACGGATCTGGCCAGCCTTTTGCCTGGGATAAGGCTATATCGTTCTTTCCGAGTGAACGATTTGGCTCACCATCTCAGATCTAGCCACGCGTGTACATGGGATAAGACCACCCCTCTACTTAGTCACATTCGAAAAATCAAGAGCATGGATGCTTTCTGTGCAAAGCTGGTTTTTTTAACATAAATTCATTTATGTAAAACCACTTGCGTTATTCTACGTAATGAATTCATTAACAAAAAATCCTAGTGTGTACGGGATGCAATCAGAGTTTTGATTTTGGTTGTTGGTTGTTGGTTGTTGGTTGTTGGTGGTGTAAACCAAACGTGGGGTACCATCCAGAGACTAGCCAAGAACAGACAAGAGTGGGGGTCCTTTGTTTCTGCCCTACCTGCCAACCGGCATAACGGGCAGTACGTAAGTAAAAAGTGTGTGTGTGTGTGTGTGTGTGTGTGTGTGTGTGTGTGTGTGTGTGTGTGTGTGTGTGTGTGTGTGTGTGTGTGTGTGTGTGTGTGTGTGTGTGTGTTTGCGTGCGGCGTGTTTGTGTGTATGTGTGTTTTAGTGAAGTGACAGCATTATCCCACATAGAAGCCTTGCCAGATCTGAGATGGAAAGCCAACGCGTTTACACCTGCAGGGCTGTGTCTTTAATGGTCACCTTGACAGATGGCAGAATATCGATATCACACAGGAGCTTCGTTGTCGACAAGTGTCCATCACGGTATCTGGGATTGGGATAAAACTCTGTATAAGCCTCATTTGTGCGCTGCTTTTAGGTCAGAGTTTCTGTTAGATATTAGCCCTCCGAAAATTCATGTAGGAATCGTTTTGGGGTTTTTCCATTTTGTTGCTTTTGTATATATATAAAAAAAAAAAAATAGAGCAGGACATTTAATTTGCCCTGCATAATTCTTTTCTTCGTCGGTTTAGTTCTTTTCTTCTGCAGTTCCACAAGAGCTAATGAAAAATCGATGCAAATTTGCGAACGGGCTGGAAAAAGAGTGATTCAATTTGGTTGTTTGTTCTTTTGGGAAGGCCGAGAAACATGTTCTGCTGATGGATGCATTCTGGTCATTCAGGAAGTTGTTTGATGGATGTCATGGCTTCTGGGCTAGTTTATTGCGCAGCGGTGTCTTCGCATCTGGTCAGCGGGATAATTGTCTCCCCTTTCGGGGCAAGAGAAAAGATTATGGGTTTTTTTTAGTCGCATTTTTTAGGCGTGCAGAATTCACTAGTGGCATCCTAGCTTGGCTGCTGTATTATTTTGTGACTAAAGCACGCTCGAAAATGTATTTAAATGTTTCAAGTGCAATACGGAAAAAGAGCTAAAGATTCTTCTTCTTCTTCTTCTTCTTCTTCTGCGTTCCCGTCTCCATGCTAGACGTGATTGTCAAGGTTGCTGATGAGTTGAAGTCTGCAGTTCAAACGTTCATTTTAAGCTCCTTCCGGCTTGGTTGTCTGTCTGTCTATCTATTTGTCTGACTGTCTGTCTGTCGGTCGGTCGGTCGGTCTGTCGGTCGGTCTTTCTGTCTGTCGGTCGATCAGTTTATCTGTCTTTTTCTGTATGTGTCTGTATGTCTGCCTGTCTTATTTTGTCTTCCTATCTACCTGTTTGTCTGTTCCTCAAATAGCACACTATGAGAGACTCTCCGTCTCTCTGTCTCGTTGTCTCTGTCTATACGTCTGTGTCTTCCTGTCTACCTGTTTGTCTGTTCATCAAATAGCACACTTTTAAAGACTATCTGCCTCTTTGTCTTGTTGCCTCTGTCTCTCTCTGTCTATCCGCTGTCTGTGTGTCTGTCGGCTTATTTAACAAATAGCAAAGTACAAAGCATTTAATAATCATCAGCATCCTGAAACTAGAACCTATAACTCCTTTTGCTGACGCCGGCATCCTTGTATTTATATAGTGGGTTGGTTTTTTTTGTTGGTTTTTTTGGTGTTTTTTTGTTGTTGTGTATACTGTTGTTCAAGGGATACATAACGTGGGATGGGACAACATTTCAGAAATGTCTTATCATTTTAGCCTGTTTCATTTCATGTTTATTAGTGTGTCATGCTTGACATTTAGTTTCATAAGTTGGTACAAAGTTCTCATTTTTCCATTTACCAGAATAGTAGCCGTTGTTGTGTTTTATATTGGACTTCTAGCAATCACTCTTCTCTAGGTGTGATACCTCATACACGAGTGTCAGTCGTTATCTTGAATTGTAGCACGTTAAGCCCTGTTTTCTTTCTTATTTCTGGCTTCAGAATTTCTTGAACTGACAGAGAAGTTAAATGATACAATTATTTTAAAAGTGCTTTTACAAGGGGTAGGCTGCAGCCTTGAGGCTGTATTTCTAAAAACGAGTTCTTTCGTCAAGGAGCGTTTATTTGGAGAAAAAAAACACAAAACAAAGTAACCCTCCCGTTCCAATAAACATAATGGTACCATGATAACAGAAAACAATACCGACATAAAACTTAAAGAAAAAATTAAATGGCCTCTTTCACTGCGGAATATGTGGGCCTTGAAACCATAGTTACAGAAGGATCACGAAGATTTGCCGGTTCAAGATGCGGGTCTTTGAGTTTCATCAGCAAGATTAGTCTGAATTACAACATAAAAGCTGAAGGCAATGAATCAGGCTCAGAAAAAACCGCCACGAATTGCCTTTGAGCACGCAAGGAAATTAAGTGAGATAAGGCCTTCGTAGAGTACGGCTGAGGGGGATGAATATCATCGGTCAGTTAGTCGCGTCAAGTGATATCTGAACTGAAACTAAAAGATCGACACTGAAAACCTGAAATTAGTCATCTGTTCAACATTGAAAAATCAGTCAATATTTGCATGTCGACGGTTTTCAACCCGTACCTAACTCAAAAATGTGTTGGGCGTCTTTAAATACAATTAATTCCTCCGAACAACTAATGTACGTCGTATTTCATGATTTTGTTGGTTTGTAAGGGTTTAGTAAAACAGACAAGCGAAGGACATACTCCTTGTGCTAAATAAATCTCTACTGTTTTCTCAATAATTCTATGGTGAAAATGTTAAGTCTAATGAATGTGTTTGTTACAGAACAGGTGGAAGATCACGATGGTAAATTTGGAAGGTGTCTTATACGTGCTGCTACTCCTGTTGCCCTTGGCAACACTACAGTACGACAGAGGTAAGGTGAGTCTCTGATTCCCATTCGCATTGTTCTCTCTGCCTGTCTCTCTCCTGTCCGTCTGTCGGTCTTTATGTCTATCAGGCAGTCAGTCTGTCTCTCAGTCTCTGTCTGTCTGTCTGTCTCTGTCTGTCTGTATGTCTGTGTCTGCCTGTCTGTCTCTCAGTCACTGTCTGTCTGGCAGTCGATCTGTCTCTGTCTCTGTCTCTGTCTGTCTTTCTGTCTGTCTGTCTGTCTGTCTGTCTGTCTCTGTCTGCCTGTCTGCTTGTCTGTCTATTTGTCTCTGTCTGTCTCTCTGTCTGTCTTTGTCTGTCTGGCTGTCTGTCTCTCTGTCTTTGTCTCTGTCTATCTGTCGGTATGTCTGCCTGTCTGTCGGTCGGTCGGTCTCTCAGTCTCTGTCTGTCTCTCTGTCTGTTTCTGTCTGGCTGTCTGTCTATGTCTCTCTGTCTCTCTCCCTGGCTCTCATTTCTCTGTCCCTCCTGCCCCTTGCACTGACGTTGTAGAGAGACAGAGACTTACTGATGAAGAGAATGCGCGCCAGCTGAACCAATAGACTACACCAAAATACCCAGAAAGCACGATACTGCAGACTCGACACATAATTATAGAGATATTTTTTTACGGAAAAGAAGAAAAGGAAACTCCCAACCTGCAGCCATCAGTATTCATCCTCAAATGGCCTTTTCACTTATCTATACAATACATCCCATTCCACACACACCCACGCACGCACGCACGCACGCACCCACACCCACCCACCCACCCACCGCAGCAATGAATTAAGTTTGTATTTGTCACAAGTGGCTTTTTAGTCATTAATTCATTAATTCATTAAAACAAATGCCCACACTGCACAGAAAGCACCCAAGCAGTTGATGTTTGGTATGTGTTCAAGGACAGGTATGGCCTCGTCCAATGGAATAGCCTGGCCAGCTCTGGGCTTGTTGTCAGCCGAATCGTGTACACACAGAAGCCTATCATAATAGAAGCAGCTATAAGTACTATTACCAGCTGCAGTCGACACGCGATGATACATAATATGCCCTTTCACCTTTCATTGGGAATATTCATTACTAAAAATAGAATACAGGATTATGGGAAAGCTGTTCAATGGCACTCATGCACTTTATTCGATTTTCAATAGACGACTTAAAAAGTTTAAGATAAATCAAAATGAAAAAAATACAAGCATATAGAGTTAAGAAAACAAGAAAAAGTTGAAAACCGTTTCTTCTTCTTCTTCGTACGACGGTTGTGTCAGACTCGGAATCTGGAGGATGCCATGAACATGGACGTTCTTTCCAGGTCCTCCAGTGCTCCCCACATTTTGGTCCTCAGATCTGTTGGGTCAGGCCATGTCTGGATCCGCAGTTGGTCGAGGAGGGGACATGCTTGGAGAACATGTTCTGGAGTCTGATCTCCCTCTCCACAGTCACATGTGGCAGACTCTGCTACACCTATCCTCCTTAGGTGTGCTTTGAGGCAGCAGTGTCCAGTGCGGAGGCGGAAGATGATAGCCTGCTCAGCACGGCTTAGGAGATGGAGGGGGTCTTGAATGAAGCAAATGAATAAATTACAAGAATTACGAGTTCAGAAAAAAATAAAAATAAAATTGCCTTCGAAGCGAATCTAACCCGGGACCACAAAACTAAGGACTAGCGCACCGTCAATCGGGGACTCTACCGACTGAGGTATTTTGTCGCACTGTAGATGAGGGAGATTTTAACTTCAAACATTACACTTGAGTTCTCGAGCGTGGCGACGACTCAGTGACTCAAGTTTCCGAGTCTCTCCGTTCGTATTTGTGTATTGTTCTCCATATCTCACTGTTCGGGGCTAGTTCAGTAACTGACCCTACGCTCCCGGTCACTTCGTATAAGTTTGAAAAGCAATATCAAGTAGCGATAATTTCAAGCGAGACCGACATTATTGATACGAAATACATTGACCAATCGCCGAAAGGCGCATGAAGAAAGGATAACCCAAAATCCTCTATTCTCGATGACATACTAAGGAGTTAGTTCGGGAGAACTACGATCTATGGACGGGTTATCAAGTGGTTAAAAACGGGCGTCGATAGAGCCAATGAACAATATTATCTACTTGTAGTATTTCATCCACTTGTGTGGGGTCCTGATTTGGCCGCTGGACCCAAAAAGCAACACTGAGAATCAAATCAAATCAAATCCACTTGTGTGTACACAGGAATAGTGTGTTAAGATCTAGTGATGCAAAAATTGTAGTTCAAAACCTCCTTCAACGCGCGTGAGACAAGCGTGCCTTGCATAACGTATGCTGATCAGTAGCTGCCGGGGCGATGCCCGTGAAATTCGTGCGTTGGCGTGGAAACGGGGGCCCTTTCGTGTCCAAAGACTGTCATTAGAAAATACAACTGTCGACAATCATTAACTATCCTGCGGGAAATAAGTGATAGAAAGAGAAAGAGTGAAGTGCTGTGTTTTTCTTACTTTTTTTCTTTTCTTTTTTCTTGTTCTCCATTTTCTTCATGTTTCCCTCCATCTTGGTTTTTTTTTGTTTTTTTTTGTTGTTGCTGAGGTCTAGCAACTTGGAAATAAGAGAAAAATGGAGAAATACAGTTTTGTAACTGATGAAAGGGCTACGAGCGAGCTATGAGATAAGGAAAGCTAGAGCGAGAGCGTGCGCGTCTGTGAGTGTGTCTTTCTGTGCTTGTGTGCGTGCGTGCATGCGCCTTGCAGGTATATATGGAAAGCCGTTTGGCTCATAACCATTACAAGTGTAATAAATCATAAATACACGTGTAATAAATGATTTATACACGTGTATTTATTTCTTATTGCACGTGTAATTTATATTTTTTGTTATGCTATGGAATACCATAATGATTAAATACACGTGTAATAAATATTTCATACACGTGTAAGAAATGGTTAAATACACGTGTAAGAAATGTTTATTACGCGTGTATTTAATCATTTCGTACACGTGTATGACATTTGTATTACACGTGTATTAATCATTAATTACACGTGTATTAATTATTTATTACACGTGTATTTAATCATTTCTTACACGTGTATGACATTTTTATTACACGTGTATTAATCATTATTTACACGTGTATTAATTATTTATTACACGTGTACTAATCATTTTTTACACGTGTAATGGTTATGAGGCAAACGGCTTTCCATAGGTATATGTCCACCCGTGCGTACGCGTGAGCGTTCCGTATTAGCACCGAGGCGGAAACAAATTCCTCATACCTTCCTGGTTCGCCGGGGGCAACGGAAGCACGGGGAAATTGGTGCCTGGGGTGTGTGTCATCAAATTGGTGTTTGTCGTGACCTGTCTCCTTAAAAAATCCTCCTCCTTGCCATTCATGACTGCTCTGTTCACAAGGCGGTGTCACAAGTAGCGTTTAACCCCCTCCGCATTTGATCCTTGGGTAAAACTGTTAGTCTGTTTAGATCAACTGTCAACTTAGTTTTTATATTTAGTCAAGTTTTGACTAAATATTTTAACATCGAGGGGGAATCGAAACGAGGGTCGTGGTGTATGTGCGTGCGTGTGTGTGTGTGTGTGTGTGTAGAGCGATTCAGAGTAAACTACTGGACCGATCTTTATGAAATTTGACATGAGAGTTCCTGGGTATGAAATCCCCGAACGTTTTTGAGTCACTTGAGAAAAAGTGACTCTATGTAATCGGTCAGTGTTAGTCTGTCCGGCCGGCCGTCCGGCCGTCCGTCCGGCCGGCCGTCCGTAGACACCACCTTAACGTTGGACTTTTCTCGGAAACTATCAAAGCGATCGGGCTCATATTTTGTTTAGTCGTGACCTCCAATGACCTCTACACTTTAACGATGGTTTCGTTGACCTTTGACCTTTTTCAAGGTCACAGGTCAGCGTCAAAGGAAAAATTAGACATTTTATATCTTTGACAAAGTTCATCGGATGTGATTGAAACTTTGTAGGATTATTCTTTACATCAAAGTATTTACATCTGTAGCCTTTTACGAACGTTATCAGAAAAACAAGGGAGATAACTAGCCTTTTCTGTTCGGCAACACACAACTTAACGTTGGGCTTTTCTCGGAAACTATAAAAGTGACCGGGCTCAAATTTTATGTGAACGTGACTCATTGTGTTGTGAATAGCAATTTCTTCCTGTCCATCTGATGCCTCATATAATATTCAGAACTGCGAAAGTGACTCGATCGAGCGTTTGCTCTTCTTGTTTTCATTTTTTTGATAAATGTCTTTGATGACGTCATATCCGGCTTTTCGTGAAAGTTGAGGCGGCACTGTCACGCCCTCATTTTTCAACCAAATTGGTTGAAATTTTGGTCAAGTAATCTTCGACGAAGCCCGGACTTCGGTATTGCATTTCAGCTTGGTGGCTTAAAAATTAATTAATGACTTTGGTCATTAAAAATCTGAAAATTGTAAAAAAAAATAAAAATTTATAAAACGATCCAAATTTACGTTTTTCTTATTCTCCATCATTTGCTGATTCCAAAAACATATAAATATGTTATATTCGGATTATAAACAAGCTCTGAAAATTAAATATATAAAAATTATTATCAAATTTTTTTTTTCGAAATCGTTTTAAAAACACTTTCATCTTATTCCTTGTCGGTTCCTCATTCCAAAAACATATAGATATGATATGTTTGGATTAAAAACACGCTCAGAAAGTTAAAACGAAGAGAGGTACAGAAAAGCGTGCTATCCTTCTCAGCGCAACGAATATCCCGCTCTTCTTGTCAATTCCACGGGCACTGCCTTTGCCACGGGCGGTGGAGTGACGATGCTACGAGTATACGGTCTTGCTGCGTTGCGTTGCGTTCAGTTTTATTCTGTGAGTTCGACAGCTACTTGACTAAATATTGTATTTTCGCCTTACGCGACTTGTTCTTTTTGACGACAGGGTCAATCTTCGGTCAGTTTTGCTGTTGCCGTTGTTTATGTTGTTATTCTGTTTCTTTGTCCGTTTTGAGATTCTGTGTCCGTTTTAGGTTATTTTTTCAGTTAGGTCAATCTCGGTTGATTTGTTTGACGTCAGGGTCAATCTTGTCTCGTCTACTTAATTGGTGTTTGAATGATTGCGAATTGTTCGTTTCAGATTTAGTAACAGTTCAGGCTAGTTCGTCACGAACCACCGCAGTTTGAATCGTGTCTAATATTGTGTTTCGATCCCATTGTTAAGTCGTTTTGGGCTCAAGTGTCGTCAAACTGGGCATGTATATTTCTACTCTAATTTTTTAGTCTAGGCAGTTTTTTTGTCATTCTATAGAGGGCATGTGTACAGTGTAGTTTTTGACTTTTTACATGGTCGGTTAATTGTTTTCAATCATCTCAAACAGGTCTTTGGTGAATTCGACTGCACAAGGGTTCAATCTGCCTGCTGCGCCAGTTAAAAACATCATGGCGCTCTGTCTCAAAACTACAGCCCATCTCTGATATTGATTGATTCATTTGTTTCTCTTCCCAAACATTGAAATGCAACAAACATATGCCTTTTCATAGCTTGCAATCTTTGTTGTATTTTTGTCGTAACATACTTTTCCTTTGCTCCTTTTACGCTGAACTGAGCAAAGGAAATATATGTGTGTGTGTGTGTGGGGGGGGGGGTGGATGCGTGCGTGCGTGTGTGCTTCCGTTCGTCTGTGGTCTTGCTTACTATTTCAGTCGTGATGTACTTGAAAAGAATATGGGGTGTTTTGTTTTAGCTAAGCTCTATTCTACTTTATTAAACCAACGTTATTCTCGTCCTTTTTGCCTTTTATCATTTCTCTTCTGCTAATTTGCGGGATATTGACATTCATGTGTTCATTTTTATGGGACTTCTTATGTATGTCCTGTTGTCTTTCTTTTTTTTCTCACTTATTGTTGATCCCAATTGTTAAAACATTAAATATTAAAATACTCAGTTTTCATTCAATAACATCTTACTCGATACACCGTTTCAGGTTTGTCGCGACAGGAAGTAGAGTCCATTGTGTTGGCTTAGGCCAAACAAAAATAAATGTTGGTTTAGAGTAACCCGACCGACCCTTTTTTTTCGCCGACCCTAAAACTTTTTTTTCATTTCTCAAAAAAACCAAAAACTTTTTGCACATTTTGCGAACCATACCGAGACCTCCTTTAAAATCGAATGAATTAAAAAAAAAATTAATCAAAAAAAGCCGACCTACCGACCCTATCTTTTTTGGTCACGTTACCCTAAACCGACATATATTTTGTTTGGCCTTACAGATGAGAAAGAGAAATTATGGCGTAACCCTAAGCCTACACAGAAATGTATTCTATTCACGGACATCTATTCTTAGCTAATAGAATTTTTGCGAAAGTGCCTGCATTTGAATAAAGTTCTGCTTCGTGTCCTTTTTGGGGGGAGTTATACGCCGGATAGACGCTTGCTGTGGCCGCAAGAGATAATCCTAAAGCACAGAACTATTTTAGGACCATCAGCTGCTCCTCATAACTTGTTCTTGCAGAAGTGTCTGATTACACATATTCTGTTCTGGACCAGGCCAGTATCAATGGATGCAACTTTGTCAAGAAAAGGAACTGTTATTTTTCTTGCAAAACATTTTCTCTTTCTTTTTTTAAAAACGCGGAGGGTGTTGTGTATGTGGCTTGTGATGGTGATGGGAAGGAGGGTTAGGGGGGGGGGGGGTGTGAATGAATGCAAATGAGCTAATATGCTGTCATACACTCAGGAATCAAACACAACTCCAAATGTAGGTTCCCTCCACTGTATTATCCAGCTATGACAACATACACACGAATACACACAATCATAAACATAAATGTTAGGTATTCAAAAATCCGGTACTCACAGTTTTGTAGGCAAAAACAACTCGAGATTACAATCTCGTACACAATTGCACTAACAAAACTCTCTACCCTTCACTTAGGTAGAGAAATACACAAACAGTCCGTGAACTCACAGGCACACGATATCTATTTTACGGGTATCGACTCACGGCTCGTGTGTAGTCAAAAAAACAGTTATAGTTCCTATTCCGGCAGACTTAAATCACCGTCTGCTCTGCCTACTAAACATTCCTTATATCTTAAGTAATTAAGATCTTGTAGACATATTTTAACTCTGTTCATACACAGAATTACACAGCGTCTATGGCCGTTCACTAGGAAATGTATTTAACTACTAATTCCTTCTACTGGCGATCTCGGTCTATTCAGTTTCTATCGCCCTGTGACCTCTATGGTCCAACTATACGGACAACCATAACCTTGCACTAGCTTCTCGAAATCCCGTCGAATCTCATCTATGCGGGTCTATAGGCATGCTACTTCGGCGGCTTCTCAGATCCTTCATACTGTCATCTGGACACTATCTTCCTTTCCGACCGGTTATATGACGCACTGCACAAACATAAATAGCGGACATCTTGTCTTAGATATCTGTCTGCTATGTTTACAGTTTACAGTGTTAGTCGATTCAACTTATGCGATAAACATTAGCGATATTCAAATGCTTATTCCATTTACCTGTTAAGTGCTTTACTCGGGCTTCCTTTCTCCCGGTCGATTACTGTGACAACCCCTCTCTGTCCCCGGACAGTGGTTAAGTGTAACGATACCTTCGTTGCGATTTACAACGTCAACTCTCCTCGGTCAGTGAGCTGAATTCACAGTCCGTGCACCACACTTCGCTATGTCACGCTAGATCTCTGGTTAGCGCTTCTAAAAGCGTGGAGGATATCACTGTCAAACTTTGCCTGTTAGTGTTATTCGTGATTTCCTTCACAGGGGGGCGGCGGCGGGGGATGAGGCAAGTTTGTATCTGTGTGACTGTATTCTTAGGACTGGATAACTAAATGGATTGAAACAGGTCGCCGCATCAGGACCAAGTTTGGGTCAGTTGCCTCAGTGAACGTTCTCTTAAACATTATGAATCTAAATCAGCGGCAAATATTTTTTATATTCTATTCCTATATATATATATACAATGGAACCCTCATTTGAAGACCTACAACACTCTGAGAAACTCAGGTCTTAAAAGGGGGGGGGGTTCCACTGTAATAAATTACCAATGGTAAGTCGTACAATCATTTGCTTTTCTTGTTTGTTTGTTTGTTTGTTTGTTTGCTTAACGCCCAGCCGACCACGAAGGGCCATATCAGGGCGGTGCTGCTTTGACATATTACGTGCGCCACACACAAGACAGAAGTCGCAGCACAGGCTTCATGTCTCACCCAGTCACATTATTCTGACACCGGACACACCAGTCCTAGCACTAACCCCATAATACCAGACGCCAGGCGGAGCAGCCACTAGATTGCCAATTTTAAAGTCTTAGGTATGACCCGGCCGGGGTTCGAACCCACCACCTCCCGATCATGGGGCGGACGCCTTACCACTAGGCCAACCGTGCCGGTGCTTTTCTTGTTGACAATAACACAACAGGTGTTTTTGAACCTAACACCAAAGCCGTTTTAAAACCCAAACAACAGGCGTTTTTGAAACCCAAACAACAGGCGTTTTTGAAACCCAAACAACAGGCGTTTTTGAAACCCAAACAACAGGCGTTTTTGAAACCCAAACGACAGGCGTTTTTGAAACCCAAACAACAGGCGTTTTTGAAACCCAAACGACAGGCGTTTTTGAAACCCAAACGACAGGCGTTTTTGAAACCCAAACAACAGGCGTTTTTAGAAACCCAAACAACAGGCGTTTTTGAAACCCAAACAACAGGCGTTTTTAGAACCCAAACAACAGGCGTCTTTGAACACAACCCAACACACTTTTCGAACCCAAGCTATCAGACGGTTTTCTCCAAACCGACACACTTTTTTCTCCCCCGCACTTATTCTACACGTACATGCATGCGCATGCGACGCATCATGAATCCATATAAATCGTGTTCATTTGATTTGATGATGATTACAGCCACGTAAAAGCCACGGCACTGTACGAACTTAGGCTTCTTGCGTAGAGCCTTTGCACTTGGGTCCTGGCACCACCCTGATAGCTGGGATTTCCAATCTTCTCTGGAATTGCTGGGAGTGTCAGGAATCAAGGAGATTTTCTACATCGCCTTTTTCGATGATTGATTTGGGTGTAGTAAATGTATGGAGATTAACTCAACATCTCTCTGTCCGTCTCTGTGGCTTTTTTCTTTCGGTCTCTGGCTCTGTCTGCCTGTTTGTTTGTGTGTGTCTCTGCGTGTCTCTGCGTGTCTCTCTCTCTCTCTCTCTCTCTCTCTCTCTCTCTCTCCCTCTCTCTCTCTCTCTCTCTCTCTCTCTCTCGTTTTATCATTCTCTCTCTCTCAGCTTCTCTCTCTCAGCTTATCTCTCTCTCTCTCTCTCACTCTCTCTCTCTCTCACTCTCTCTCGCTCGCTCTATCTCTCCCCTCTCTCTCTGTCTCTCTCTCTGTCTCTCCCCCCTCTCTCTACACCTCACGCTCTGTCTCTCTCCCCCCCCACTTTTTCTCTCTCTCTCTTTCTCTCTCTCTCTTTCTCTCTCTCTTTCTCTCTCTCTCGTTGTCTCTCTCTCTCACTCTCACTCTCTTTCTCTCTCTCTCCTCTCTCTCTCTCTCTTTCTTTCTCTCTCACTCTTTCTCTTTCTCACTCTCTCTCTTTCTCTCTCTTACTCTCTCTCTGTCTTACTCTCTCTCTCTCACTCTCTCTCACTCTTTCTCTTTCTCTTTCTCACTCTCTCTCTTACTCTCTCTCTCTCTCACTCTCTCTTACTCTCTCTCTCTTTCTCTCTCTCTCTCTCTCTCTCTCTCTCTCTCTCTCTCTCTCTCTCTCTCTCTCTCTCTCTCTCTCTCTCTCTCTCTCTCTCTCTCTCTTTGCCTGTCTGTGCAAGTGTCTGTGTCTTTGTGTCCGTCCTTCTTTCTGTCTGTTGGAGTGTTCATATTTATGAGAAAAGCAACCTGGTGTTCATATATTATTCTCTTTTCAGACGGGACGAGTGAGTTACAAAGTAATAAAGATGCCTTGAATCTACTCAGGACAATGAAAAGGTAAGTCGGAGACCTTCACTGAACTTCTTGGGTTGAATGTGTAGGACCAAAGCCCTCAGCAATGAGTCTGTATTCTTGAAACTATTTAAAGACATCATGTTATCCCAAAACACACAACAACCTTCATCTGCCGAGCCGGACTGAATGGGTAGCGCTGGCGAACGCCCAGAAGAAAAAAGATCCTCAAACATAATATCTTTTTGCCAATGAATTTCAAGCAGTTACTCTAATGGGTTAAACAAGTTTATTCGGTAAATTTCATTAGAATATTGCTGCATACATGAAATAAGGAACATGGAGCACAACAAGCTAGGCTTATGAGCGTACTCTTAAAAGCAAATGAAATTTGGCGGACGATTGTAATATAGCAAGTTTGAAATAATGTCAAAATAATAATGGTGAATTATGGTAGACAGTCATATAACAATAAAAGGAACAAAAAACACGATGCTAAACTAACAACAGTACTCACACGCGCTCGCACACCCACTCGCACACACACGCACACAATGACTTCCACATGGTAGAAAATAGAATACTACCAGAACAAGAAAATGTCAACAGTATTGCACATGGTCGTTTCGAACATGGATGAGATAAATGCATTCATTATTCAAAACGTTTGCTTAATAAGATAAACCTGAATAACTGGTCAAATATCAATGCATGTTCGCTGTCTGACTTGTCTCTATTGCCATACAGAAAATCATCAGCGGTTAGCAAATCATAGTTGGACAGTGTTGACAAGGTGACTTCACGTATTTGAAGAGATAAGGGGCAATGAAAAATATAGTGCACGGAATTTTCAACAGGATAACCACAAGTGCATGACGGGTCGGGAATTAAATGTCTGTCAAATAGATCACTATTTAGATTGCTGATCCTCAATCTAAGTCTGCAATGGATAATTTCTGATTTTCGATCAGATGTGTATCTATACGAGGGAACAACAGAATCATCAGAACTAATACGTTTTTTAAATAACCCAATATAATCAAGTTGTTTTACAGTATCTGGAAGCTCATTCCACAGGGAAGTTGAAGACAGAAAAAAATGACTTTTTATACAGTTCAGTTCGAGAGTGGGGAGTCTGTCTGTCGAGTGGCCTTCGTCTATGGTAAGGGTTCACAGAAGCAACGAGAGGAGGCAGACGTTCTAGTAAGTATGGTGGCACGCGTGCATTAACTAATTTGAAATACAAAATCAATTTGTGTCTTTTTCGCCTCTCCTTCAGTGTTGTAAATCCTGATTCATCGTACAATTTTTGGTGACTCGTGCCACGAACTGCACCTATAATAGTTATAATGACATCAAGATGCAAGTTTTCTAATAAAGTAGCTAATCTGTCAGAACAATTGTCCCAAATGACGTCAGAAAAATCAAAAATTAGGAATAATAAAAGATTTAAAAGATGTATACATAAGTTCAAGTGCCTTTCGGCTAAGACGATACTTATAGGACCAAAAACATGAGAGAAGAACACGTACTTTTGATATAATTGACTGAACATGTGATTCCCATTTGCAGTCGCTCTGAATCAGTACACTAAGATGTTTGTGAACGTGGTTTTCTCTCAGAATTGTTCCATCAAATACAAGAGGAAGGGTTTCAGGCATTCTATTTCTTGAAAAGGTCATCAAATCTGTTTTTAAATTATTGAAATTAACTTTCCATTTTTCCGCCCAGTGTGCAATTTTGGCTAAGTCTGTATTTAAGATCTATGTCCGCGTGTTTGCATCATTTAGAGATAAATACAAACTGGTATCATCAGCAAAAAGTTTAATGACAGATTCGATATCAATGACAATATCGTTAATGTACACAAGGAACAATAAGGGCCCCAGAACAGAGCCTTGGGGAACACCTGAACAAACACGTCCATATGTCGATTTCCTGCCTTGGATAACAACGGCTTGTAACCTGCCTGTCAAATAATCTTTCTTTCTTTTCTTTCTTTATTTGGTGTTTAACGTCGTTTTCAACCACGAAGGTTATATCGCGACGGGGAAAGGGGGGAGATGGGATAGAGCCACTTGTCAATTGTTTCTTGTTCACAAAAGCACTAATCAAAAATTTGCTCCAGGGGCTTGCAACGTAGTACAATATATGACCTTACTGGGAGAATGCAAGTTTCTAGTACAAAGGACTTAACATTTCTTACATACTGCTTGACTAAAATCTTTACAAAAATTGACTATATTCTATACAAGAAACACTTAACAAGGGTAAAAGGAGAAACAGAATCCGTTAGTCGCCTCTTACGACATGCTGGGTAGCATCGGGCAAATTCTTCCCCCTAACCCGCGGGGGGGGGGGGGGGGGGGGGGGTGTCAAATAATCTTCAAACCATTTTAATAAAACACCTCTTATGCCTATAGCATACAATTTATGCAACAAACCCTTATGCCACACTTTGTCGGAGGCTTTTGATATATCACAGAAAACAGCCTGAGACGTCAACTGCTTATCCAAGGATTGACAGAAATCGTCATGCATGCTCAACAACTGAAAAATAGTTGAAACACCAGGAATAAATCCTGACTGAGAAACCGTTAATAAATCATTATCTGTGAGATATCGAAAAACATGGGCTTGAACACATTTTTCCAATACTTTTCCAATGCAACTGAGTAATGAAACCGGACGATAGTTACTACAGGCAGGTTTCACAGTATTGTGTTCAGTAATTTACTATTTACACACTCAAATTCTACAAAATAAATGTTGGCACACAATTCAAAGGACATGTTTTTCCAACAAAGTGAGTTTGTTACAACTAAAAACAGTAATTTTTTTTATAGTCCTGGTCCTTATTTATATCTAAAAACCAGGCGCAAAGCGGCATACCCTGAAAACGCTAAAAAGCAATACGGTCATCCTATGCATGCATATAGCTCATATAGCCAAAACCGTTGAAGATAGAAAGACATTTATTGAACAAAAAATATGCAACACATCATTCTAAACAAGTTTTGTTCTTGTATGTATATCAAAATATTGATCTTCAAATGAATGGTTTGAAAAAATACGACTTCCGGCAGACCTAGACCGTTTTGAAGGAAAAAACCGTGTTTTTTTTCAAACCATTCCATGGCCATCAATATTTTCATATACATGTAAGAACAAAACGTGTTAAGACTGGTGTTGTGCATCTAGTTTGTTCAATAAATGTCTTTCTATCTTCAATGGTTTTGGCTAGATGAGGTAACAAGAGAAGGATATGGGCATTGGAATTACGTCAACATTTCGAGCATTGTCACAGATGAAAAATTATCTGCAGGGTGCTCCTGATTAACAAACCGAGCAAAACTGAAAATTATTGAAGAGAAGACATGTCTGAACAGTTTATAAAGAGACAAGTTTGCAATCATTTGTATACACCATTATTGTATGGAGGAGTAACTGTTCCCCTACCCCCTAAGAAGGTATTTCTGTCCGTCAACCACGTTAGCGATCGCCACAAATCGAGGCATCACTCGCATTTCAGTTTGGACACACCGGCTGATTGCAAATGCACAGTACGTGTTTCGTCACTGAAACGTGACGATTGAGCGTCAAAATAGTTTCTTAAAACAGTCAAAAATGGAGTTAAATGTGACTTCAACACTCAGTGGCGATCGCTAGAGTGGCGATTGTTACTAGACGGACACTAGAAAACCTCAGAAAATGTAATTACTTTGCGATTTTTTTAACTGAAAAACTGTTGCGGTCTTTTTCTGTCGAGCGCGAGCGTCAACGTAAAACAACGTGAGGTCACTTCCTCCCCAAACGGTTAGTTTTTGAATGAAAAGAAAAAAGTGGCGATCGTTACATTGTTTAGACGGACTGGATCGCAACTTTGAAACTCGGGTCACCGTGCGTCGATCAAGGGCAAATTGACCTCGGCAACATTATAACTCACTTCAAGGGTGCACAAACTTGTATTTACAGTATACAAAATTAGGTAAACTTGTGTTTTTGTCCTGTGAAATCACAATTAGTTTCGATGCTCTTGATATCGCTATGCGGACGGACAGATCCGAATCCCCATACATTTTTTTTGCGGAGCTAGTATAAGTTAGAATTTGTGTTATGGATATCGATTGTTGTTGAAAAACAATCATTTCAATGTGTTCTGGCACTCTCAACCACCACAGCATTGATACTTGTGCATTTATGTGTTGGAATTTAGTTCTTTGTTTAGTGATGCTGTGGCAAAAGTAAATTCATCCGTCCGTATTTTGACGATCGCCACCATTCACACGCGCATAAATAAACACATTATCAAAAATTTCAACTTTTATTTTCAAAAAAGTATTTAAACAACAACTAGTTTGCATGTTAATACAACAAATACAGCAGATTCTCACAGATATGGATTTAAAAGACTAAGCAAATCTGAGACTATCAAAATGGCCTAATACCATGAAACCTGCCTACAGTGTTCTTTTTCACCTTTCTTATAAATGGGATTCACATGTTACTCTAATGAATCAACAACAACAAAAAGCAAGAGCGTAATTTAATTCACTTCTCATATCTGTCGCTGTTCACATGATCAATTGTTCGGGAAGGCACGCATATCAACATTTTCTTCAGACAGATTTAATTAAATATCTTTGACGTGCGCAGACCCCCCGCGGGTTAGGGGGAAGAATTTACCCGATGCTCCCCAGCATGTCGTAAGAGGCGACTAACGGATTCTGTTTCTCCTTTTACCCTTGTTAAGTGCTTCTTATATAGAATATAGTCAATCTTTGTGAAGATTTTAGTCAAGCAGTATGTAAGAAATGTTAAGTCCTTTGTACTGGAAACTTGCATTCTCCCAGTAAGGTCAAATATTGTACTACGTTGCAAGCCCCTGGAGCAAATTTTTGATTAGTGCTTTTGTGAACAAGAAACAATTGACAAGTGGCTCTATCCCATCTCCCCCCTTTCCCCGTCGCGATATAACCTTGAACGGTTGAAAACGACGTTAAACATCAAATAAAGAAAGAAAGAATGACGTGCGCAGTGGCTTTGTGGCTAAGACGCCGGCTTCCTAAGCGGAAAGTTAATTGAGTGTTCAATCCAGCAGCGCCTGTTGGGTTAAGGGTGGAGATCTGTCAGATCTCCCAGGTCAACTTATGTCCAATCCTGCTGGTGTCTTATCCTCCTTCGAGTGTATACACAAGCAAAAGACCAAGTGCGCACGGAAAAGATCCTGTAATCCATGTCAGATTTCGAAAATACCAAGCATGCATCCTCCGAAATCGGCGTATGGCTGCCGAAATGGTAGGGTAAAAACGGTCTTACACGTAAAAACCCACTCGTGCAAAAACATGACAATGACAATGACAATGACAATGACAATGACAATTCTTTATTTTACGAGGGTAACAGAATAAGCATTGGTATACTTTTTTGCATCTGGCCCTCGCCCTAAAGAGGGACTAAATCTACTATAAAAACTACTGCTACTACTACTACAATACTTACATATTAGTAAAACAGGATAAGTTTATGTGCATACGTGCATTATATGAAACATTGTAGTTTATAAATGTTCATGACAAGGTGCAAAGCAAAAATTTGCAAGTCAATTAGAGTAAGAAAACTATGCAATAGTACATCAACTCTGCAAGACAATGGATATTATGCAGAACATCATAATTTCATAAACAAAACAATAAATCAAAAGTGAGTGACTGTGTCTCAAAGGACATAACAATCAAGAAACATGAGTGAACGAGGGAGTTTCAGCAAATGAACAAAGAAGAAAGACATCGATCTGTGTTTTAACGATGTATTAAATCATCCGTACACGCACACACACACTCACACACACACACACACACACACACACACACACACACACACACACACACACACACACACACACACACACACACCAACCTCCCCCACCAGAACACACGCACACACATACAAACACACACACACACACACACACACACACCAATCCCTCCCACCCCACCCCCATACCCACACACAACTGTCTAAAACAATCACCATTGTCCTTACAGGCGGGTATCGAACCAGCTCATGCTGCAAGATGAAGCTGACACGGACGCCATAATCGCTGCTGCGGCCTCAGCCTCCGCAGACGCCACCACCGACAACGACGACGACCACAGCAGCAAAATCAAACCACTGTTGACCGTGAAGCGTCGTGAGCGAACTGAATGCCGCGGCTGGAACGACCCATGTGTGCCATGGTCCAACGACGCCGAACAGAGTTGCTGCAACCATGATAGGCTGGTGTGTCGCTGTAACCTATGGTGGCAGAACTGCCGCTGCGTTTCACGTGCCTGGGGAAAATAGGTCAACTCTCCTAGCTTTAGTGATACTCTGCACTGCCACTATGTCCAGGGAATTGCTGGGACAAAGAAAAGAAAATAGATAATAGAGGGCGTTTTGGTGTTGGGAAAATAGGTCAACTCTCCTAGCTGTAGCCATCTTCTGTAATGAGTACAAAAGAAGCATATAAAAGAGGGTGCTGTCTTTTGTTAAATAGTATACGCTGTTCAGTGCGTTTGTATAAGTTATTACGAAATAAATGTAAAACAAGAGAGGAGTTTGTGTAATTGGTATTATTATTTTGTTAAATAAAGGTTTAAATGATTTCTGGTGTGCCGCTGTAACTTGTGGTAGAAGAACTGCCGCTGTGTTTCACGTGCCTGGGGAAAATAGGTCAACTGTCCTAGCTGTAGTCATCTTCTGCACTGTCCTGTTCTGAGTTTATGAGGAGGAGGGGAAGAGAAACATATTAATGAGTTTTTGTTTTGTTGTAAGAGTATACGCCGTTCAGTGCGTCTGTCAAAAGCAGTGGAAGAAAAAGAAAGAAGGGATTTTTTTTGTTATCAATATGTTTGATAAAGGTTTTATTATTTTCTGGTGTGCGGCTGTGTTGCACGTGTCTGGGGGAAATAGGTCAACTTTCCTAGTTGTAGCCATCTTCTGCAATGAGTGGAAAAGAAACATTTAAAGGAGAGTGTTGTCTTCTGTTAGATATACGCTGTTCAGTACGTCTTCGTGAGTTATAACGAGGTAAAAAGAAAGAAAAAAAGAGACATTCTTTAAAACAGGTCAACTCTCATAGTTGTAACCCATTTCTGCACTTAGTGGAAAAGAAACATATAAATGAGGTTGCTGTCTTTTGTAAGATTATACGCTGTTCATGATTTATAACATTTAACGAAGTGGAAGAAAAAGAAAGGAGGCACTTTTCTTTAGTATTATTTTCATTTTGTTTATTGTACGTTTCGTAATTTTTTTTTGTGAGCCGCTGTAACTTGTGGTGGCAGAATTAAGTGCCACTGTGCTTCCCGTGCAAAGGGAAAATAGGTCAACTCTCCTAGCTGTAGTCATCTTCTGCACTGTTTGAAAAATAACCATTAGAGGAGAGTGTTGTCTTCTGATAAATTATACGCTGTTCAATGCCTCTTCATGAGTCATAACGAGGTAAAACAAAAACAAAAAAGGCATTGTGTTTTAAAAATAGGTCAACTGTCCTAGCTGTAGCCATCTTCTACACTGAGTTCTGAGAAAAATACAAGGGACGGTGTTGTCTTTGTTAAATGATACGCTGTTCTATGCGTCTGTATAAGTTATGACGAATTGAGAGGGAAACAAAGGAGACGATTATAATTATCGTTTTGTTAAATGAAGGTTTTATTTGTTGGTGTTCCGCTGTAACTTGCGGTCGCAGAACTGCCGCTGTGTTTCACGTGCCTCGGGGAAATAGGTCAACTCTTCTAGTTGTAGTGAAACTACACTGCGCTGTCCGGGGAGCTGCTAGGGCAAAGTGTAAAAGAACTTCAAGGAGAGAGGATTTTTTTTCTTGAATTACGCTGTCGTGTCCTTCATGTTAACGAAGTGAAAGAACAAGAAAGAATGGGGATGGGGGACTGGTTTTTGGCTCACGTAAGTGTAGCCTATGCGATGATAAACTTTGTCTGTCTGTGCGTGCGTGCGTGCGTGCGTGCGTGTGTGTGTGTGTGTGTGATAGAAACTTTAACATTTCCGAGTCTATGGATAAAAGCTCGCATAAGAAGATTACGTCTCGGTCAAAAGTGTTTGACGTGTGTGATAGAAACTATTTGAAGACGTCACATTATGACGTAAGAGGGTTAGACGTCACGCAAAGGAATTACTGAAAGTCTCGGTCATTGTTATTGTGAGCGGGCCGAGACTACTTGGCCGATCCAGGGTCTCGCTTTCTTGCACAGTTTCACCTGCTTACTGTGTGTGTGTGTGTGTGTGTATGTGTGACGGAGTGATTGAGTTTGTGTTACTGTTTGTCGATTTCTTACGTGAGCCTTGAAGGCTTCGCCTCTTGTTTTTAATGAGGGAGTTGTTCCTGTTCGTCTCTTTAACGAAGCGGATGAAGAATAAAGGAGAGAGCTATCGGGTCTGTCTCTTCAATGAAGTGGGGTAAAAGTCAAAGAAGAGACGGATTTTTCTAACGATTTTTGAAAAATTCTTTTTTAATTTTTTGGCTCACGTAAGTGTAGCCTATGCGATCGTAACTTTGTCTGTCTGTGCGTTTGTGCGTGTGTGTGTGTGTGTGTGTGTTTGTGCGTGCGTGTGTGTGTATGTCTGTGGTAGAAACTCTAACATTTGAAGACGTCACATTACATTGACGTCACATTATGACGTAAGAGGGTTAGACGTCACGCGAAGGAAGTACTGAAAGTCTCGGTCATTATTATTTTGAGCGCGCCGAGACTAGTTGGCAGTCGTGTCCTGTAAGTAGGCTACATGCAGACAGACAGATCTAGATCTAGTGTCTCGCTTTCTTGCACAGTTTCACCTATGCTCTTTCTGTGTGTGTGTGTGTGTGTGTGTGTGTGTGTGTGTGTGTGTGTGTGTGTGTGTGTGTGTGTGTGTGACGGAGTGATTGAGTTTGTGTTACTGTTTGTCGATTTCTTACGTGAGCCTTGATGGCTTCGCCTCTTGTTTATAAATGAGTTGTTTTTGGCTCACGTAAGTGTAGCCTATGCGATGATAAACTTTGTCTGTCTGTGCGTGCGTGTGTGTGTGATAGAAACTTTAACATTTCCGAGTCTATGGATTACGTCAGTCTCGGTCAAAAGTGTTCGACGTGTGTGATAGAAACTATTTGAAGACGTCACATTATGACGTAAGAGGGTTAGACGTCACGCAAAGGAATTACTGAAAGTCTCGGTCATTGTTATTGTGAGCGGGCCGAGACTACTTGGCAGATCCAGGGTCTCGCTTTCTTGCACAGTTTCACCTATGCTTACTGTGTGTGTGTGTGTGTGTGTGTGTGTGTGTGTGTGTGTGTGTGTGTGTGTGTGTGTGTGTGTGTGTGTGTGTGTGTGTGTGTGTGACGGAGTGATTGAGTTTGTGTTACTGTTTGTCGATTTCTTACGTGAGCCTTGAAGGCTTCGCCTCTTGTTCTTATATGCGCTATCCTATCCTATATGTTTCTATCTGAAATAAGTCTTTTTTATGTGAAGAAAAGCCTGCTGTGAAAGGAATAATTGATTCATCTCTGTTTGAAGGACGAATACGTTTGTGTTTGACCTTTCTTAAAATGTTTCGCACGCTCAAAAAAAGAATATTAGACACGAACATTTAATATTCACCACAAGGAAACAAACAAAACTGCATCGAAAGCACTGTCGTGCTTTAAAACTAACAAATCAATCGTGTAAAAGTATCTTTATCATGCCAAGAACTGAGACTGTGGGTATTAAAACTTGAAAAAATCAGTCATGCATGTTTAGGCTGGCTTAAGAAAGAATGTGAGGCGGATTTGAAAAAGAAATGCTTTCTTTCACCGGGGTATGAAGCTGGGATGTGTGATTAATACTTCCTATTTTTTTTTATTTATATATATATTTTGTCCAAAGTTCAGAAGGTTACTGGATATGAGAAAGTACAGTTAATATATCAAAGAAAGATCCATAGCTTTATACATTTTTTTCACGTGAAAAACAGCAAAACCTCAATGTTAATCCCCACAAGAAACAAGCATTGACAAGCAAAAATCGTGTTAATTCCTACTGCCAACTATTTTTATCACTAATATAAAGGACTACAATAACTCATGTTTTTAAACAGAAAACTGAGTTGTTCAAAATAATTATCTGAACTGGGTTTCACAAGAAGGTCGGGTATCCACTATCATTATAATAACGTTTCATATTTTTCAAGCACTGAGAGCTCCCATGGGGTCGCCTTCACGCGGCGGGAGTGTTTCCACAGAGCTACCCCACCCCTTTACTTCTCTTCTTTTGTCTTATTTCTGCCTTACCAGTCCTTTCACCTATATTTCCTTCCAAGAAAACTCTCCCTACTATTCCCTGCAGATTTCCAATTCTTTTCTTGTTGTCTTATTTCTATCTGACTGGATCCATCACCTTTATTTCACTTACCAAAAGTCTTCTTTTCCACATCCTTATTTCTCTGCACCCCGCATGTCGTAAGAGGCGACTAACGGATTATGTTTCTCCTTTTACCCTTGTTTAGTGGTTCTTGTATAGAATATAGTCAATGTTTGTAAAGATTTTAGTCAAGCAGTATGTAAGAAATGTTTAGTCCTTTGTACTGGAAACTTGCATTCTCCCAGTAAGGTCATATATTGTACTACGTTGCAAGCCCCTGGAGCCATTTTTTGATTAGTGCTTTTGTGAACAAGAAACACTTAACAAGTGGCTCTATCCCATCTCCCCCCTTTCCCCTATCCCATCTCCCCCCTTTCCCCTATCCCATCTCCCCCCTTTCCCCTATCCCATCTCCCCCCTTTCCCTCGTCGCGATATAACCTTCGTGGTTGAAAACGACGTTAAACACCAAATAAAGAAAGAAAGCACTGAGAGAAAACTAATTCTGCAGCACTACTTTTTTCTTTCTTCATTAAATGGCTTTTTTTTTTTAAATTCTTGTCGTTTCCTTTTAATGGCTTGTGTGCTATGAAGTGTGTGTGGGTGTGAGGGTGAGGGTGTGGGTGTGTGTGTAGGTGGTGTGGGTGCGTGTGCGTAAAAAGCTCAAAGAAACTGTCAATTACCGAACAATGAATTTAGATTTACGACTCGAGAAATGCCGAAATGAGACCAGCAAAAGCTGAAATGGTTTCTTTGAAGTTAAAGTACAGAGAAAAATAAATCGATCATCAAAAATTTCTACTAGAAAGAACATGAAAAACAAGAACGGCAAAGCGTGTGAAAGGCGTGCCTTCATTGCTCAGTCTGCCCTGTGTGTCTGTGTGTGTTTGTTTGCCTGCGTGCGTGCGAGCGTGCGTGTGTGTGTGTATGTGTTCGCCGGCCTGTGTGCCTGGATGTTTGTGTGTGTGTCAGTGTGTGTGTGTGTGTGTTAGAGAAAGAGAGGGAGAGTGTGTTGTGTGTGTGTGTGTGTGTGTGTGTGACCAGTTTTTGGCTCAAGTAAGTGTAGCCTATGCGATGCTAACTAGTTTTGTCTGTCTGTGCGTGCGTGCGTGCGTGTGTGATAGAAACTTTAACATTTGACTGAACACCGAAATACTAATTTTACCGCGGGTTATTATCCAAGCAACAGCTTCAAAGTATTGAAGCAATGATCAATATTTCGTCGGCACGTATAAAGTGTGTATCCAAAGAAAACGGGTGGTAGTGGGGTTTTTTTTGTTTTTGGGGGGGGGGGGGTAAAAACAGGTGACTGGTTTGTGTTGTGTGTGGTATGTGGACCAGGTCAGGGGTCAAGGTTAGGTCAGATCGCGTGAAGGATTGTGGTACAGATTCACTTCTCAGTTCTAACGGCCGAGCTGCATTCGCCGATTCGGGGAAGACGATTTCATATTGTTCGGTTTCGTAGCCGCTCCAGAAAAAATAGATAAAGAAGATACCAAAGGAGATTTCCTACAGGTTGATCTGCACAGCGTGTTTTCAGTGTCTGCGCGAGGAAGCGCTGTCGAAAGGGCAGTGTCGATCTCTGAGTGGCAGTCGTGTAAGTAGGCTACAGACAGACAGATCTATCTAGTCTTCCACTCTTGCACCGTGTCTATGCTTACTGTGTGTGTGTATGTGTGACGGAGTGAGTTTGTGTTACTGTTTGTCGATTTCTTACGGGAGCCTTGAAGGCTTCGCCTCTTGTTTTTACATTTAGTCAAGTTTTGACTAATGTTTTAACGTAGAGGGGGGAATCGAGACGAGGGTCGTGGTGTATGTGCGTGTCAGTGTGTGTGTGTGTGTCTGTCTCTGTGTGTGTGTGTGTGTGTGTAGAGCGATTCAGACCGTAGTAAACTACTGGACCGATCTTTATGAAATTTGACATGAGAGTTCCTGGGTATGAAATCCCCGAACGTTTTTTTCATTTTTTTGATAAATGTCTTTGATGACGTCATATCCGGCTTTTCGTGAAAGTTGAGGCGGCACTGTCACGCCCTCATTTTTCAACCAAATTGGTTGAAATTTTGGTCGGGTAATGTTCGACGAAGCCCGGACTTCGGTATTGAATTTCAGCGTGGTGGCTTAAAAATTAATTAATGACTTTGGTCATTAAAAATCTGAAAATTGTAAAAAAAAAATGTTTTTTATAAAACGATCCAAATTTACGTTTATCTTATTCTCCATCATTTGCTGATTCCAAAAACATATAAATATGTTATATTCGGATTAAAAACAAGCTCTGAAAATTAAATATATAAAAATTATTATCAAAATTAAATTGTCCAAATCAATTTAAAAACACTTTCATCTTATTCCTTGTCGGTTCCTGATTCCAAAAACATATAGATATGATATGTTTGGATTAAAAACACGCTCAGAAAGTTAAAACGAAGAGAGGTACAGAAAAGCGTGCTATCCTTCCCAGCGCAACTACTACCCCGCTCTTCTTGTCAATTTCACTGCCTATGCCGTGAGCGGTGGACTGACGATGCTACGAGTATACGGTCTTGCTGCGTTGCATTGCGTTCAGTTTCATTCTGTGAGTTCGACAGCTACTTGACTAAATGTTGTATTTTCGCCTTACGCGACTTGTTCTTTGTTTCTTTCACAAAAGTAACTTCAACGATATACATAGGTTTCACTTAGGTGATCCAACACGAATAGGAACTTAAAAAAAAAAAAAAAATTGGGACGGATTCAAACTGACTGTGTTTCAAAGAAGTGCATACTGTACTTAATTTCTAACATCCATGGGACAGCCTGCGCCTTTAAGCTAAAAAGAAGATTTAGGGAGGGAAGTTTTGCATGAGAGGAACAGCAGCTAATTGAGAGCTTAAAACCCCACCCCCAGCATTAGACAAATTGAAAAAGAGATTGTGTATCTCTGCTCGAGGATAATTGGTACCCGTCTGCAAATCTCTAAATCCACGTGGTAAGCTTCTTTCTTTCCTTTTTTTAAAATTATATGTATCTTATTGTATTCTTTTTTTTAATCATATTTTATTTGTTTTATGTAATATTATTTCAGCTTATTTAATCTTAGTATCTTGTTATATTAGTCCATCTTTTTTTCATCATAAATATTTCTTATAATGTTGTATACAGGAAACACACACAAACACACACACACACACACACACACACACACACACACACACACACACACACACACACACCACAGAGCCAAACAGGGAGGGTTTTGTTCGTTTGTACCTGTTTGTCCAAGTTTCCGGATAAGTCGAACACAAAACTCGCACATACAGTACTTCAGAGTCAGTTAAGCAGTCTCCCTCATATCATTGAGTTAGTCTAGAAAATAACTAAAGCGAGCGGCCGTATTCCCCTAAAGGGAGACACACACATACCGAAAAATCAATGCGGATTTGCGAACTCTATAGTGTATTTGGGACTCAGGTTTCCAGTAACTGCCATTTTGTTTGTAGTATTATATTTGATTTACGTTCTTAGTTTTGACCTTTCGACAGAAATGAAGACGACTGTCGCCGATTGTGGCCTCAATTAAGGAGAAAAGGGAGACAACCGAGACAGTCTGATATGGGAAAGGTCGAAATCTGCGTTTGATTCGATTTGTAGGGTGCAGTGCCGGTGGTGTGTGCGCGTTTGTGATTCAGAAAAGGCTGAGATCGTGAAACTGTGCTCACCGATAGACAGACAGACAAAAAAAAACCTGGCAAACAGATCATTTGTCATTTTTGCTGTCACACTGACTGAGACAGACAGACAGACGCACGCACACGCACACACACACACACACACACACACACACACACACACACCCATCAGTAGTTAGTTTTCTTTATTTTTATTTATTGCAATTCTCTATGGGTAGAAAGAGTGATACAACGAATAATGTAACAAAAACGAATACTGTAACAATTGTAACATTATTCGGGGGTAACAATTGTTACATTATTCGTGGCGGATGTAGCTTTTCCTTGAAATTGCTATCAAGATTTTCTCTGTAAATATAATTCACTAGGAAACACTAGACTGATAATTATTGTGATGCACACAAATTCGTGCGTAATGATGCGAATGACCCTTCACCCAGTGAGGTCAAGAACATAGGGTTTATAAGAGTGTCCAGGAGAAATTATTTTTGCTTTCTTACATTCAAGGTTTTTCTTATCGGGAAACTTCGGATATAAGAAATATTTTTCTCTTATCGGAGGAAAAACAAATGTCATCATATTTTTGGAAATGCATTGCATTATATGCCGTGTCATAACAATAGCACAACATCCCATTTTGACACCATCCCATTTGGCCGCCATCCCATTTTTGATTTATTCTTCTTGCCAAGCCTCACTATACTACTATACTGCGTTATTCAACTAGGAAGACATTCCGTTTTACGGTTTACGCGAAATCCCATTTTTGCCACAATCCAAAATGTCGCGAAATAGGGATGGCGGCGAAATGGGATGACGGCAAAACGGTATGGCGACAAAAGGGAATGTGGCGCTAGTGGTATGACACGGTGGTAAAATGACACTTGGCCTGTGAAATGTCGCAAAAATTGGGATGGGGGTGAAATGGGATAACGGCGAAACGGGATTGCGCCAACATGGGATGTGGAGCTAATGGTACATGACATGGTGGTACAATGACACTTGGCCTGTAAAATGTCGCAAAAATGGGATGGTGGCGAAATGGGCTAACGGCAAAACGGGATTGCGCCAAAATGGGATGTGGAGCTAATGGTACATAATATGGTAGTAAAATGACACTTGGCCAGTGAAATGTCACGAAATGGGATGGGGGTGAAATGGGATAACGGCGAAACGGGACTAATAGATCCCTTGACTTTGGGGTAGGGCGACTCTGTTACTGCTAGCTTTCCACTGGGAGGAAGCGACCCGAATTTCCAAGCGATGGGACAAAAAAGTAATGACATTTTTTTTTCTCAATACAGTAAATCCCTTCACTTTGGAGATGATGAGTTAAATATCGGGCGCATTTACGTGATTTGTAAATCGCGGGGAGGGGGGTAGAATCCGAGTATAACGGCGTGTGTCTATCTGTCTGTGCATGTGTGCGAGTGGCGTCACTGATTCTGCAAAAAGCGTGCATGCCATGTGAGCGACATGTGATTTGTGAGAGTGGATGCAAACCCTAACCCGAGACTGTATTATGAGCTATTTGACACTTTTTCTAATCTAAGTCTAACTTTTTCTAAGTTGATTGAAAAAAGGGCGGCCACCGAATAATGTAACAATTGTTACATTATTCGTTTTTGTTACATTATTCGTTGTATCAAAGAGTGATGATATTTCCTATGTAAATGTCAAAGGTGCTAACGAATAAAACGCAATTCCAACACTATCACACACACAGATCGATACACAGACACACACACAGGCACACACACATGCGCACACACACACTCACTCACTCACTCACACACTCACTCACTCACGCACGCACACAGACTGGCACACACTCACATACTGACACACACACACCCACAGGAACACCGCATACATCACTTCTGACAATCCTTATCCATAAAGCGCTATACCGTGAAGAAACAGTCGTTTCTTCAATGAAGCTTCCACAAGTAAAATCACTTTTAACTGCATGTGGATGAAAAGCTATCCTACTTTACGTAAATATGACATTGGAGTGGGAATGGTATTGGTGATGGCTCAGGAGCTGACAACAAACATCAGTATGGAGTAAAGCAGGGATTGACCAGGTGCAGAAATGAAACGGGAGAAGGGCTTGGGAGGGCAGGGGAGTGAAGGGGGAGGTTCACAGCCCCCTCAAGCTGAACAAATTCTCTCATTCGAACATCAAAAGCGAGTTTATTTCATGTGTTTTAACACTCAATGACTCACTTTTAGATGCACAGAAAAAAACATATTTACCCAGATCCCAGCACAAATTCCCTCATTGGAAATGTTTGCCAATAAAATCTTGTCGCATCCCAGGATTCTCATGTTGTCACTGGGTAATACATGTAATTGTAAAATCGCCTTGCAATGCCCCCTCCCCCCCCCCCCCCCCCCCCCGACAAAAAACACACACACACACAAAAACCACAACACAAACAAACAAAAAACACGAACAAAACAAAACAAAACACACAAAATCCCTCCCCATTTCAGTGCAACAAGCGCCCACCCTTGTGGTTGTGATGAATGGACTTGACTCTGGGAGAAATGCTAGGCTAAGTGCCCTTTCTTCGGAAGCTCCACTCCCAGACAGACAGTCCCAGGGTACTGTATCTTCGCTCTATATATCAATCGCTTGTATCATGCAAAAATAGCAAGACTGAACACAATTCTTCAGAGAGATTGAGCATTCATGGCCAGGGAATCAACAGACACTAGAGAACCCTGTGAAGGATAATGTGTTATGCAAAAATTGAAAAGGAGGGGGGGGGGGGGGGGGGACACGGACTGCCGGGCATAACCAGGAAAGACAACAACCAAAAAACAGTCTCCAAAATAAAATCCTGCATGCAGAGGAGATTCGGTTTGCGAAAAAGAAATGGTTGGGTGGGAGGGGGGGGGGGGGCGGAATGGGTGCGAGTGGGATAAGAGGAGGAGAGAGAAAGAGAGAGGGACAAGGGGATGATGGGGAAAGGGGAGGAGAAGTGAAGAGGCCATGACTGGAGGGATTGTGAGGTCACAGAGGAGGGGGGGGGGGGGGAAGGGAGGGGGTGGCATAGGTGTTCACTTACGAAAACAACTGCTGACCTAAATCAGGACAGTCATATGTTGATGCACAACCTTGTCAGAATGCACAAGAACAGAACATCATGAAAGAGGAAATGCCCGGTCCTGCACTAAGAAGCGAGGGGTTGAGTTATGGGACAAGCAGAAGGGAAGAAAAGAGACAAAAAATCCTCAATGGAATGTCTGGAGCCTAATGGAGGTGGCCATCTTTTTCACATTTTCAGCACCACTTTTCCCACCCTCACGTCCTCCAGTCCTTTCAGTGTGGTCGCTGCTTCATCCAGAGACACTCTCTGTGCTATTTTGCACCTGCACATAAAAAAAAATTAAAACTTTTACAAAATCGGAAAAAATCAATAAAATACAGGCGAACACACAAACACACACACTCACCAACACACACACACAAACACAAACACACACACAAGCACACGTGTGTGCGCAGGTGAACATACACATACATACATACATACACACACACACACACACACACACACACACACACACACACACACACACACACACACATGTACTATATATATATTTGTGGATCACACACACATACACACACACAAACACACACACTCACATGCAAACACCCACACACTCATATACACACACACACTCACTCACAAAGTGACACAGACAGCATACGCACACACGTACACTCTATCTCCTGTCTTTATATCTTTCTCCCTCTCACAACGTGAAACAAATACTAACTTCAGGGATCCTTTGTCAAGCTTTTCCATAATGTCGATCAGGATATCTTGACAGAGTTAAGGAACTTGTTCACTCTCAACAAACAAGCAAAAAGGAAAAACATCGTTCAGCAACCTTTACACTTTGATATGAAGAAGGGCCTCATATACTGTCGAACTGCGAAAAAAAATTTTTTTTTCTCTCACTCGGACACTGTTTGACGGACATGTGAAGTGCGCGCCAGGAACGACAATCTTCTTAGTTTACCTGATTAATGCCCTTAATTTTTGGTTCTGGTACTTTCAGTTCCGGCTGTTGTCATCAATCTACCAAAATAAAAGATCAAACGGAGTTTTCGATTTATATTTCATGGTTCAGAAAAATATTGCTTATTTTCTGAAGTCAACCGTTTTAGCGAATCTTTCTTTGATTCTTAAAAGTCATTTCAGATTTTTGAAAAATAGTTAACGGTTAGTAATTACCAATATATCGTAAACAAACATATCGATAGGTTTTGGTAAGAAGACACAAGTGCGATGAATGTGGTACCAGTATTTTTGTGGTAAGTAAGGATGCATTTCTTTGCTGTAAGCACATTTACAATGCACATTTAATCTGTTTAGCAACATAAACGAGAGCATGGTACAGTGCCGCTTGTTTGTGGTCTATCTTTTCGCGGCAGATGCGTAACAATTAGGGTCTCAGTTGGAAAAAGCTGCTCGGAACCAGAGCAGATTTGGCTTGTGTTCTTTGAGTGTGAATGATCGACGAGTGGCTTGACATTTTTAACGAATCATTACTGTAGCCTACTTGAAACAATCATCTGTTTCTGAATTTGTCATCAGTTATGATTGAGCAGTCTCATAGGAATCGTCCATAAAATGTTAAACCGAAAAAGGGCAGACGATTCTGAATCACACAGGCTGCTGTACAAAATCAGATCTAAAACGATATTTTGAACTGCGACGTCTGCGTAAATGCCCTGTAACAAAATACCTTGTCCTGGTCATGTGTATACACATCAGCTTCTATTGGGAAGATCAGTATTTTATATTAATCACAAATACAAGATTAGAAATAGTTCTGAAGATCGCCTTTGATTTCAGTTTCAGCGGCAAACTAGCAGATCTGTCCAAACCGGCATCGTTTCATGGTTGAAACTTGAATAATCCCAAATAGATCTGAGTGGGGGTAAGTTTTATAGTATTTCAATTTTTTTACGGCAGTTTTATTTAAAGATAGTGTAGTGGATGTCTCTGGTGAAGACTACAGTTATATGAATTTTTTGTTGTAATATTAAAATGATTGTTCTTTATTTACACAATTGAATAATTTGTATTTATTTGTTTGCAGATGACGGCATACTGAGTGCTCCAAGAACATACGCCTGCTGGCATTTTGTGTCTTTTCTGAAGACGTCGAGGCAAGCAGAAGTCACGGTCCTGGCCACACACACACAATGACATGAACAAAAAATGATATTTTTTCATGGGCATATCCAGTATTAAAACTTTATTACCATGCAAACGCAACGATTAGAATTTAGAGGTCACCGGTCACACACACACACACACACACACACACACACACACACACACACACACACACACACACACACACTGGGCGGATCCGGAGGGGGGGGGGGGGGGGTTCCGGACCACTTAGGAGCCGGCCTTTGTATTCTAAGTGACGATTTTGGAAAGAAATTGGCTAATTAGTTTGCTCAGGTTGCGCCAGATCGATCGATTGTCCTTGTTGTGATTCAAATTTTTCTTCTTAATATATTTACTTTTTTGGAAGGTGTATTAGGGGATGTTTCTTGGCTCAGATTGATCCATTTTCCTTGTTTTTATCAACATTTGTCGGACCCCCCCCCACAAGGAGGTTGAACGCTTCGCGTCTTCAACTAAACGCTTCGCGTCGTCAAATTGTCCCTGAAAGAAATTTGGAAACTCCCCCTTAAAAATGATGTGATCCACCCCTGCACACACACAAACACACACAAATAAAGTAATAAATGGATACAGTTTTTCTTTATTTAAATTACAATCAGACGTGGTCGTAGAACAGGCACTGTAAACAAAACCTAGCATGATATACCACTTGTGTGATGTTTCGGTCAATATCTTTATTTTCCTTTCAGAAATACAGTGGCGTTTTGAATGTCAAGGGAAGTGATACAAATGCTGCAGCGGGCTATCAAGAACGCGAAGGCAAACAAGGTAAATACCTACTTCTGACATTAGTTTACTTATTAACTCTTTCTATACTGGCCATTATCTCCCCAGTCTCTCCCCAGAAACTGGCCATTTGCATGGGTTTGCAAAAAATTCTCAAAAATAAACAAAACAAGATGCAGCCTTCAAACTCATAGGTTTTATTGTGAATATATTGCTAAAACATATGCCAAAGTTTGGTTTCATTGTTGTGAAAAAAAATAAAAATATGATGTCCAGAATGTATGGGTATATTTTACGCAATACGAAAAAGGGGGTATGTATTTTGACTTAGAAGCATTTTTTATTATGAAGGCTCTGTTTGCAACAAAACTGTTTCTGTTTACTTGTATGAAGATTGTGCTTACACAAAAACATAACAAATACCAACTGATTTTCCATTTGGTGGTCATGTAAGCATTGTGAACATGTCCGAACAATCTGATCACACACCATGTGGTCGACATGCAGACCTGAACGGCCAGTGTATGGTGGCAGAGTTGGAAAATAGGAAAAGTCTTGATGCCAATCCTTCATCAAAAACCGAAGAAAATCGTCATTGTAATAAGTTTGCTTTATTCTAAATCAAACGACTAGGATAGATGACAGACACAACGACAAACACATTCAATTCTATGTAAAACATACACAATGCTCACGTTAACAAGCTGGCCATAACAATGTGCCCATCGTGCACGAAGTGTGGCTTTGGTCGGATCAGTAGCCGTGCTTTGTCTGCGATACTAAACATGACATTTTGTTAAAGCGACGATTTAGCAATGTTGTTGTTGCTGCTGCTGCTGTCTGTTCTTGTCACGACATCTCGTTTTTTCCCTCCTGGTTCTGAGAAGAAGCTGTTTAATTGTGATATCAGGCCTAGGAACCCCTGATTTTCACTTGGAGCATTCTCAAAGAAACTTAGCGTATGTTAAGAAAAATGAGTGTACTCCACACTTTGTCTTTTGTTGTTCGTTGTCGTTGCATGTCTACCGTTCCACAGCCACCTACTATAGCTGATGGGGTCTATGTCGACCAAAAGAATGTTATGGGATTCACTGTAGGTCGAGTTCCTGTAGGTGGATTATCTGTATACCTAAGACTTTAAAATTGGTAATCTTGTATACAGGGAATACCACAGGGTGTAGTTCCTGTAGCGTTTTGCTAATATCAATGAAAGTCACGTGATGCTTAGCGACATCGTTAGAATTTGATGTTTTTCGATCTTTTTTTGATATTTCTTAGAAATTCGAGTATGGTTTGCAAGTTTTATTGAAAAACTGCACCCTGTGGGATTCCCTGTATACTAGATTGCCAATTTTAAAGTCTTAGGTATACAGGGAATCCACCTACAGGAACTCGACCTACAGAGAATCCCACTCTTTTGGTCGACATAGACCCCATCAGCCCTACTATAAGTGCAAGTGTTAAATGACGTATTTCCACAAAAGACTGCTTGCAGAGAATCATGTGATGCCAATGACAGGTAAGGACATGTGGTAATACATACTATGTTTTGGAACCAGGGAAAATGCAGCACACATTATTTATCAACCAAATTGATTGACTTGTGCACCACGACAACAGTTTTCTTTGATCCATAAAAGGTCTTTTGCCAGAAAAATTGCTCTGAACATCAAGTACCCTGCAAGTTGTCACACATTTACATTATTGAAATAAAAAGAAAACACACCAGTAACCAGGTTAGGTACGTTAATATCTATAATCAATATCTCGGCACGTTACTGCCTTCTTCGGGATGGTAAGCTGAAATTCTTCCATGGCTTCCACAAAAGTCTTTCACCTATAGCGGGCATTGCATACAGATAGTCCAAAGAGGGTTAGGGTTACCCTAACCCTTCTTTTTAAAAATTCTTTAGACCAATTATCCCTCTGTTCCATTGTTAAACATGGAATAATTCTGGACAAATGCGAGGACGTTAGCTTTTTTTATTTTATTTTTTTTATCATGTTAATAAATTATCATTAAAACTTGTTTAGATTTCGATTCGTAAACCATTTACAGTAATCCTTTGTTTTTTAACTTTGTTCATCTTACCACAGTCACTTCGTTGTTTAGATTTATCATTAAATTTGTTACCATTATGCAGGAAAAATGTAGAATAAAACCAGGAGAGCTTTCGGTAGAAGATATTTCCTGTGTCAAAAGTTAATGCTTATTCTGATTGATGGGTGCTCCAAACTAAGTTATTTTGACTGCCTTATTCGAATTCATTTCCAAGACAGGGCTGAGAAGTGGAGAAGCTTAGGAGAATATCGTAAAAATTGTCTGGGTGTTTATGCAAAACTTTCGAATATGTCAGATTTTACTTTAGAGATTTTAAATACTGTTAACTGACAGAAATGCTATAACTTCTACACCAATTGACTGGATAACTTCATATTCAGCATACTTAAACTTGATTTTATGCATGTGCAGTTCACAAAGTGGCAAATTTGTAGGTTAAATTATCTAACTTTTGCATCACCAATGACACCAACGCTTTCGTGTCTGAGGATTGCCCTGAATCTAGCTGTAACTGCATGCTTTCTTCAGGTCATCGATAGCCTGGGGGTTGAAGGGGATGTTTTTACATACTCAGACATTCAAAATAATCAAAAAGGTAAAAGCCTGAAGGGTTTAAATTAGGTAAAAATGGCTACCGCTCAATGTCAAAACTCGTTCTGTTTAGTCGACCCCCGAATTTGGAGAAAAAAATTAAAATTGCACAAAAGTCAGACCATTCAATTTACAAAATTGCCACTTACTGGAAAGGCAGAACATAAACTGAAGTTAATGAATACCATATATAAAATAATTGGTTCAACAGATGCAGAAGTAATTTGCATGGTTGTGGGTGTCCTTTTTAGGGGGGTCAACCCTGTAGAAGAGACGATTTTCTTTAATTATCAATCCGTAATATATTGTTTGTTGTGCATACAAGATTAACATTGACAAATACTTCAAGACTCCTCATTGATCTTAAGAAATGTTGTGTGTTTTTTTTGTTACTGACTGATTCACTTTCTATTCACTTTACTCTACATAAGTCACGACAAGAAAAGCAAGGGAGGTAATTTCTTCGGAAGAGGTAATTCTCTCCCCTCAGAACGATTGTTGTAGTTTGTTTGATTTTGTTCCCTTCTAATAAGTATTATTTAAAATAGATCTTTACATCTTGATGTGAAAGGCGCAGTACCCCCCTCCCCCCAGGATGTTAAATTCTAGGTTGTGTCCATGTAAAATCCTGATCCTAGTCAAGATCCGAGTTGGTTTTTCATGCAACTGTGCCTCTTTATGCCACTCAATTAGACATACTTTGCAATCCATAATTGCACGAAACTAAGTACAGGAAATACGTTGTTGTCGTGTTTTTAATATTACATAATGAAATAAAAAATGTCACAACTGGTTTCGTGTTGGGCTTTCTCTCTGTCTGAATCTCATAATTACTTCCTTCTGAGACCTGAAATGTGTTGCACTTGCAGGCATTGTTCAGCTTACATTTATTGTTACAATTTTTTGTGGATATGTTATTAAGTGTGTCTGTGTTTCTATCATTCGTTATCAGTGTGGTTAAAAAAAAAAGCATACGTCAAAGTAATTTACCCTTCATCATTATCAAAACATGCAGATACAGGTAATAAATATTTGTGATACTTCAAACAAATACAATGTTTGTTTGTTGCGTTTTTTCAGAGCAAACACACATCGTATTTGTTCAAACGTGTATATTCTGCACTTTCTAATACCCTGCATGGATCTCCAAATCAAGAATAATGAAAAGTCGTCTAATAGCCCTGCAGCACTCACACGAACATGATAGAAGCTTGCATGCATGCACCCAGGCTCGCTGTCTTCGGCTAAAAGAGCTTACCGTTGGATCTTCGCCCAGACAAATGTAGCTGTCTTGTCCACTTGCTCCTGTCGCATAGATCTGCAATGTGCAACATCATCTTTGATTAATAAGTCTGAGGCACAGACAAACACACACGCGCGCACATTTGCGAGAGAATGCACGTCAGTCTATTCAATCAAACAGTATAAAAACATACCACAGACGTGGTGGTGGAAACGGGCCGTATAACAAAATCAAGAGATTCATTTGTGTGTGTATGTTTTATCAAAAGTTCATCTTGCGCACATTCAGTCTGTATTGTAACAGGACACATCCCGTAAAAACTTCGAACAGATCTATTAAATTCTGAAATCCGTGACAAGTTTTTTTTCCAATCATCTGTATCTGACCGAAGTAAAAATATAAAAAAAATCAGCCAGTACACGCATCTACCCCCTTACACGACAATACATTATGTGGCGAAAAAAGGAATCGAGAGGGGGGGAACAAGGAATAAATTAGATCCAGAAATAATTCCACTTCATCATTCCAAAATTCAAGTGTGAAGTGATCAGATACTGTGGTAAAGATACGTGCTTAGTATCACAACTGAAAATACAAGCCCTAGGGTTTTAAATCAAGGAAACAATTAAAGTTAAGGAAAGATCAACAGAAATGTCGAGAACATGTAAAATATTGTACTTACAATCCGTTTCAGCATGCTCTTCGAATAATAATCTCCCAGTCAGCCTCGTGCTTACGACTTCGACAGGATGTTGCCTCTCACGCTGAGACAGTACATTTGGAGTGAATTCAAAGGCCAGAGATGCAGTACAAGCACATTAGTTAGATCCAAAGCAGTGCTTGTTGCCGACTCTGCTGGGACAGGCAGCAGACGATTTTATTTAGGAACCAAATTCTGATTGGTTAAAACATAAAACCGGAACTCAAAGTACCACTTGTTCTTTGGAAGTATCAAATCAAGAACAGATAAGCAGGTAAATCTGAAATGGGTTCAACACTTTTAAAAAATCGTAGTAAATCAGAAAACACAGTAAACGTTGGAAAAATCGTCCAGTATCGCTTCTACAGGTCTATACTTGGACAAAACATAAAGCAATTCAGTAAAGCTGACACTTCAAAATGTCTGTTTAGTTACACTTTAATAACATACAACACCAACTTTCTTTCTTTACTTTCGTTATTTGGTGTTTAACGTCGTTTTCAACCACGAAGGTTATATCGCGACGGGGAAAGGGGGGAGATGGGATAGAGCCACTTGTCAATTGTTTCTTGTTCACAAAAGCACTACCGTAATCAAAAATTTGCTCCAGGGGCTTGCAACGTAGTACAATGTATTACCTTACTGGGAGAATGCAAGTTTCCAGTACAAAGGACTTAACATTTCTTACATACTGCTTAACTAAAATCTTTACAAAAATTGACTATATTCTATACAAGAAACACTTAACAAGGGTAAAAGGAGAAACAGAATCCGTTAGTCGCCTCTTACGACATGCTGGGGAGCATCGGGTAAATTCTTCCCCCTAACCCGCAGGGGGTACAACACCAACAACAGACGCCTTTCGGAAATAACTGTCAGGATTGGGGTATGGGTTGTGAAAGAGTGAGCATAGCCTTAGACAAACTTACGACACGTGGGTCCTGTACATATGAATGAGACACACCCACTCGCTAGTGAATGGCCTATAATGTAACGTGGGAAATAATGTCGTGTGGGGAAACTTTCCCACTTGTTCTTTTCAGAATTCGTCTATTGCACAGGACGGTGGTACCCGAGCGTAATTTTCCACCGCTGATATGACCAAATTACAGAGACAAACCTCATCTCTTTCAGAGAAAAACACAAAAAGTGGCAATGCTATCTATAATTCCACACAATGAGCCAGCGAACAAGGATACGCTGGTAGCGGCCGTGCTGTGCGTGCATCAGGGTCCAGGCAGGGGGGAAGAGAAAACTGACACTTGCGTTACGCAGAAACAGCTGTTGACAGTCAGGTGGGTCCAACTGAAGAAGGTCAAAAGATCAGGTGTTAACTCTGGTGGCACTAAAATCCTTAAGAAAAGTAGTAATTGTATCGCAGACCTTTGGAAACAGTTGCTAACAGAAACGAATTAAAAGAGGCATCACACTGGCTAGCATCACATGTTTTTACTTTAAAATCCTCATGTTGGACTCAAATACACACAAACAAACATAATACGTTATTGTATGTTTGACCAAATATGACAATTTACACAGATTGAGACAGTCGTGTTCTTCCGAGAACACGACAGCGGTCAAGGTGAACAATGACTATTGAGTTTTTGTTGGAATCTAACATCACATGGCTCAAGGAAAGGCAATCCAATGGCCAATCAATCGATGCTTAAAATATGAACACACATAGGTTTGGGGTACATGTACCTGACATGGGAATCCCCATGAAAGCAACAGTGACCACAATTAATTTACCTGCAGATCTGGATGAGAGGTGACCCACTTTCCAGCAAAGCCTAAGCAGGAAATGACGTCGACCTTGTGAGGTTTGGGGTACTTGCTTTTCTCCCCTAGCAACGCTATGTCCTCTTCATTGCTAAAAAGTCGCACTGAAAGAAAAACACATTTGTTAATGTTTTGAAGAGATGGGACGTTTTTTTGTGTAGCCTTTTTTGTTATATTTAGTCAAGTTTTGACTAAATATTTTAACATCGAGGGGGAATCGAAACGAGGGTCGTGGTGTATGTGCGTGCGTGTGTGTGTGTGTGTGTGTGTGTGTGTGTAGAGCGATTCAGACTAAACTACTGGACCGATCTTTATGAAATTTGACATGAGAGTTCCTGGGTATGAAATCCCCGAACGTTTTTTTCATTTTTTTGATAAATGTCTTTGATGACGTCATATCCGGCTTTTCGTGAAAGTTGAGGCGGCACCGTCACGCCCTCATTTTTCAACCAAATTGGTTGAAATTTTGGTCAAGTAATCTTCGACGAAGCCCGGGGTTCGGTATTGCATTTCAGCTTGGTGGCTTAAAAATTAATTAATGACTTTGGTCATTAAAAATCGGAAAATTGTAAAAAAAAATAAAAATTTATAAAACGATCCAAATTTACGTTTATCTTATTCTCCATCATTTGCTGATTCCAAAAACATATAAATATGTTATATTCGGATTAAAAACAAGCTCTGAAAATTAAATATATAAAAATTATTATCAAAATTAGATTGTCCAAATCAATTTAAAAACACTTTCATCTTATTCCTTGTCGGTTCCTGATTCCAAAAACATATAGATATGATATGTTTGGATTAAAAACACGCTCAGAAAGTTAAAACAAAGAGAGGTACAGAAAAGCGTGCTATCCTTCTTAGCGCAACTACTACCCCGCTCTTCTTGTCAATTTCACTGCCTTTGCCATGAGCGGTGGCCTGACGATGCTACGAGTAAAATGGCATTGCGTTCAGTGTCATTCTGTGAGTTCGACAGCTACTTGACTAAATATTGTATTTTCGCATGTTATATTTAGTCAAGTTTTGACTAAATATTTTAACATCGAGGGGGAATCGAAACGAGGGTCGTGGTGTATGTGCGTGTGTGTGTCTGTGTGTGTGTGTGTGTGTGTGTGTGTAGAGCGATTCAGACTAAACTACTGGACCGATCTTTATGAAATTTGACATGAGAGTTCCTGGGTATGAAATCCCCGAACGTTTTTTTCATTTTTTTGATAAATGTCTTTGATGACGTCATATCCGGCTTTTCGTGAAAGTTGAGGCGGCACTGTCACGCCCTCATTTTTCAACCAAATTGGTTCAAATTTTGGTCAAGTAATCTTCGACAAAGCCCGGACTTCGGTATTGCATTTCAGCTTGGTGGCTTAAAAATTAATTAATGGCTTTGGTCATTAAAAATCGGAAAATTGTAAAAAAAAAAAAAAAATTTATAAAACGATCCAAATTTACGTTTATCTTATTCTCCATCATTTGCTGATTCCAAAAACATATAAATATGTTATATTCGGATTAAATACAAGCTCTGAAAATTAAATATATAAAAATTATTATCAAAATTAAATTGTCCAAATCAATTTAAAAACACTTTCATCTTATTCCTTGTCGGTTCCTGATTCCAAAAACATATAGATATGATATGTTTGGATTAAAAACACGCTCATAAAGTTAAAACAAAGAGAGGTACAGAAAAGCGTGCTATCCTTCTTAGCGCAACTACTACCCCGCTCTTCTTGTCAATTTCACTGCCTTTGCCATGAGCGGTGGACTGACGATGCTACGAGTGTACGGTCTTGCTGAAAAATGGCATTGCGTTCAGTTTCATTCTGTGAGTTCAACAGCTACTTGACTAAATATTGTATTTTCGCCTTACGCGACTTGTTTAAATTTCTCCTTTGAAATAGCTCAAAAAGAGAAGATATATCCACCTTGATGAAAATGTAATTACATGTACTTTTTATCCACAAGAATTCCAACCACCAGCTTTTTCAGATTGCCTGTCCATAAAATCTGCAACTAAGCTTCCGTAACAGGACTCCCCCTCTATTAAAATTTTATTTTGTTTCCAGATTTTAGGCAGAAATCCAAAAACATGTAGACTGCTAATGTTCCAACATTTTTGGCAGTCATCAAAGAAATTATAGGGATCCACAGTAACATATGCTTACCTCTATGATCTAAAACGCAAATCATTAACCCCCCCCCCCCCCCCCCACCTCTTCTTTAACACTGCGCTGCAGACAATTAATTGGAGAAAGTCGACTCCGTGAAGTCTATAATAGACTCGCTGCATGAAGCTTTGGCACTGAATTTTTGGTGAAAAAACTTTTTTCAAAAAATCTTCTTTACAAAATCTTTGCAAAGTCAACTTAAGGCTCATGCAATAAACGAAGGCATTAACACTGCTGCAGCATATTTTAACATAGTACACTTACCTCCATTTTCGTAAATGAAGAAAATACACGCTAAAGAAATTGACATAATATTCCCCCCGAACATACACTGTACATCACGTGCCATCATTCCTTACTTGTCATTACCATCCTGAAGAAGTCAACGACAGGCTGACGAGATATTGATGAAGAATTTACCGAAACTAGTTTCTGTTACGTTAAGATCTTTTTTTACATTCAGTCAAGTAATATACTAACCTTCGTTATCTACAACGCAGTCTATTCCTACTCCTCCCCCCCCCCCACCCCCCCCCCCCCCTGTCTTCTCCATAAAACTGCTGCAGTGTAAGATACACTTAATTATCTCCATTATATCTACAACACAGTCAACTATTCCCCCTGTTTCCTCAATAAAACTAATGCAATGTAAAATACACTTACCTCCATGATCTACTATTCCCCCGCACCTCTCCTATTACACAGCTGCAGTGTAACAATACTCTATTCACTCCCGAAGTCTTTACAAAGTCAATTTCAGACTACCGGCACGGTTGGCCTAGTGGTAAGGCGTCCGCCCCGTGATCGGGAGGTCGTGGGTTCGAACCCCGGCCGGGTCATACCTAAGACTTTCAAGTTGGCAATCTAGTGGCTGCTACGCCTGGCGTCTGGCATTATGGGGTTAGTGCTAGGACTGGTTGGTCCGGTGTCAGAATAATGTGACTGGGTGAGACATGAAGCCTGTGCTGCGACTTCTGTCTTGTGTGTGGCGCACGTAATATGTCAAAGCAGCACCGCCCTGATATGGCCCTTCGTGGTCGGCTGGGCGTTCAGCAAACAAACAAACAAACAAACAAACAAAATTTCAGACTCATGCAATTAAGGATTAAGGCATTAACACTGCTGCAGCGTATTTTAACATGCACTTACCTCCGTTATCTACGACGCAGTCCACTCCCACTCCCCCCGTCTCCTCCATAACACTGCTGACCAGTAGCGTGCTGCGCTGATTCAGCTCCAGAATCTGTGCTGCAAGTTTAATTCAAATGGGTTTGAGGTACAAAGGGAAGTAAGAGCTCTAACTGCATACGACATGTGGCACAAGAGTAAATGAAAGTTACGGGGAACCTGGCACCTGAGAGAATAGCAAGCATTGAAATGAACAAGCCGCTTTTATCCTCGTTCACATATGCTAATATGTAATTCAAATAGACTATCCAAATAGTGTAACATACGTCATGAGATCATGAAGGACCGGCACGGTTGGCCTAGTGGTAAGGCGTCCGCCCCGTGATCGGGAGGTCGTGGGTTCAAACCCTGGCCGGGTCATACCTAAGACTTTAAAATTGGCAATCTAGTGGCTGCTCCGCCTGGCGTCTGGCATTATGGGGTTAGTGCTAGGACTGGTTGGTCCGGTGTCAGAATAATGTGACTGGGTGAGACATGAAGCCTGTGCTGCGACTTCTGTCTTGTGTGTGGCGCATGTTATATGTCAAAGCAGCACCGCCCTGATATGGCTCTTCGTGGTCGGCTGGGCGTTAAGCAAACAAAAAAAACAACAAAACAAAGATCATGAAGTTAAAAAGCCAGAAAGCATAACCTCCACTCCCCCTCCACCCCCACCCCCAGGATACACGTCTGAAACACATATGAAACAAAAACATGTGAATTGATCCTCTTCTTTACCAGAATTCGATCAGTTCAAAATGAAGTCAAATGAAACCGCAAAATGTCATACCAAAAACTGTTCCTCTTTGGGCTAGCCATAAATTGTATGTGCATGTTAAAATAACAATTTAACTTTCATTGATAAGGACTACATTAATTAAGTTTGTTCAGGTTCTGCAAACTACTGTACATTGAAACAAAAAACGAGAGAGAGAAACTGGGGTAAATCTTACCCAAATTTGAGTGGAAGCTTTCCAGAAACTGCTTCTCTGGTAATGTGGAGTATGTTGTCATGATCTTCAAACAAAGAAGAAATTGTGTAAACTTATAGCATTAGACACATTGAAACAAATAACCTTTTGGCTGCAGTAATACCTGTCACTGTGTACTTTTGACATCACCTGTATCGGTACCCTCACAAGGGAAACAACGGCCGTTGTAAATAATTGCCCTTTGACTTGCAGTAAGCTGATTGCCTCCCCTGGATATCAATTTATTAAATGTATTCATAAAAAAAAAGCTCATTCTGCACAAGAAGCAGTCACGATTCTGATTTTTGGCATATGTTCAAACAGAAGTATGTTCTTGATTTTATCACATGTAAAAGTCTGGCCAGATGGAGAGCCAAGCAGTTTTCAAGGGAAGGACGTCTGTACATAATTGCACCTTACCAGCACCCTGAGCTGAGCTATGTTGAGCCCTGGTCCAAGGGAGACAACTTAAAGCTATAACATTTTTGTTATCTTATGAATTATCCCACATAGAACCACCTTCATCTCAGTAAAATGGAGAACTGGTACAGATTCCTGAGCAATCAATCTAAAAATCAAAAACTTGCCTGCAGCTGTACCTTTTCCCCACACAAATTTGTGTTTGTGCAAACACATGCAGTGCAGCAAAAGCCTACAAAATCCTCACGTGACCTACATTCTTAGCTCACCAAAAAGAGGAGGATAGTTGGAAGCTCTCACTAACAGGTGCACTATATGAATTGCAGCAGATCAACACACACACGCACGCACGCACGCACACACACACACACACACACACACACACACACACACACACACACACACACACACACACACACACACACACACACACACACATGCACAGACAGATGCACACATGCTTACTGTCAGACACGCGATGATTCAAACACCCATACAGGCACACATACACATACACACACACAAACACTCAACATCACTACCACACACACACACACACACACACACACACACACACACACACACACACAAACACACACGAACACAAACATACACACAAGCACCCCCTACACACACACACCAACCTTCGCTCCCCACAGCTGTGCTAGCTGTACAGCAATGTTGCCACTAGGTGTCGCCCCGTCCATAATGAGAACTGTGTCACCCGCACACACATGCGTGTGATAGTGCAGAGCTGTGTATGCACGCACCGCATCACCCACGGTGCCTGCCGCATCCTCATGGCTCACTCGATTTGGTTTCTTCACTGAAAACAATTATCCTTCTTTAAAGTAAGGACCACCCCTGGAAATGGAGCATGCATCAGCTGGCTGCCTTAACGGTGGGGTGGAAAATGACAGCACTGTTTCTTTGAAAATCCCCTTGTTATAATTTTTGAGTGTAATGGTGAAAAACCAACTTCTGACACCAATGTAAAGCCAAGCAGAAGCAGCTTCAGTTAAACTTTCACTTGTGCGTTCATTGTTACTTTTATTGGCCTCTGGCATGTCAAGGTCACTGCGGAAATCGTTGCAGATGTCACCAGGTAGTGTCAATGACTATCCCTCAGAATCAACGTGTCAACGTTCATCGGAGATCAGCACAGCTACAGGCCGACGAAAGTAACGACGATCTTGCAAGTAAAAGTTTAAAGGAAGCTAAGGGAAGCTACTACTGCTTGGCTTAACATTATTTACATGTACATGTATACCATATTTTTCCTTGAAACTTATGAGAGGTCAACCAAACTTTTCAAACAAGCAAGGAACTTGCGGAAGGGGCAACCCATGAACGCAGAAGAAGAAGCAGCAAAAGAAGTAAAAAGAAAACTAAGAGTTAAAAATCAACAACATGTGGGTGACAATGGAGGTTTCACTGTTACCAAATGAAGAAAATCTTAATTACTTCCAACTCCTTGGGATTCAGAGGAAGAAAACGCTTTCACCTGGAGAACAATTAAATTGATAAATTCAAAGACGGGCGTAGTGGCGTGGTGGTAAGATGTCGGCCTCCTAATCAGGAGGTCGTGAGTTCGAATCCCGGTCGCTGCCGCCAGGTGGGTTAAGAGTGGAGATTTTTCCGATCTCCCAGGTCAACTTATGTGCAGACCTGCTAGTGACTTAACCCCCTTTGTGTGTACACGCAAGCCCAAGACCAAGTGCGCACGGAAAAGATCCTGTAATCCATGTCAGAGTTCGGTGGGTTATGAAAACACGAAAATACCCAGCATGCCTACTCAACGAAAGCGGAGTGAAGCTGACTATATACTCTCAGAGTATAGTTTGGGGAACCCAAATGGGCAAACGAGCTCACACGTAACCACAGAATTCTGGAACGCTGAAGAAGAAGAAGATAAATTAAAAGAAAATGTACACATGTCAGCTAGTATGATAGAGTCTTTAGTATAAGCAAAAGATTTACCGATGTCAAATTCCTTGAAGACACAAAATTCCCCACAACCAGAAGTTGCTGTGTCCAGAGGCAAAACTCCTGCAAAATCAATAAATGACTGATCTTTTAATCTGTCTGCAATCAATCAATCAATCAGTCAACAATCCATCAATCAATCCATCCATCCATCCATCCATCCATCAATCCATCCAGTTTATCAATCAAGCAAAATAACTAAAGTAGTATTTTCTCAAGGAGTGCAGCAGCATGCGTGCGTGTGTGTGTTTGTGTGTGTGTGTGTGTGTGTGTGTGTGTGTGTGTGTGTGTGTGTATATGTGTGTGTCAGTGTGTGTGTGTGTGCATGTGCATGTGTGTGGGAGTGCATACGTGCATGCAAGTATGTATTCATGTGAAAATGTGTGCATGTGTGTGTGTTAGAGACAGCGAGGCAGAGAGAGACCGAGCAGGAGAAGGAAAGACGCAAAGACTCACACAGACAGATAGAAACAGACAAGACAGACAAATTTATCGGAAGACAGACACACAGATTAAATTATTACTTACCTACAACCTCATCTCCCTCTTTAACCGATGCAACACGAGAACCAACAGACTTGATAACTCCAGATACATCGTGACCCACACACAGCACTAGTGCTTCTTGTGGATCCCTTTTGAACGCCTCTTTCAAAATCTGCAGGAAATGTGTGTCATTTGTAAACATATGCACGAAATTGATCATGTATGCACACAGAAATGTGCTTGCACACACGCACGCACACACACACACACATGCACACACACATGCACGCATGCAGGCATGCACACACACACACACACACACACACACACACACACACACACACCCACACACACACACACACACACGCACACTCTCACACTCTCACACACACATATATATATGTACATACACACACAAATGCTAAACAGGCTCATATGCAAGGAAACTTGTTGCCAGTAGCTGACAAGACAGGACAATTAAGAGACAACATTAACAAGACAAGCTTATTGTGCGACATAAAATCAACGATGAGGAAGTAGTTTTAGGCATCACAGTCTTACAAACTTTGAAGCTGCACTGTCCTGTTAAGTCAGAATAACTGCATGATAAAAATGATAATTTTGAGATCAGCCCGTTTAATCAGCTGCACAACCAATTTTCAAACAATGATAAATATCTGCACCCAGCTGCAGGAAACAGGAATTCCTGTTACTTGGCAGTTTCCCTTTGCAAATCAGTAAAGACGGAGTGCAACATTTAAAAGCCTGTCAGCAGAGGCAATTTGACTGTAACCTCAAGAATGGTTATTGTTTGTCCGTCTGCATGACCACTTAAAAAAATAAAAATCAATTTCAAGTACTAGCGGTTGTTTTGTAGTGTCAATTAAAACGTTCCATAAATGAACCATCGTTGTTTTCGTTCATACTCTTGTAATGACAAGCCCCATTAAAGAAATCTGCTATGTTAATATGGTTTGGGATAAAACAACTATGAGTGGCAATAACACATGTATAAGTGGACACTCCGATTTTGCAACTCTTGTTTCTTTACCTTTGTGTTTACTGGTGACAAGGAGCAGGCTTTGACTTCAACGAGCACTTCATCCTCTGCCACTGAAGGGATTTCCGTCTGCACAGATAAACATGTACATGCATACCATCATAGACCTATATATAGGTAAACCTGATACCATCAATTAACCAAACCCACATTTTGTGTACTGATATAAAAGATAAAGCATGTAATTATCATCATGAATACCATGTATGTGTGTGTGTGTGTGTGTGTGTGTGTGTGTGTGTGTGTGTGTGTGTGTGTGTGTGTGTGCGTGTGTGTGGTTATGTGTGTTTGAAAGTGGTTGTGTGTGTGTGTGTGTGTGTGTGTGTGGTTGTGTGTGTTTGAAAGTGTGTGTGTGTGTGTGTGTGTGTGTGTGTGTGTGTGTGTGAGAGAGAGAGAGAGAGAGAGAGAGAGAGAGAGAGAGAGAGAGAGAGAGAGAGAGAGAGAGAGAGAGAGCATCTTTATGCACAGCCTGCATCTTTCCACCATACTACTGCTGCTTTGAACTATACTTGAGGAAATGTATTCATATTCCTTGCCAATCAATTTTACTTCGCAGACAATGGGGAAAACAACTAGAAATTATCAATAATATTAATTCACTCAAAATAGTCAGTTACGCACATCGACCACCTCGAAGACAGCAGCACTGTCCTCTGAAACTTGCTTCCGTTGAAGGCAACGCATTATCTTAACAGATTTTTAAACAACGAACGCAGTAAATAGGATGTAAGCAAAAAACAGTTCGTGTCACAGCGTACAAAGCAACACTGATTTTGAGCAGACGCCATGAAATTGTACTTCCGTTTTGAGGGTGACGCCCCTTTACCCACAATGCAGTTTTGGGATGCAGACAGCAAGTGAGGAATGGATCTGTACCGCATAGTAATTTGTGGACTTACTTCAGCATAATTAGTGCAACAGGCAAGTTAAATGGCTGCTTGAGAACATGCAGTATTAAATGCATGTTTCAACATTGATGAAATGTGTGCGTTGTTGTTTTGACTTTGCCTTGTCGTCCCATTAGTTTGTCAACATGGCGGCGTCCAAGTTATGACATTAGCAGGGGATGGCACGAAGATTAAGAGCGTTCTCGAAATATTTTGCCAACACCGTCATACGTCTGTAATTGATTGTGTATCCAATGCTAAGAGTAAGACCCATCACGAGGGACATTTTACTTGTGATAGAGGAAAGCGTTTGAAGCCTTGCGAGTGTTGTGATAGGTCTACAGGAAACACAAACCACCGACAGTCTCCAAATTGTATGCGAGTTGCACGAAACCTTAGCAGATCGATGACTGATCATAATTTGTGGAATGCCGGTATGTTTGGACAGATCTACGCGCAAAAGTAATACACTCAGTGTTACTTTAATTGGTGTAGAAAGTGCGAAGACTAAAAATACAAGGAAGAAAGTAGGAAACTTAATTTAACTGAAGAATATTTGGCACCCCCTCCTTTTGAAAAAGTGGAGGGAAGAGAGGGGAGTGGGGCAAACGCCCACTGCCAGTTTGCTCTTCTTTCGGGGTGGGGGAGGGGAGTGTGTAGTTGGGTTGGCATTTTTAGTCAATGTTTAAAGATTATAAATGTGTACTGTTCCAAGACAATTTGTTATCCACTGGGGGAATATAATTTATGTGACTATATAGTTTCACTTCTCTCTCTCTCTCTCTCTCTCTCTCCCTCTCTCTCTCTCTCTCTCTCCCCCCCCCCTCTCTCTCCCCCTCCCCTAGCACTTAATTACTGCAGAGCTATGTACTATTCAAATATTTCATTGTCAACTTACTTCCTGTTATTAATGATGGTGTTATCTGCTAGATTTCCTGAATTCCTTAAAACAAGCAAGAGTGGAAATGGCAACTGTTCCGAGAGTCTGAACATATCCCAATGATGCCGGTTATTTTGATTTGGGGGAAGTCATTTAAGAGAGGAAGCATAATTAAGTGTGTCAATCCAAATACTGAGCTTTACCAGTGTTGTTTACAGTGTTACCTTTCAGGAGCTTTCCTTTTAAGTTTAATTTATGATAACCAATTTTGTGCATATATATATATATATATATATATTATACTAGATGATTACCCGCTTTGCCGGGATGATCGCGAGACGGAGTATGAATACCCGGCTTTGCCGGGAAGATGTAGAGCCGAATACCCGGCTTTGCCGGGTACCCGGCTTTGCCGGGTGAGTTGCGCACCGTACGCCGGCTTTGCCGGGTACCCGCGATTGACGCCACACGAAGGAAGGGAGATAAACGCGCAAAACACTGGAGAAGATAAGGAAGAGTTACTGGAAATGGATTTACAGAAAAACCAAAATCGGTTCAGCGCTGCGCGCTGAGAGCACGGGTTGAGCATTTTCATCGACCAGATTGTGTCCAGGGTCTACCTGAATATGCCCACCAAATTTGAAGCAGATCCATCGAGAACTTTGGCCATGCATCGCGAAGAGAGACAGACAGACAGACACAAGCCGTATCTATATAGATCTATGTGAAGAATCACGAACATAGCCAAATTGTTTTGCTATCTTTGGTACCTCAATGATTGCTCGCGCTGCAGTGGCTGTTGATTTGGTCAGCAATCACTGCAGGCCAGCTAGCTAGCGATCATTGTGGTAGTATAGTACATAGTGAACACTGATGTGCATTTTTTTTTTTTTTTACAGAAAACCGGGCATCGTATCAAGTGCACTCTGCACAAAATGCACCATAACTGTATCTTTATGAGATTGAGAGCTCATTTTTCACTGTGTCCACCATGCATGCGTCTAGATCTGGATCTGGATCTTTTACGTTGCAGGGACCACTGTTGGTCATCTTCGCAACGGATGCGGGAGAGCGCATAATAATGATTTAGAATACAATAAAAGTCCTGACTATGGTGGGACAAGTCATATGTATACAGGCTTGTCGCTTCAATGTCTTTCCCACTCTTAGTGACTTGTTAAAATGATAAAACTACTGAGCTCTGTTGGGGGTCGCGCCAGATGTTGAGGCGCTTGGGCTCTTTGGACTGCTCGCTTTCAGTGGGCTGAAATGGTGGGAGTGAAAGGAGTCAATGGACAATTTGGACAGGGGCTCATAAACATTACTGACGTCCAGGCAGTAGCTGTGGAAAGTGGAAGTGCATGCTGCACAAGTCAACTGACTTGGTCATATATACTGTTCAAAAAAAGAAACGCATAGTTGCTACTTGCCAAATTTGTTTTATTTTTCGAAAAAATTAACAGAAAATCCAATATTTAGATTATTTGTTTGAAATTTGGTATGGACACAGTTGAATGCACACACAGTTCATTTGCATCTTCAAATCAATCAGTCAATCAATACGATTGGGTGCCGAGGCTGTCAAGTCAGTAGGGGGTGTGACTGCCTTGAGCAGCAACAACTGCCCGGCACCTTCTGGGCATGGACTGGATCAGATGCCGGATATCTTGCTGTGGGATGGTGTCCCACTCCTCCTGAAGTGCCTGCAATAGATCGCGGTGATTTGCCGGCGCTTCTTCTCGCCTGCGCACACGTCTGTCCAATTCATCCCAGAGGTGTTCTATCGGGTTCATGTCTGGCGACATGGATGGCCAGGGAAGCACCTGGACATGGTGGTCGGTGAGGAACTGGGTGGTGAGTCGTGCTGTGTGCGGGCGAGCGTTGTCCTGCTGGAATATGGCATCCTGGTCAGCCAGAAGAGGAAGGGCGTGTGGGCGCAGAATTTCCTCCACGTATCGCTGGGCAGTTATGCGCCCTTGGACGTGCACCAGGGTGCTCCTTCCAGCGGTATTGATCGCCCCCCACACCATGACGCCTCCACCACCATGAACGGGTGCCTCATCCACACAGTTGGGCGCGTAACGTTCGTTTACTCTCCGGTAGACCCTCCTCCGACCATCATGTCGCTGGAGCAGGAAGTAGGACTCGTCGCTGAACCACACGTGTCTCCAGTGATTCCGGACGGTCCAGCGAAGGTGCTGGTTGCCCCACTGCACTCGGTTCTGGCGATGGCGGCGGGTGAGGACAGCTCCTCTGTGAGGTCTGCGAGCTCTCAAACCAGCTTCATGCAGGCGGTTCCGCACGGTCTGGTGCGATAATCGGTGTGGCCCGGGGAGAGCCTGGACAGAAGATGAGGCCGACAGGAAACGATTCCGGAGGTGGCGGAGCCGTATGAAGCGGTCGTGAGCAGCAGTTGTCGCCCTTGGTCTTCCCGCTCGTGGCAAGTCAGCAACGGAGCCAGTGGCTTGAAACCTGACCCACAGTCTACTGATGGTGCTCTGGGACACGTGGAAGTGCCTGGCGATTGCACTTTGACTTTGGCCTGCTTGTAAACGACCCAATGCAATTTGGCGGTCTTCTCTGCTCAATCGGGCCATCTTTCGTCGCTGAATTGTCGTCTGATTTCTTTGTGGCGAACAATCCGCTTTTATGGGTTTTGGAAGACATGGTGAGAGCTCAATATTCCCCGAGTTTCACGAGATTACACTGAAGCATGACGAGTGGTCATGCCAAATGAGCAATTTTGACATTGTAGCCACGGATAACGCATGCGTCACGTGCAGAGCTCACTTGTGGCAATGGACGAAAGGTCGACGACCAGATAAACATTTTCTGCAGTTTGGTGGATATCCTTGTAGCCATATAACTAAATTAACCAAATATTACAAGCTATGCGTTTCTTTTTTTGAACAGTATATATTATATATAATATATATAGCTTGCCACATTTTTTGAAGGGGCGCTTCGCAAGATACTCTTTTGCGGCTAAAAAACCCACCTGACCTGACCTTTTTTTTTTTTTTACCCCCCGCGGGTTAGGGGGAAGAATTTACCCGATGCTCCCCAGCATGTGGTAAGAGGTGACTAACGGATTCTGTTTCTCCTTTTACCCTTGTTAAGTGTTTCTTGTATAGAATATAGTCAATTTTTGTACAGATTTTAGTCAAGCAGTATGTAAGAAATGTTAAGTCCTTTGTACTGGAAACTTGCATTCTCCCAGTAAGGTAATACATTGTACTACGTTGCAAGCCCCTGGAGCAAATTTTTTGATTAGTGCTTTTGTAAACAAGAAACAATTGACAAGTGGCTCTATCCCATCTCCCCCCTTTCCCCGTCGCGATATAACTTTCGTGGTTGAAAAGGACGTTAAACACCAAATAAAGAAAGAAAGAATCTACTTTTTATATTTAGTCAAGTTTTGAGTCTTTGACTAAATATTTTAACATCGAGGGGGAATCGAAACGAGGGTCGTGGTGTATGTGCGTGTGTGTGTGTGTGTGTGTGTGTGTCTGTCTGTCTGTGTGTGTGTGTGTGTAGAGCGATTCAGACTAAACTACTGGACCGATCTTTATGAAATTTGACATGAGAGTTCCTGGGTATGAAATCCCCGAACGTTTTTTTCATTTTTTTGATAAATGTCTTTGATGACGTCATATCCGGCTTTTCGTGAAAGTTGAGGCGGCACTGTCACGCCCTCATTTTTCAACCAAATTGGTTGAAATTTTGGTCAAGTAATGTTCGACGAAGCCCAGACTTCGGTATTGCATTTCAGCTTGGTGGCTTAAAAACTAATAAATGACTTTGGTCATTAAAAATCTGAAAATTGTAAAAAAAAATAAAAATTTATAAAACGATCCACATTTTTGTTTATCTTATTCTCCATCATTTGCTGATTCCAAAAACATATACATATGTTATATTCGGATTAAAAACAAGCTCTGAAAATTAAATATATAAAAATTATTATCAAAATTAAATTGTCCAAATCAATTTAAAAACACTTTCCTCCTATTCCTTGTCGGTTCCTGATTCCAAAAACATATAGATATGATATGTTTGGATTAAAAACACGCTCAGAAAGTTAAAACAAAGAGAGGTACAGAAAAGCGTGCTATCCTTCTTAGCGCAACTACTACCCCGCTCTTCTTGTCAATTTCACTGCCTTTGCCATGAGCGGTGGACTGACGATGCTACGAGTATACGGTCTTGCTGAAAAATGTCATTGCGTTCAGTTTCATTCTGTGAGTTCGACAGCTACTTGACTAAATATTGTATTTTCGCCTTACGCGACTTGTTTGTTTTGTGTCTTTTTTCACAGAGAGGGTTGCTGAACTGAGTGAAGTGATTGACCACCATGGCGGCGGGAGGCGGTGATCCGTGGAAAATCAGTGGAGAGGAACGAGCCAAGCATGACGCACAGTTCTTCTCCTTGAAACCCGTCAATGGCTATGTTACAGGTATAAATCTGACAGTGTCTGTGTCAGTGTGTGTGACTGGTTAATATGTGATAAGTGTTAAATTTTTCTAGGCAAGAATTTAGCTTTCCTTTTTGACTCACATGCGAAGCAAAAGTGAGTCTATGTACTCACCCGAGTCGTCCGTCCGGAAAACTTTAACGTTGGATATTTCTTGGACACTATTAAGTCTATCAACACCTGATGTGGCCTGATGGTGTATGGTTACAAGATCTCAAAAAACATGTGCGGCAACTTGACCTCACTTCAAGTTCAAGGTCACAGGGGCAGTAATTGTTGTCTAAAAAACGACCATTTTTCACATTTTCGCATTTTTTTCTGAAGTTATCGAGAATGGCAACCTTAGCTATGTATGCTATACAGGGCAATGTAAGCCCTATCTTTGGACACCAGTTTGGTTGACCTTGCTTCAAGGTCAAGGTCGCAAGGGTCCTTTAAAGTTGGATTGTATACATATTTTGAAGTGACCTTGACCCTGAACTATGGAAGATAACTGTTTCAAACTTAAAAATTATGTGGGGCACATGTTATGCTTTCATCATGAGACACATTTGGTCACATATGATCAAGGTCAAGGTCACTTTGACCCTTATGAAATGTGACCAAAATAAGGTAGTGAACCACTAAAAGTGACCATATCTCATGGTAGAAAGAGCCAATAAGCACCATTGTACTTCCTATGTCTTGAATTAACAGCTTTGTGTTGCATGACCTTGGATGACCTTGGGTCAAGGTCACATGTATTTTGGTAGGAAAAATGTGTAAAGCAGTTCTTACTCTTAGTGTATGATGTCATTGCTAGGTTTAGTTATTTGACCTTGACGGTAAAGGTCAAGGTCAAGCATGTGAGTCGTATGGGCTTTGCCCTTCTTGTTTTTACTGTATTCTGTTAACTGAGAATTAACTATAACTATAGTTTTGATCATTTTGATACAGTGTTTTAGCAGTAGATTCATGGATAATGCGCTTAATAGAAGTAGAACTGCTCATCAGTATTAATTATTAGTAGTAGTATTACTATTTGTATTATTAGTGACGTGCTGAGAATTGTGTCTGTCAATGTTTACAATTTATTGCACCAGACGTGTATACACAGAAAATATCTGTAGCTAGTGTGAACTGAACTTGGGGGGGGGGGGGGGGGGGGGTAAACAAACAACTGTGGATGGATGCACACACCACATAGGAAGGCATGTTTAATTGAAACAGTCTGACATCTTTTGTCAAACTGAGTGATAGGCAACTAAGGCAAGCTGGATTTATTCAGCTGTTACCTGCTAAAATGCATACATGTGCTTTTGATGTTATCATGCTAATGTTCTGTATGTAATTGGCATTAGTATATAACTATATTATAATGTATGGAATATTGTACTGTAGGACTATGTGATAAAAAAAAAAGAAGGTTAATTTAGTAATGGATACTATTTTGGTTTTTTTACAATGAAGAGAGAAAACTGAAAGACAGCATAAATTACTGCTTTTATAATTTTCATTGTGAATGTGATAGATTTTTGTATTTCAGAGGTTGAAACTTGAATACTTATTTGCTTTTTTTTGTTTTACAGGTGGACAGGCTCGAGATTTTTTCATGCAGTCAGGCTTGAGCACTCAGGTTCTAGGTCAAATATGGTAAGAAATGAATATATGGTAAAGTCATTAAAAAAAACTCCCTGATTTCTGACATCATACTGTTGAAGATCCTGCTTTAGGCAGATTTATTAAAAATTGTTATCAAGGCTGTAAATGTGATGTTCTATTTCTGACTGGCTTTTCCTTGCCCAATGATACATGTTGTGAAGACTAGAACTAGAAGTGATTAAAGCGAAAATGTCTTTTTTCATGTAAAATCATACATTTTGTGGTTATAAAGAAAGCACTGCATGGCTCCAGTTTGAACGGCTTGTTTTCAAAGAACAAACAAGATCAATTAAGCTTTTCCTCATCACAGGAGCCTTGCTGATTGATATGAACAATGATGGCAACATGTACAAGCTGGAATTCTCTTTTCATGTAAAATCATACATTTTGTGGTTATAAAGAAGGCTTGACTCAAGAACTGCATGTTTTCAAAGAACAAGATCAATTATGTTTCCCTTTTCCTTTTCACAGCGACCTGGCTGACATGAACTATGGTGGCAAGATAGACAAGATGGAATTCCCTTTTTATGTAAAATCATACATGTTGTGATTACATATACATGTATGTATAAAGAAGGCACTGCATGACCCAAGAACTGCATGGTTTCAAAGATCAAGCTTTTAATGTTTACCTTTTCCTTATCACAGGGGCCTGGCTGACATGAACAATGATGGCAAGATGGACAAGTTAGAATTCTCCGTGGCCATGCACCTGATCAAAAAGAAACTGCAGGGCTACGAACTGCCTAAAGTACTGCCTTCTATTCTCAAGGCGGCACCGAGTCCTGTGATTGGCACCTTTGGCATGCAGGCTGGACCAATGGCTATGGGCCAGCAGGTTGTCATGGGAATGGCCCCGGCCATGAATCCACCAATGGGTAAACTTGGTTTTTTTTTTTTCCATTTCTGTGTGAAACTTATTTTTGTTGATAGATTTACTTTACTTGGTAGTTTAGGAAGATAGATTGTTCATACAGTGTAGCAGGTGTCTGTGTCTTGTTTAGTCTCAGATTTAAATTCATTGTCTAGGAGGATATATATACATGTATATCCACTGCTTGATAATTTGCTTGTCAGTCTTTTTCTATACACTTTTTGCGGATTTTATAACTTAGCTGCTTCCATTAATTTTCAATTTTACTTTTTAGCATGTTGTTTGCATCTTGCTTTTACCAAATATGTTCTTTTTTTGCAACTTATTGTGGGTCTTATAATTCATGTCTTTTTGTTTGACAAAGGGTGCATAGGGATATATTTCTTCATCTTACTTTTGCATGAATCACATCAATTTATGTTCTGTGAAATTAAACCACTGCTGCATGTTCTGGGCTACTAAAACGTCAAGAAGGAGGCGGCTGACTTTTTTTTTTATGTAACTGACTATAGCTGATGAGTTCTTCTTTTTCTTCTTCTGCGTTCGTGGGCTGAAACTCCCACGTACACTCATGTTTTTTGCACGAGTGGAATTTTACGCGAATGACCGTTTTTTACCCCGCCATTTAGGCAGCCATACGCCGTTTTCGGAGGATGATGAGTTCAATTCTTGAGATTTGGCCACCCCAGATCCTATTTTTCGGACTATTTTTGTTCAAGCTCTTAAGTTCCTGTCCTGACGAGTTTAATTTGTTAGATTTGGCTAGCACAAAGACTCGATGGACTCTTGGGAATGCTAGCTGTCTGGTTAGAAAACAAACAAGGGCTGTATATGAAAGGGTGTATTGTAAGGCTTACAGTAAGCCAGGCAAGAATCTTACACGATCAGTTGAATTACCAAAAGAATCATCTGCACTCTTTTGTGAACAGCCTGTGGGAGGTATACTGGCCACAGGGATGCTCAAGTCCCTATTTCTGACTAATTTTTCTTTTTAAGTTCTTGTTTGCTTTGTTTTCGGGTTCTCATCTCTCTGACTTTGTGTTCAGCTCTCGTTTGCTTTGTCTATCTCTCTGACTTTGTCCACTATCTTTCTGTCTGGCACAGGCATGCCCGTGGCTAGCAGCATGCTTCCTCAGGCCTCCCTAGGCACCAACACAATGACCACGGGCTCTGTGGGCATGCCTCTCATGGCTAACGGCATGGGCCCCGCACAAGGCATGCAAGGCATGGGTAGGCCGATGTCTCTCATTAGTTGTTTATTTATGTGTGTGGGTTTGTTGGACACTGTTGCTTGTTTTCTTTGTGTGTGGGTGTTTCTTGGTGTTGCTTGTTTTCTGTGGTGTGCTTGTTTGCTGATTTTATCATTGTCTGGGTTGATTTTTGTTATGTAATTTTAGCTTTTATGTGTGTGTGGGTGCATTTTGTGTTGCTTGTTTTCTGTGGTGTGCTTGTTTGCTGATTTTATCATTGTCTGGGTTGATTTTTGTTATGTAATTTTAGCTTTTATGTGTGTGTGGGTGCATTTTGTGTTGCTTGTTTTCTGTGGTGTGCTTGTTTGCTGATTTTATCATTGTCTGGGTTGATTTTTGTTATGTAATTTTAGCTTTTATGTGTGTGTGGGTGCATTTTGTGTTGCTTGTTTTCTGTGGTGTGCTTGTTTGCTGATTTTATCATTGTCTGGGTTGATTTTTGTTATGTAATTTTAGCTTTTATGTGTGTGTGGGTGCATTTTGTGTTGCTTGTTTTCTGTGGTGTGCTTGTTTGCTGATTTTATCATTGTCTGGGTTGATTTTTGTTATGTAATTTTAGCTTTTGTGTGTGTGTGGGTGCATTTTGTATTGTATGGTATTATTATTATTTTGTTTAATCATTTTTTTGCTTGCTTTTTTGTATTTTATTTTTTTATTTAGCTTGCTTGTGTTATGTTTGTGTGTGCATGTATTTTTGTTTTTGTTTTTTTGTGGTTGACTTTTGACATTTCATTTTTAACTCATGTACTGATGTAGTGAATGCAATTAGTTGATTAACTTTAGGCTTCTATTACAGTGGAGTCCGGGTACAACGAATCTCAAGGGAGATACATTTTAGTTCGTTATATCAGTAATTCGCTGTAGAGTTTTCAACCCTAAAAGTTTTCCCACTCACCTTCAAATGATCGTCCCAGTCGATCTTTCCTTGGAGAGTACAATCTCTGCATGTTTTCAACAGCTTCATAATATAATCCATAGAGAGGCATAGTTCAAATGTTCACTTTACTGTAATTTTAGAAGTAAAATTTAAAAAGTCGTGTAAAAGCATGTACCGTATTTTCCGGCTTTTTTCCTCCTCAAAGAAAAAAATCAGAGAGACCGTCTGAGTACCAGTCAAACAACTTGTGATAATGCATGTTTCAGCTACTAGGTACTACCCTGGCCATGTTTCCTCTCAAGACATCAAAGAGACCGCCCCATAGGTTAAACTCGGTCACTGACCCCGGTGCAGGAAGTGTTTCCTCTCTCAGATATGACAGGGGAACCACCTCTCATAGCTAAAACTGGGTCATTGACCCCTGGGAAGAAGGTCAGTGTCAAGGCATCACAATGGACCTGCCTTTGATCTGGCCGCACACACAGAGCACACATATTTCCACTCTGTATTCTTCCTTTGATGTGCGGCTATTTTCATTCATTCTTCCACCGTTTGTTACCGGTATACTTTTACTTGTGTTTGTGTATTTTTGTCTTTGGAGAGAATTATTGACATCAGTTCGTTGTAGCCTTGTGACTTTTAGAGACAAAACGGCTGAATTTAGTGTGTATAAATTGCACAAGGTATTAATGCAAGGACCCCCCGCGGGTTAGGGGGAAGAATTTACCCGATGCTCCCCAGCATGTCCTAAGAGGCGACTAACGGATTCTTTTTCTCCTTTTACCCTTGTTAAGTGTTTCTTGTATAGAATATAGTCAATGTTTGTAAAGATTTTAGTCAAGCAGTATGTAAGAAATGTTAAGTCCTTTGTACTGGAAACTTGCATTCTCCCAGTAAGGTAATATATTGTACTACATTGCAAGCCCCTGGAGCAATTTTTTTATTAGTGCTTTTGTGAACAAGAAACAATTAACAAGTGGTTCTATCCCATCTCCCCCCCTTTCCCCGTCGCGATATAACCTTCGTGGTTGAAAACGACGTTAAACACCAAATAAAGAAAGAAAGATTAATGCAAGGGAGGATCTTTGCTGCCTAAAAAAAAGAAGATATCTCAACATCTATGTCTCATCCCCCAACCCCGACCCAACTCTTACACGCACACAATGGAATTGTTTTGCTTAAGGTGGCACACACTCACTAATACAAGTGAATGCACACACCTTACTCTCTTCTCTCTCTCTCTCTCTCTCTCTCTCTCTCTCTCTCTCTCTCTCTCTCTCTCTCTCTCTCTCTCTCTCTCTCTCTCTCTCTCTCTCTCTCTCTCTCTCTCTTTTCAGAATAATGTGGGCTGCCTTTTTGCTAGTGGTGCTTGCTGCAACTTAAAAACAAAAAGGAGATTTTACATAGACCTAGCTGGCAGAAATATGCTTAAATACAGTCAATGATTGTTTTCCTTATCTGTTTCAGGTATGGGGATGCCTCCTGCTCAACCAGCCAGGTAAGTAAACTTGAAATTATCATGACATTGGTGTTTGTGTCTGTTTTCTATATTTTAGTATGACAGTTTGAGAAAAAGTTCTTGGCATGTGTGTGCCATAAGATTCCAAAAACAAAGTTTATTGCAATTGAAGGGTAACCATAATCATAAAGTATTGATGAATAAATTTTTTTAGTGCAGTTTCCCTTACCGGGCGTGTGCATCTGCGTTACGAACTGAAGGATTCCTTTGTATGATCTTTTTGAATTTGTTCAGTAATTTATAACATTTAATCATGGACAAACCGAAACATTCACAAGTACGTTGTTCTTGTGATCTTTGAACTTGAAGTGGACCATTTTCAAACAAATGATAATGACATTATGAATAGACAATTAACTTAACAGAGTTAGTTGTTGTTCCTTCAATCTCAGGGTGGAGAGCGTGGTTAATGTTCCAATAACTAACTTTTTACATTTAGTCAAGTTTTGACTAAATGTTTTAACATAGAGGGGGAATCGAGACGAGGGTCGTGGTGTATGTGTGTGTGTGTGTGTGTGTCTGTCTGTGCGTGTGTGTGTGTAGAGCGATTCAGACTAAACTACTGGACCGATCGTTATGACATTTTACATGAGAGTTACTGGGAATGATATCCCCGGACGTTTTTTTCTTTTTTTCGATAAATGTCTTTGATGACGTCATATCCGGTTTTTTGTAAAAGTTGAGGCGGCACTGTCACACCCTCATTTTTCAATCAAAGTGATTGAAATTTTGGCCAAGCAATCTTCGACGAAGGCCGGACTTCGGTATTGCATTTCAGCTTGGAGGCTTAAAAATTAATTAATGACTTTGGTCATTAAAATTCTGAAAATTGTAAAAAAAATATTTTTTTTATGAAACGATCCAAATTTACGTTCATCTTATTCTTCATCATTTCCTGATTCCAAAAACATATAAATATGTTATATTTGGATTAAAAACAAGCTCTGAAAATTAAAAAAAATATAAAAATTATGATCAAAATTAAATTTTCGAAATCAATTTAAAAACACTTTCATCTTATTCCTTGTCGGTTCCTGATTCCAAAAGCATATAGATATGATATGTTTGGATTAAAAACACGCTCAGAAAGTTAAAACGAAGAGAGGTACAGAAAAGCGTGCTATCCTTCTCAGCGCAACTACTACCCCGCTCTTCTTGTCAATTTCACTGCCTTTGCCACGAGCGGTGGACTGACGATGCTACGAGTAAACGGCCTTGCTGAAAAATTGCAGTGCGTTCAGTTTCATTCTGTGAGTTCGACAGCTTGACTAAATGTTGTATTTTCGCCTTACGCGACTTGTTTGTATTTGATTCTTGATTTTTGAACATTAGCATCATCTATCGGTTTTGGATTTGTTCAAGAATGGAATATCAATCTTGAAGATAAAAAAAAATTGTCTGGTAATATTTCCTCAGTATTTCAATGATTTTTCTCTGCGCAGTTTAGTAAGTGGTTGTTTCATTCGTATGTCTGTTGGTGTGAGTAAATGTTCAGGGGTGCTAGTGGTTTTGTTACAGCATGGCAAGCTCCGGGTGGTCCATGCCTCACCCCACCAGACTCAAATACACCCAGCTCTTCAACTCGCACGACCGCAACAAGCGAGGATTTCTCACAGGTGGGTGCTAGATCTGCAACAGAAACGGATGAAAGGCACTTGTCCATTTCAATTCTTTGTATATATATGCTCTCATGTGCCAGGAGATTGGTTCCGCACAATTCTCGCTTACTCTTGTTGCACATGTCTTATGCATGTAGACTGCTTGGCCGTTTGTTTCTTACACGATCTGCAGCTGCTTTTGTTGATCCTGTCATTTGCTCATTGTGTGGTTTTGTTGGGGAGGGATAGTGGAGGCAACAAGTGGAGGGAGAATATTTAGAAGCTTTTCGTGGGGTGGGATGGCGGAATTAAAAACCGGCCAATAGACAATGTTCGGAAATAACTTGATCAGGGGTTTTAATAGTATGTAGAAGAGTTGTACACTGTAAAAGCAATGGGGCTGATCAGTGTGTGATCACCCCCCGCGGGTTAGGGGGAGTCCTATATTGGTTGGGACGAGAAAGAATTTACCCGATGCTCCCCAGCATGTGGTAAGAGGCGACTAACGGATTCTGTTTCTCCTTTTACCCTTGTTAAGTGTTTCTTGCATAGAATATAGTCAATTTTTGTAAAGATTTTAGTCAAGCAGTATGTAAGAAATGTTAAGTCCTTTGTTAAGAACTTGCATTCTCTCAGTAAGGTAATATATTGTACTACGTTGCAAGCCCCTGGAGCAAATTTTTGATTAGTGCTTTTGTGAACAAGAAACAATTGACAAGTGGCTCTATCCCATCTCCCCCCTTCCCCGGTCGCGATATAACCTTCGTGGTTGAAAACGACGTTAAACACCAAATAAAGAAAGTGTGTGATCATAGTGAAAAATTATCTCTGAGTGCATTGACATTCCTGTTATGCAGAAGCCAGAAAGCTTTATACTTTAAAAATGAAAACAATGTACAAGCTCATACTTCCTGGATAAAAACATGTACATTATTATACCTTCTCACCCAACCAATTTTATGTGCTTTTGTTTGCACTATGAGGACTGTATTTCTGATTGTTACATGAATATGTGTGTCAGTGTGATGCTGTATCAGAGGTACATAAGTAAGAAAAGCGTTGCTGCTCATCTGATTCATATTTTTGTTTTGCGATGTGTATGTGTTCAGGTGTGGAAGCCAGGGCAATTTTGATGTCATCTGGACTGCCCCAGCCTCTTCTGGCCCAGATCTGGTGAGTTTGTGGATGTATACATTTGAACTTATATGAAGAAAAAGGTACCATCTCCCTGTCAAAACATAACAGGTGTTTTTTTAGGGAGAGAGGGTGGTGCAGGAAAAAGCTTGGACATACTTTGCAGAATTTCTTCATCACACAAAAAACTTTTTTCTCCACTTTATAGTTTTTTCTCCACTTTATAGAGAAACAAAATTCTCTTTTTAAAAAAAATCTAATACATACACAGATTGGTGTGTTTTTTCCACTTCAGATTATGAATTATTTTTATGTGAAGCAAAAAAGTTCAGGTTTACTAGTATTCTCTTCAATATCACACATCTAGTAGCGCGTTTAGTTCTAACCTTGTTATCTTTGTCTTAACAGGGCGCTGTCTGATGTGGACGGAGACGGCAAACTGACGTGTGACGAGTTCTGCATCGCTATGCACCTGGTTGATATGGCTCGTCTCGGTCGCGCCTTGCCGCAAAAGCTACCGCCAGAGCTCATCCCGACCAAAACTCGCAGCGGAAGTTTCGGGCCTGCGGGAGGCATGCCTGGAGCAATGCCTGCTGGGATAGCTCCTCCCCCTCAAGCAGGTATTCAGTGATTGGGTCAAAAAGTGTTCCCAAGTATTGTTTCTTTGCAAGTTCGAGGCCTGGCTTCCTTTGAAAAAAATGTGGTAATTATTTAAGTGTTTGGTTCTCTTTGTTGAAAAGATTAGCTCAGTAGAACCTCGGAAGTCTAGTGTAGACTTTTGAGATTTGCTAATACCAAAGATTAGGGTAAGGATATGTACAGCCTCCCAACTCTGGTGTCACTGTCAGAGCAGAGTTTGAAGTCACTGTTGAGCAAATTTGTTCTTACTTGCGCGTGCAAGTGTCTGAATTTAAACTTGTGTTCACCCTGTGTTCTCAAATACAGTGCAACGCCCCCTTTTTTTGACTCACATGCGAAGCAAAAGTGAGTCTATGTACTCACCCGAGTCGTCCGTCCGTCCGTCCCCCCCGTCCGTCCGGACGTCCGTCCGGAAAACTTTAACGTTGGATATTTCTTGGACACTATTCAGTCTATCAGTACCAAATTTGGCAAGATGGTGTATGATGACAAGGCCCCAAAAAACATACATAGCATCTTGACCTTGCTTCAAGGTCAAGGTCGCAGGGGCCATAAATGTTGTCTAAAAAACAGCTATTTTTCACATTTTCTCTGAAGTTTTTGAGATTCAATACCTCACCTATGTATGATATATAGGGCAAAGTAAGCCCCATCTTTTGATACCAGTTTGGTTTACCTTGCTTCAAGGTCAAGGTCACAGGAGCTCTTCAAAGTTGGATTGTATACATATTTTGAAGTGACCTTGACCCTGAACTATGGAAGATAACTGTTTCAAACTTAAAAATTATGTGGGGCACATGTTATGCTTTTCATCATGAGACACATTTGGTCACATATGATCAAGGTCAAGGTCACTTTGACCCTTATGAAATGTGACCAAAATAAGGTAGTGAACCACTAAAAGTGACCATATCTCATGGTAGAAAGAGCCAATAAGCACCATTGTACTTCCTATGTCTTGAATTAACAGCTTTGTGTTGCATGACCTTGGGTCAAGGTCACATGTATTTTGGTAGGAAAAATGTGTAAAGCAGTTCTTAGTGTATGATGTCATTGCTAGGTTTAGTTATTTGACCTTGACCCTGAAGGTCAAGGTCATGTAAAGGTCAAGCATGTGAGTCGTATGGGCTTTGCCCTTCTTGTTTCTAGATTATTCACTTGCCTGCAATGACCACTTTTGGTCGGTCCTTTGGCTGTTCATTATAGAGAGATTTGACTGTATTCGTGAACAGTTATTTCATGTGTTCTCCTCCTTGTGTCTGTGAGCAGCACCCCAGCAGAAGGACTCGTTTGGAGACCTGTTGAGTGGCATTGGTATGCAGCAGCCACTTCCTGCACAGGCGCCGCAACTTGCCGCAGAGGAAGCTGAAGATCTGTGCATGGGTATGTACAGCTGTAAGCTTAAAGGCGGACCTCCCTTATCACTGTTTTAACAAGATTTAAAGTACCGTATTTGACGGACTACAAGCCGCGACTTTTAAAAAAGAAAATCGCATTGCGGCTTATAAAAAGATGCGGCTAAAACGTTACCTAAACTTGAATAACATTCACCAAATGGAAATCGCCGCGGATTTTCATTTCGCTCGATTAGCGATTACCGGTACTTTATTAGCTCTCTGCTCAAGTCTCGGCGCTTTTCTCTTTCTTTCGTGAATCTTCGTTTGTCAACAAGTCATCGTGACAAGATAGCGTACAGAGAAACACCGGATGTATCAGGATCTCGCGCGCGAGATTTCAGTTTTGTTGTGTCTCGCGATAGTTGGAGAAGCGAGAGCCGCCATGTTGTGTTTTCGTCTGCTCGAAATGTGCGCAAAAGTCGTAAATCATCCAAAAAAAGCTTATTCCGGGCGGGACTACATGTGTGTGTTGGTTACAAATTGTGTGTGTGTGATATTTTTCTTCAAACTTTTTCACTTTTCTTCTTTGTTTCACTTGTTTATTCTCGGAGCCGATTTCGCCAAATACCGTACTTTTGTTTGCCTGGTTGTTTTGATTGATTGACACAATCTGATTATATTTTTTTCGACGGCGGCTAATATAGTGACGCGGCCTATACGTGGCTCGTCCCAATTTTTTTGTTAAAAGTCGGGGGTGCGGCTTATAAAACGGTGCGTCTTGTAATCCGTCAAATACGGTAAGAGATGTGAAAATTAATAAACTTTTAGAATCTTCTTTTTACAGTGCTAGACCTGATTGTAAATAGTTTTAAGCATGGAGCTTACCATGTGAACTGAAAAAGGAAACAAACTTGCATCAGTCTCAAATAGCAATATCAGCTGAAGAGATGATAAAAAATAATTACCAGCCATCCTTATCACTGTGTCCCAAATGACGGGCGCTGTGGCGTGGTGGTAAGACGTCGTCCTCCTAATCGGAAGGTCGAGGGTTCGAATCCCGGCCGCGGCCGCCTGGTGGGTTAAGTGTGGAGATTTTTCCGATCTCCCAGGTCAACTTATGTGCAGACCTGCTAGTGGCTTATCCCCCTTCGTGTGTACACGCAAGCACAAGACCAAGTGCGCACGGAAAAGATCCTGTAATCCATGTCAGAGTTCGGTGGGTTATAGAAACACGAAAATACCCAGCATGCTTCCTCCGAAAGCGGCGTATGGCTGCCTAAATGGCGGGGTAAAAACGGTCATACACGTAAAATTCCACCCGTGCAAAAACACGAGTGTACGTGGGAGTTTCAGCCCACGAACGAAGAAGAAGAAGAAGACTGTGTCCCAAAGAACTAGACATTGTCCAGGCGCGAGGCTGTGAATTGGAGCCATATCGTTTGATAAACATGCAAAGACTTGCCTCAAGAATTTGCATGTTTATCAGAAGTGTCAGTGATAAAGGTTCTTGCTGATGGTTTTCATGGTGTTGTACTTGTTATTACACAAATCCACGAATAGACTGACTGCCAATTCTCCAAAATTCAAAATCAAATTTAAACAAGAATGGTAAGTTATTGGAACGTGACATTTTTAACGAAAAAAATCTTCATTACACGGTAATGAAAATCTGTGCAGCCTCAGATCCAGTCATGGTGCATACAAATTTGTGAAAACTACAAAACAGCAAGAATACCTTTTTTTTCATTTCTTTTACCTCTGTGCAGCAACATTTGAGGACAAGCGTAAGGAAAACTTTGACAAAGGCCAAGCAGAGCTGGAGCGCAGAAGAGCCGCCCTACAGGAGCAGCTGAAAGCGGAGGAGAACGCCCGTCTGGAGAAGGAGCGAAGAGAGGCGGAAAAGAGAGAGAGAATTAGGTCTGTGAAAATGGGATTTGTTGCTTCTTTGTGGTGGAATTGTAATTCTCTTTCTATTACTTGCATCTCAAATCCACAGTTATAATAATACGGGTATTTATATGGTGCAAATCCTAACATAGTTCTAAGCGCCTTACAAAAATAATCATAACAAATATCCACTAATAAAGATATACAAAGTGCTCTAAGCGTACATGCACATGCACAAACCTAATTATTACACATGGTCACACACACATACACTTCAACACAGTCCATTCACAAACATGTTTGTAATCACTTAAAACATTGTGAAATGTAACTGTAACTGTGGATCTGAATCAAGTCAAGATATTACAGATTTCTTTCTTCTTCAGCCTTTACGCCTTCCAGTTTGTGAGTCCAGTGCTAGAAAGTTATGTACCAACTTAGTTTCAGCATTGATCTGTACCAACATAGTTTCTGCATTGATCTGTACCAACATAGTTTCTGCATTGATCTGTACCAACATAGTTTCTGCATTGATCTAATGGATTGAAAACAGACTGAACATTGTGCATTCAAGTAAATCATAAAATTTGACTGGTCAATATTTGGTTTAAAACTTGCAATAGTGATTAGAAAAAGAAAATGGTTTGTAAAGGGCCTTGTAAACATGCATACATAGATCCTCCAAAACAGAAGATGGAAGCGAAATGATCCTGTTTAAGATGTTCAGAATAGACGATTTTCGGAATTAACTCCATTGGGTTTGGATCGGTTGTGGGAGAGAGACATTTTCTTTCAAAACCTGGTAAAAATATAATGGAGGAGCCAATCTACTAGCAAGGGGTGTGAAGGAAACATGTGCGTGTTTCCACGTGTTTCTGAAAGACCGCTCGCTAGTGATTGGCCCCTCCAATATTTGTACGAGGTTTGGCAAAGAAAATGTCACTCTCCAACAACCGAATGGAGTTATTTTTTTGAATTCGTCTTTCTTCCCCTATAACGGCCTGGAGAATGTTAACACCTGTGTTGATTGTTGCCACAGACTGGAGCAGGAAGCCAAGAGGCAGGAGGAGTTACACAGGCAGCTGGAGAAGCAGAGAAAGATTGAGATGGAGCGTGACGAACAGCGACGCAAGATGATGGAGCAAAGAGAGGTCAGTGACCAGATACAGTGGGACCCCTCTTCTAGGACAACCCCCGCCCCCCCCCCCCCCCCCCCAATACTTAGTGGAGTACTTTTGATAAATACCAACAACTCTGTCCTGATTACATTTTTTTTTGGGGGGGGGGGGGGGGGTGGGGGGGCACATTTTCTGCATTTTTTTAAGTGATAACAGGGCGGAACTAGGGAAGAAGAACTGCAGAAATCTGTGTAAATCAAAACATGTGATTTTGTATTTGTTATTTATCTATATTTATTTATACAGCAAGCACGACGAGAGCTTGAGCGACAACGTCAGATGGAGTGGGAGCGGCAGCGCAAGGAACAGCTCATGTCAGAAAAACAGAGAGAGTTGGAACAACTGTCTTCGCTCAAGTCTCAGAGCACCAACTTCAAGGGACAGCTGGAATCACTGGTAATATATCTCCACCCTTTTGTTTCATTACTTTTAGACTAGTTTGGGAGAAACGAATTATGGTTTAAACAAGGCATTAGACTCTGCCCTCTTCATTCCTTTTGAAATATGGGGCCTTCGTTGGGAATAAAATTGCACACTTTAGTTTCATTATGTTTAGACCCGCTTCAAAGAAATAAAGGATGGTTTTGTACACTTACCTTCCACAGGCAGGCAAACTTGAGAACTTTTTGTAAATGTGCGATTTTTCATCAGTTTCATAGCTCCAGCTGTGGTAATCAGAAGCAGATAGTCTGGTAACTGTATGTTATTTGTATTTTTGACCAAAGTATGAAATTTTGGAGTTTAATAATGACTGTTGACATGATTGTATTTATTGATTCAAATCAGGTAGAATTGTTCTTATCTTTTACGATTGAACACACACAAACATGCACTCTGTTGTAGTCTTGATCAGCCACCTAAATATGCGTATTTGGTCTTGTGCTTGTGTGTACACAAGAAGGGGGATTAGCAGGTCTGCACATAGGTTGACCTGGGAGATCGGAAAAATCTCCACCCTTAGCCCACCAGATGCGGCCAGGATTCAACAAACAACCCAACCTTCCGCAAGGGAGACTGGTGTCTTATTCACAAGGCCGTTGCGCCCATCTCATTATTATTTAATTGTTTTTTTCTCTTTTCACCAGGACGGCAAGAAGGCTGAGCTGAGCCAGAAGGTGGGGCAGGTGAGGAACGGCATCACAGAGTTCACCTCCGCCATCGAGAGCATGAGGGTCCAGC
>NC_090247.1:56955123-56997623 GCF_037325665.1 Littorina saxatilis
AGTGGAACCCGCCTTTTAAGACTCCCTAATTTAAGTCTCCCTCCCTTTTAAAACCCTGTTTGTTCTGTTCATTATGTCTGTAAATAGTCTCCTGTCCGCCCAGCCGACCTTCCCCTTGACCCTGCTTGTGACCTCGATGTTTGATGCCCCCGCAAGGGGCACGGTAAGCACCCAAAACCTCAAAGAGATAACTGGCGGAAACCTTCCTATTGTAGTCTTCTGTCCGCCCAGCCGACCTTACCCTTGACCCTGCTTGTGACCTCGATGTTTGATGCCCCCGCAAGGGGCACGGTACTCTCTAAGCTCCCAAAACCTCAGAGATAACTGGCGGAAACCTTCCTATTTATCCCCATTTTAAGGCTCCCTCTTTTTTTAGACCTGATTTTCTCAGATTTTGGGAGTCTTGAAAGAGGGGTTCCACTGTAAAAATAAGTGACTGCAACATGGCCAACGTGTATATTACCTTGAGCCTTTTTTTTCTCTCACTGTTATTGCCTATATCTAGGTTTTGCTAACCTCAAGGCCCCATGAGCCTAAAGCCAAATTACCATGTGAAACCTTGTCAAAGCAGCACCGCCCTGATATGGCCCTTTGTGGTCGGCTGGGTGTTAAGCAAACAAACAAACATGTGAAACCTGGTGGAATTATATTGGCATGTCAAACTTATGTGAAACTACTCTTTTTAGGTCACAAAGTTGTCTGTGTGTCCTCAGGCACGAGTAAGTTAACAAATTACTGTGACCTTTTAGAGTTTCTTGTTCCCCTACACCCCCTGCGGGTTAGGGGGAGTCCCATATTGGTTGGGACGAGAAAGAATTTACCCGATGCTCCCCAGCATGTCGTAAGAGGCGACTAACGGATTCTGTTTCTCCTTTTACCCTTGTTAAGTGTTTCTTGTATAGAATATAGTCAATTTTTGTAAAGATTTTAGTCAAGCAGTATGTAAGAAATGTTGTCCTTTGTACTGGAAACTTGCATTCTCCCAGTAAGGTCATATATTGTACTACGTTGCAAGCCCCTGGAGCAAATTTTTGATTAGTGCTTTTGTGAACAAGAAACAATTGACAAGTGGCTCTAGCCCATCTCCCCCCTTTCCCCGTCGCGACATAACCTTCGTGGTTAAAAACGACGTTAAACACCAAATAAAGAAAGAAAGAAAGAATTGTTTCCCTACAAACCCTTTCTACTCGTCTTGACCCTACAATATTTGTTGTTGCTCTTCAAAACAAAACAAAAAAGATTAAAAAAAAGCAGATACTTGATTTGCAGACTTCAAAAAGGAAGATAATCTTCTGCAACATCTAGGGGACACATTTGGCAGAACTTGTGCCAAATGTGTCCCCTAGATGTCGCAGGAGGTTAGCCTGAGTTATTCCTTTCAAATCCTCTGATTCTAACTGTTACGATTTGATTGTTATTTCAAGATCTTATTAACTGTACTATTTTGAGATCCTTGATATAACTGATGCCAACTGTGTGTACAGGTATGGGATGTACCTAGTGAACCGGGCATGGAGGAGTGGTTCAAGGGAGAAGCCAACGGTTCAGTGGGCTGGTTCCCTCAGGCCTATGCAGAACCCGTGCCTGAACCGCAACCCTCTGCATTTACTAGTCAAAAAGAAACTTCCGATGTCTTTGGGTAAGTCATCCTTTATAGGTTGCAAGTTTCTGGTTAGAAGAGTTTGTCCTCCATATCTATGATAAGTCTGTGCTTAGGTGAGCCAGTTTTTGTTATACCTGAACTTTTGTTGTTGTTGATTTTTTGATGAGTCTGCGTCTGTGAATATGTCAGTTATTCTGTATATGCTTAATAGTTTTGCTGATTAGCTGGTGTTTTTTTAGTTCCAGTCTGAGAGGTAGGTAATTGTTTATTATAATATTAAAGTATAGTGAGCAGCGACAGGATGGCACTATCTTTTTTTGTTTCTTCTCCAGCCCTGAAAGTGGCGAGTAGTTTACTCGCCATGGCAACCAAAAACATGTAACTGGCAAGTAGAAATGTTCATCTACTCGCCTTCAAGTTGCTGAAACAAATTGTTGGTTTGGTTAGTAAAGTTTGCTCTCGGGCTACTAAATTTTCAGAATCACTTGCCAAAGGCTAGTGCACCATTTTTTAGACTTTCAGGGCTGTTCACCGATGGATTTCTAACCTCTCTACTGTTTGGTTCTCAGGAGTGCATTCCAGCCGGTGAAGCAGACCTCTAGTCACGCATCCCCGGTGCCACCACCGTCTGTTAGCGTTAACACCAGTGCTGTCAAACCTGCAGGGCCGCCCGTGGCGGAGTCTTCCTTCCAGCCCACACCTGGCGAGGTCAGAGCTCAGACTTTTTATTATTACGCCTATTGCCCTTTTGGTTGTTGATAGTGCATGTGTGTATGAATGTAAACATCACCAATGGCTGTAATGCTATATTGCGTCATAAATTCTTGTTTTTTTCGTTCTTCTTCTTTGTCAGGAATGAATTATCTACAATACCGACTGTCAGTCAGAAGGCTACTATTTCATTTATACGCATTCGTTATTCTCCTCCGATTCATTCCAACAATAAAAGAAAATACGTGGAGCTCAATATGTTTATATAGCTCACTGGTAAAGCATGTACATATATCAAACGTTCAGGATTCACACACACATATACACAATACGCCCAGGGTTCTAGATGAGTAAATTAATGTGTTACCCCATCACCAGAACAGCGTAGTGTAGTTCATCTCTGTTTCTCCATCACCCAGCCGACGCGGCGACTCCTGGCGTGGTCCGTAAAGTCCGGTTAGTAGATCACGTCGCTCTGCTTCGTGCATCTTCATCTCTTCATGCGTCTGCTTGAATGGTCAAACAAGCTCTCGCGAATTCCGTCTTCTGTCTCTGGGAAGACTCCTGTGAAAGTAATTCTTGAGTCAGTATTTCCATAGGCATAACACACACACCAATTCACTCATCATTCACCCTGGGCTGTAATTACACTCTACATTCAACCACACGCACACGAATTCTTAAATAACTACTGTCAATACTAATATCAATTCCCCATCCATGTCAGTTATTTATCCACACAGACAACTATTCAGAATATCCAGATTAAGAACTAGTACAATGAACACTTAAGTTAACATAGCAGCGAATATTAAGAATGCCTATCCATAAACATACAAGTGTTCCTTAGCGAAAACATATCATGAAAAATAGTTTACCTGAGCACGCGAGCAAAGAATCTTCCCCGACTTGCCTCTTACATGTTCAATGGGCAAGTGAAGCTAACAGCTTAGGTGACTGGCGACAAGTCTAACAGCTCACCTTACAAAAAATGGACATTCAGGTTTTTCACCTGTTGCACGTGAGTGCGTGGAGACTCGGCTCTACAGGTAACAGTACAGGCCCCATAATCATGGTCCAACAGGCATGCGAATCAATAATAATGTTTTTCGCGATACGAGTCTACTTCTGTCAATTAATGCATACTAATAACAGCATCATTTCATCATTAATTAAGTACTCATATTACATACATGTTCATACATAAAACCCATAAATGTCATATCTGACAATGCCCCCCACTTCAAGTAGAAAGCTGCATAAAAGATTTCTCATTTCTTAACTCGATAACACCATACAAATGTTATCATCCATGATAATACATTGCATTTAACACAATAAGTCCCACTCAAAGTGTCAACGTCACTACTTGTATTTACAGTACCTATACAAACAGATCTGACTTCCAGGGCCATTTTTCTTCTTGTTCAAAGAGTTTGATCACAGACAAAATCTTCTTGACCTTCCCGTCCTCCGGTTTGAGATATCCTCGACCGACAACAAGACCGACAAGACGTGATCCGAACACGCATCTGCCTTCTGATCAGAGTCAGACATCAACGTTGAGAATTCCTGGTCATCAGGAACTGGACCAGTTCTTAACTCTCTTCCCACAGCAACAGCTGCTGTCAAAACTCGTCTCTCATTCTTCTTCAGCATGTTGACGTGAAACACCTTGTGTTTGCCGTTGAGATCAATGCGGTAGTCAACAGGGCTAACCACCTCAATCACTTTGAATGGACCTTTCCAGCACATGAGAAGCTTGTTGCTGTCAGCAGTTAAGAGTACAAGAACTTCATCCCCAGGTACAAAAGTACGAAGTTTGGCCTTCCTGTCATGGTTATGTTTGTGAATACGAGCAGCATCACGAACATTCGATTGTGCTAGAGCACACGTATCAGCGATTCTGTTCTTCAAATCGAAGACATACTGATATAGAGGTTTGGCTTCATCTCCATCAGTCCTCCCTGTCCATGAGTCCGCTAAGATAGACATTGGGCCTCTTGGAGCGCGCCCAAAGAGAAGCTCATAGGGAGAAAACCCTGTACTGACATTTGGAAGTTCACGATACGCAAACAGAAGTGCAGGAACGTATCTGTCCCAGTCAGTTGGGCGCTCCTGGACAACCTTCTGCAACATGCTCTTCAGAGTTCCGTTGAATCGTTCGACTAACCCATTTGCTTGAGCATGGTAAGGAGAAGTGTGGATCGACTTGATTGCCAAAAGTCTGTATATCTCCATCATGAGATCAGAAACAAACTGCGTTCCACAGTCAGAGACAATGACCTGAGGACAGCCCATCCTCGAAAAAACTGAAAACAGTGCTTCAGCAACAGAAACAGTATCAATCTGCTTCAATGGAATTGCTTCGGGGAAACGAGTCGCTGTATCCACTATCGTCAGAATGTACCGGAATCCAGTCGAAGATACAGGTTTAAAAGGACCGACCAAGTCAATACAGATCTTCTTGAAAGGAACGTCGATAAGCGGCATCTTCTGAAGAGGGGCAGCGGGAACGCGACCCTTTGAAGACGTTTTTTGACACACATCGCACGTTCTACAATACTTGCCTACGTCACGCCTGACGCCTGGCCAAAAGAATTGGGTCAAGATCCTCTTAAACGTTCTTCTGGTACCGAAGTGACCCGACATGAGAGCGTCATGGGCGGTATGGAGAACTTGTTCTCTCAAAGAAGTAGGGACAACAACTTGAAAGACGATCTCAGTCTTCTCACAAAACGCTCTGTGAAGTAACCCATCTTTCATGATGAAGTAAGGTTTGCTCTGATCTGTAACCTGCGATTCCTTCTGAACTTGCTCGAAGCACTTCTTAAGTGATTCATCTTTGGTTTGCATATCAGCTAACTTCTCAGGAGTTACATCAGTAAAAACACAAGGTACCGATTTTAACGGTCTCACTGAACCTTTGGCTTTCTCCGTTTGTAGCCTGGTAGTCACTAGTCCGACAGCGTCGGGAACAATAGAGCCCACACATCCCCCAGATACTGAAACAACACCTGGTAGGTTCCCAAGAATAAGATCTGCCACAGGATCGTCAATGACACAACACGTCAGAACACCTGCAAAATAAGGCGAGTCCACAACCACTTCAGCCAAGGGAAATGTCTCTATGTGTCCCCCAAAAGACCGACAACGCTGCTCCTGCCCTGTGAACTGATCATCACGAACTAAAGCCCGTTTCACACCAGCAGTAGTGCATCCTGTGTCCCGCAAGATTGTACCTGAAAAACCATTGATGGTTCCTATTTCCAGATGTAGGCCAGGTTGTGCCTCTGAAACAAGAACGTTTTCGCTAACAGCGGAGCTAAATGTTTCAGCAAAGTTTTTAGACGAAGCACACTGGTTCGCCCAATGACCTTGACCCCCACAGATCCTACAGACATCACTCTGTTTAATGGTCCCTCTACGTGCACCCCTGCGTTGTCCTCGAAACTCACCTCTACCTGTACCCGAAGAACCTCGGACTCCTCGATAACCTCGAGAACCACTGCCCCCGTTGTTAAACCCTGTTGAATCTGCAACTCCAACTCCAGCTGAAAATATAGAAACATCTGATTTCCGTGCTAAGGTTTTGTTGGGATGAGCTTCACGGTAAAGTTCAGCTGCTTCACATAATGCAGATACGTCACCCAGCTGACGTTCCCTCAAGAACACGGCCAAATCTTTTGTACAACTCTGAAGTATCTGTTCACGCAGAAACAAGTCCTGTAAACCTTCGGCAGTGTTGGAAACACCAGACAACTCAGTCCATCGGTTGAGCAAATGACGACAGCGCGTTAAAAACGCTAAAAATGACTCTCCCATCTCGGGACGAACAGCTCTGAAACGCTCTCTGAAACCTTCCTCTGTGCATTGGAACTTACGAAGAAGATAAGACTTCAATACATCCCACGAAAGGGTTTGTTCTCCTGAAATTGAATGATAAAGCGACAAGGCACTACCCTTCAATAAAGCAGCCAAGTAGACAGGCCATTTACCCTAATCCCAGCCGCATGCCGAAGCGTGTGTTTCAAACCGAAACAAAAATGCATCAATGTCGTCTTTGTTTTCATCGAACATAGGCAATTTTGGATGAAAAGGTCCAGAACTGTTTGACTGACTAACTTTACCGTCTGATCTCTCCTTTTTCACCCTTTCCGTTTCGAGATCTAACTCGCTTTGCCTAGTCTGCTCTTTTTCTTTTTCAACTTCTAGTTTCTCTTTTTCGACCTCTAGTCTGGCAAGCTCCTTTTCTGTCTCTCGCTTTTCATGCTCTTTTTCGACTTCTAGTTTGGCAAGCTCCTTCTCTTTTTCTGTATCTCGCTTTTCTTTCCGTTCATCTCTAGCAATGTTTTGCTGTTCACGGACAAAACCGGTTAAGTCTTTGTCTTTAAGACCTAGCTCTTTCCCACGAGACATCCACAAATCCCAATCGTCACTCATGGTGATAATATATATACAAAATCACAACACTGTAAAAGTTACTTTATGAAAACACTTCACTACTGTAACAACATTCTTCACAAAATGCGTGCCTACAGATATGCTCACACACGTTGTCAAGCAAACATACAATGAAAAAATCTTCAAAAAGTCTGCGTTAACAGTCTACAATCTGTTAAAGACACATACACTGGAGAAAACGGGGTCACCAATTGTCAGGAATGAATTATCTACAATACCGACTGTCAGTCAGAAGGCTACTATTTCATTTATACGCATTCGTTATTCTCCTCCGATTCATTCCAACAATAAAAGAAAATACGTGGAGCTCAATATGTTTATATAGCTCACTGGTAAAGCATGTACATATATCAAACGTTCAGGATTCACACACACATATACACAATACGCCCAGGGTTCTAGATGAGTAAATTAATGTGTTACCCCATCACCAGAACAGCGTAGTGTAGTTCATCTCTGTTTCTCCATCACCCAGCCGACGCGGCGACTCCTGGCGTGGTCCGTAAAGTCCGGTTAGTAGATCACGTCGCTCTGCTTCGTGCATCTTCATCTCTTCATGCGTCTGCTTGAATGGTCAAACAAGCTCTCGCGAATTCCGTCTTCTGTCTCTGGGAAGACTCCTGTGAAAGTAATTCTTGAGTCAGTATTTCCATAGGCATAACACACACACCAATTCACTCATCATTCACCCTGGGCTGTAATTACACTCTACATTCAACCACACGCACACGAATTCTTAAATAACTACTGTCAATACTAATATCAATTAAATTACATATCTTACCCAACTCACATATAGCAATTAACTCTAGTTCAGTGCTGGTAACGCTGTACGCATCCCCTTGGTAACAAGGGAAGCCCCTCTAAAAAAAGAGTGACCAATACCCATAAGGCCATATTAATACATACTTCCGACTTCCGTATGCGCGCGCATACGCCGCCATATGCATCATTCCATACTCAGCGGGCAGTGGGACTGGTCGTGTTTTTGTACGCTCTGGCTGTGTTCAGCCATCTGTCACTTCGTCTACGGACTTGGTCACTTACCTCTTGGTATCTTCTTGCTTGTCTTATCGTCTCTTCATGTTGAGGTGAGATCTTTCTGTTTTTTGCTTGTGTTTGTGGGCGTTTTTGACCTTAAATTGAACTTGTGAAATTTTCTTGTTTACAAAATTTTTCGTGAGTTGTTTTTGGTCATGGCGGTTAACGCCAAGAAGCGGCAGTTGTCTATACGAGTAACTGCTGGTTCTCCGCCGACAAAGTAAACAGCTGGGAAAGCATAGGCTTCCGGACAGGCTTGTGTTTCGGTTCATGTACTGTCTTTGCAAAAAATACCGATGTTTTGGTCGTCATGCCTCCTACTCCGTTTTTGACGGCTAAACCTTTAGACAAGGTTTCTCCTGTGGATAAGCCCGCTTAGGCTTCCTTGGTTTATGTGTTTCCCGGTCGTGCGTCTGCGGACGTGGCGACATTGTTGCTCTCTTTAAGTTCACAGGTTTCTTCCTTGGCGGGGGATATCGCTTCCACGCGGGCGGAGATGCGTTCGCTGCCGGTGTGACGGGGGTTTCGTCTCTTGCCAACGTTCGCCTGCGCCGTCTGCTACTGTGTCTCAGGCTGATGTTCATGCGGAATGGGATGATGGGACCACGCCTTCGCTTGTGGCCTGTGTTCCGGTTCCCGGTGGTTCACACCAGTTTAAAGGTATGTTTTCTACCCAAGTACCCGGGTTCTCCGGGGAAAGGGTAGAGCGTCTCCAAGAGAAAGTAACTCCGGGCTCTGGCTTTGTGGGTGAAAGTTCCGAAGCTGAGGCTGGCTCTGACTGCATTGGCAGCAGGTCGGTGGCGGTTAGGAACCTTGGAGAGCGAACGGAAGATTTGCGCAACCAACCGCTTCTTTAGATTGTGGTACGGGTGTGCGTCTTTCGCTTCCGCCCGGGGGGCAGGAAGAGAACAGTATAGCTGGCTCTTTGTTTGACTATGGGAGTCAAGCAGGGGGTCAGCTTCCGGAGGGCACGGGAGTGCCAGTCGGCTGTTCAGAAGACGGTGCTTCCGCAGGGGTGGTTGCACTGAATTCAAATTGCCGTTTAGGCTGTCAAGTGCAGTGGCACTGGGGGCTTAAGCGGCTTCAAGGTACATTAGGATCTTCTGGTGCATGTTTAGGCATCCGGTTGGTTCTGATATTTGCCAATCCGTGGCCGATTTTGCTAACGCTTTTGCGGCTGTGGCTTCCGGTTTCAGGATGGTTTGGCCTTCTGCCGTTAACACTGGGGTGTTGGTAGTTGGCGCTCATCAGTCTTCGGCTTTCGGTTCCGTTGTTGCGGTTCCTCTGCTGTTACTCAGGCTAAATGCACTTCCTTTTCCAGGCTTTCAGCTGGTATGAGGCAGGTGGATGGAATATCCTTTCGGAGTTCCGGCTTTTGGGTAATTTGTTCCGAACCTTTCCCTTTTGGCAAGTGTTGCTTTTTCGGGATTGGTTCCGGCTCTCATCCTTTTGTAGATGGTTAGAATACCACTGTACAGGATGATGAGGATTTGGAAGACTAAGCTTCTGGGGCAGATGGAGACGCCTCTTTGTTGTCTTTCAGCGAAGCTGCCATCTTTGTTTACATGGATGGCAGAGGTTACTACGCGCTTTTTCCCTGTAGGGTTAGCGGTAGCATTGTCATCTGCCTTTTCTCCTCCATCTTTTTTGGCGTGTCTTGCTCCTTCTTAGGATCAATTTGCGAACTCAATCGATGCTTTTCCCCCATCTCTGCCTTTGTTGGCATCTCAGGGGGAAGCTCATACTTCAGCTTTGCCGCGTTTTGCGCATTTTCAGCTGACCTGAGCCTTTTAAGGGAATCTTAGAACGTTATGTTCTTGGATTCTCTGTTGGGGTCGTTTGGGCTTGTGAAATTTGTTTTTTCACAATTGAGGCTCCTTTGTTACCACTTCCTTTGTGGGCAACGCTCGGCTTAGCTCCTGCGGTGGCGGGGCTTTAGCTTGCGTCATCTGCTCAAGCAGCGCGTCACGCGCTGATCGCTATCCGTAGGCTTCGGTTTACTCCAAGCTTAAGAACGTAGTTTATTCGTTTGCTTTTTCTACGGAACCGCCACCGGGTTCCCCGGAATTGGCGAACATCCGTCTGGATGTTAATAGCAAGGAGTGACTGTCTCTCTGTCAGAACAAGGATCTCCTGGCTATGTTTCATTATGGCCGCACTCCTTTACATTTACCGCTTTTTAACAAATCTCGTTTCTGCGCTCTCTCGTGCGCGGTTACGTCCTATCTGGATATTTTTGTGTTCCGTCAGGACGCGGATACGAAGGATGTAGCTTTGCTTTTAGCCTGGGTGTAGGTCTCTTTCAAAAAGGTTTGTTCTTTTGGCGAGACTTTAATCTCTTCTTTTCTTGAAGGTTCCTCTTTGTGGGTTCGCTTCTATGCACAGGGATTCTTCTCTTTCTTTGAAGCTCACTGCAGAAGGAAAGCGCACGGCAGGCCTTGGCTTTTTATTGTTTTCAAATAAAGGCTTCAGGCTCGCCGTTCTCGACTTTATCTTTTGTCTCCTTACCCTCGCGTTCGTGGCAGGGTTCTGTGTCTAATATCCACCTTTCTTCCCCCTGAGGCAAGTTAGCGGTGGGTGTTGGTAGGCACACAAGAGCACGCTTTCTTTCACACTTGTGGCAGTTATGTCAACTGGAAGTTAGTTCTCGGCATCACTCTTCTTTCGCCGTTGTGTTTAACACAGCGGCTGGGGGGGATTAGGTTTCCCTCTTTGTGGGGGGAGACAAGGGTGCCTCCCTTTTGGTTCTCTCTCATGGTTCGTTTGGTATTTCAGAGCTTCAGGGTTCTGATCTTTTTTCTAAGTCATACGTTTGTTGAGCCGTTTTTGGATCTATTGGAGATTGGCAAGCGGCCCTTGATAGAAGTCCTTTACTCCAGGTGTAACTGGGAGTGCAGGGCTGGAACACATTTGATGTCTAAGGCTTCTCAGCTTTGATAGGACCCTTTGTGGTCTGTTGGGCGTTAAGCAATAGAACAAAGGGTTGGAACATGTGTTGTTTCAAGCAGACAACTCCACAGGGGGCTTTTCTCATCAAGAAAAGGGGGTCTCTCACTCCCTATCGCTTCCTCACGGAACATGAGAGGTTTTGGTGGTTTTAACATCACGAGATCTTTTTAGCAGCGAAGTACTCTCTAAGTCTGTCGGCCAAATGGCCACTTGGAGCAGACTCTCTTTGACCACGTGTTTTTGTTCCTTCGGGGGAATGGGAGAAATTTCTAATAATGAGTTTTTGCCTTTTGGTACTATCGCCTTTTGCTTATCTTCGTCGCCCGACTGCCGGGCATGGAGATTTTTACTCTTGTTTTACTTTGAGCGGCCTGCCGGTCGCACAGTTTGGGCCCGTTCTTTTTGGGTTGCCAGACCTCGTTAGGCTGGCGAGAGGGCTCCGGTTTTGCTCACACTCGTTTCTCACGGGTGTCTACTGTAGGATTTTTTTTTTGAGTGGCTCGGGCTCTTCTGCCCGTCAACTCTGGACTGGTACTTGTCTTGTTGTCTGGCTTGGAACAGATGGCTTACGTTTTAACGGATAGAACTCCTCTTCTCTCGGTACAATGTAGGTGGCGAGCCACCTATTTTGGCTTTCCGTTCTTTTTCTCCCACGTCTTTGTTTAAGACATTATGTGATATCAGTTTTACTGAGACAGCTCGGGCTAATTTTTCTCTTGGTGGCTTTATAACCAGCAAGTTTAAGAGGGCCTACTTTAGGCTTGCTGAAAGCTGATCTTCAGTCCTTTCTTGGACTTTGCTCCTAGTTTTAGGGTTTTTGTGATTGGATTCTTTGACTCTTTTACTTAACTAGCCTTGCTGATCAACACGGAAATCGGCCATGCTTACTCGGGTAGCTTCTGTGAGAAGTGGGAGTAAGTGTTTTTCTGCTAATTTTGCTATTGACAGATTCTCGGAGAAAGACTGATCTATGGCACTTAGGTTTCTTTTGGGTTTTCTGGCATATTAGCGGAATCTGGGGTTACCAACTTTGATTCACCGTTCAAATCTTAATCACTATTTTGGCTCCCCTAGAGCCATATTTTTAGCCTTTTGGTCTGTTCGAGTTTTGAAGATTTTTTCTGACTTGCACGGATTGCTTGAGATCATTAAATCTAAGGGCTCTTGTTCTTATCTTTCTGCTTCGTCGCCCTTTAACCTTGAACGGTTATATACGACGTTAAACACTGATTAATTTATATAAAGGAAGACAGAATGTCTTTCAACTTTGGTAGGGGTAATGACTGGTTGAGGTCAACCTTGCCTAGATGGACTGCCACAGTGTTCAGGTATGCCTTCAAGTGGTGGCTGTAGACAGGGGGGGGGGGGGCAGTCAGTCAGTCCTCCCCCTTCGAACAGCACGGACTCTATATTCCTTTCTTGAGCATTTTTATGGCTCTTGGAGATTCTGATGTACAATTTTGTACGGTTTTAGCCCTCCACGGTTTTCCGTTAAGGACTCTGCACACTAGATCGGAATCTCAGGAACTTCTTTTTATCTCACTCGTTATGAAGCGCTTTAAAGACATCTCGAGAGTAGTGTTAGCCAATTGGGTCTCCACCATAGTTAGACAAGTTTATGTATGGTGGCAGAGTCAGGCAGGGGATGTCAGGGCAGTTTTGCCCTTTACTACAGCTAGGCCTCACGGGGCAAGAGATTGGGCTTCTACTCTAGCTGTTCTTCGATTTGGTCTCCTGGCAGAACTGTGTTCTTGAGTCGGCTTGCTGGCTTTATGGAAAGGTTTTTCTTTGGCGTTTATCTCAGAGATGCCTATGCATTGAGATAGGATGTGTTTCTGGGTTACCTGCTCTGTTAGCGGCAGGACAGATTCTCAATTCCTGATTGGGTTAAGTGCCCTCCACCTATAGTAGCAATCTGCTATATGTGAGTTGGGTAAGATATGTAATTTAATTAAAAATTTTAGTAATAAATTTTCATTTGATTAATATACTTACCCAACTCACATCGTTTATTCCCTCCCGCCTCCCCGCTGTGGGGGGTGGATTTCTAAAAAAGGGGAGTGAGTTGGGCTTCGTTTGGAATGATGCATATGGCGGCGTATGCGCGCGCATACGGAAGTCGGAAGTATGTATTAATATGGCCTTATGGGTATTGGTCACTCTTTTTTTAGAGGGGCTTCCCTTGTTACCAAGGGGATGCGTACAGCGTTACCAGCACTGAACTAGAGTTAATTGCTATATGTGAGTTGGGTAAGTATATTAATCAAATGAAAATTTATTACTAAAATTTTTAATTCCCCATCCATGTCAGTTATTTATCCACACAGACAACTATTCAGAATATCCAGATTAAGAACTAGTACAATGAACACTTAAGTTAACATAGCAGCGAATATTAAGAATGCCTATCCATAAACATACAAGTGTTCCTTAGCGAAAACATATCATGAAAAATAGTTTACCTGAGCACGCGAGCAAAGAATCTTCCCCGACTTGCCTCTTACATGTTCAATGGGCAAGTGAAGCTAACAGCTTAGGTGACTGGCGACAAGTCTAACAGCTCACCTTACAAAAAATGGACATTCAGGTTTTTCACCTGTTGCACGTGAGTGCGTGGAGACTCGGCTCTACAGGTAACAGTACAGGCCCCATAATCATGGTCCAACAGGCATGCGAATCAATAATAATGTTTTTCGCGATACGAGTCTACTTCTGTCAATTAATGCATACTAATAACAGCATCATTTCATCATTAATTAAGTACTCATATTACATACATGTTCATACATAAAACCCATAAATGTCATATCTGACATTCTTCTTCTTGACGTTGAGTTAAAACTATGCAAGGATGGGCATATTAAAGGCTTTTCTTTCGGGGTGGGGGGTGGGGGGGGGGGGGGGGGGTTGTATGTTGGAGAAAAGGGTTAATGTACAGCTTCCAGCTATTTCTGATATTGTTGAAAGTTTCGCAGACGTTTTATATGCACTGTCCACAACGTCATTTGAGAGCAGTTTTCTAGTAAACGTGACCCTAAGAAATCAAAGGGACATTCACTGTTCTGTGATTGAGACACACCTGCAATGTGGCATCGGAAAACTCTCCATAATTGTGATAACGAATAAGGTGATTGTGAATAGTTGAGCTAGCTAGACTCTTCGATACAGCCTAACATCCCTTTTAAGACCCTTATTTAAGACTCACTTCCTTTTTGAGTCACTTGAGAAAAAGTGACTCTATGTAATCGGTCAGTGTTAGTCTGTCCGGCCGGCCGGCCGTCCGGCCGGCCGGCCGGCCGTCCGTAGACACCACCTTAACGTTGGACTTTTCTCGGAAACTATCAAAGCGATCGGGCTCATATTTTGTTTAGTCGTGACCTCCAATGACCTCTACACTTTAACGATGGTTTCGTTGACCTTTGACCTTTTTCAAGGTCACAGGTCAGCGTCAAAGGAAAAATTAGACATTTTATATCTTTGACAAAGTTCATCGGATGTGATTGAAACTTTGTAGGATTATTCTTTACATCAAAGTATTTACATCTGTAGCCTTTTACGAACGTTATCAGAAAAACAAGGGAGATAACTAGCCTTTTCTGTTCGGCAACACACAACTTAACGTTGGGCTTTTCTCGGAAACTATAAAAGTGACCGGGCTCAAATTTTATGTGAACGTGACTCATTGTGTTGTGAATAGCAATTTCTTCCTGTCCATCTGATGCCTCATATAATATTCAGAACTGCGAAAGTGACTCGATCGAGCGTTTGCTCTTCTTGTTAAATAAGTAATTGGGTGTTTCAGCCCATGAACGCAGAAGAAGAAAAAGTATATCTGACTCTAACCTCAGCTGACCAGCAGTTACTGTGTGTTCAGGCCCACCAAGCCCCTGAGGGCCTGCAAGCCCAGGCACTGTACCAGTGGAAGGCTCGGCAAGACAACCACCTGTCCTTCAACAAGGATGACGTCATCACCGTCAGGGAACAGGAGGACATGTGGTGGCACGGCGACCTGGCAGGAAAAGTAAGAGCTGATGGAATAGACTTTTTTTCTACCTCGTTAGTTCACCCGGGAGATCGGAAAAATCTCCACCCTTGCTTGACCCACTAGGCGCAGTAGGGATTGGAACTCTCAACCTTCCACGTGGGAGGCCGGCGTCTTGTTCACTAGGTCACTGCGCCCATCATGAAACCACACCAAAGGAATAGACATGGGTGTTACTCTTCCGGCTTTTGCCGGATTTCCGGTTTTTGAAAAAATCTGAAGCCGGAAATTCCGGTTTTCCGGGTTTTCAAAATTTTTTTTAAAAAAAGCTTTGTTTCGCTAAGTTGAAATAACAAGCAGCGGTTCCGATCCGACTTTTGACACCGGTTTGCGTGCTTTCTCGGTTCGCTCCCTTGGATTTGCCGCCATCTTGCTTATTATGATTTGGTTTCGTCGGTGTCCAGAAACTTTCTTTCAAACTTGAGCATTTTGGACCCCTGCCTTTCAGGTTTTTTGATTTTTCCCAGTAACACCCATGAATAGACGAATTCTGAAAATAGCTCTGTTGGGTTTGTATGGGATGTGAAAGAGTGAATACCCTTGCTTTTCCTCTTGACAAATAACTTCACACGTGCTCCTATCCACGTGTTTCGGACACATCCCTCGCTGTTCGAGTAAAAAGTCGAAATGAAAATGCATAAGTCAGTCATCAAGTTACTCTCACTTAATATGGATGTAAATGTTTCATGTCCTGCAGGTTTGGTTTTAATTGTGTTATCTTTGTTTTCTTTCAGGATGGCTGGTTCCCAAAAGCATATGTGAAATTATTAGACCAGGAGAAATCTTCACTGGGCAGGTAGGTGTATGCACAAAGTTGACTCTTTCAGGTTAGAGATAAAGTGGATCCCCCCTTTTACGACCTTCAGAAATCAGAGAAAGTTAGGTCTTAAAAGGCAGGGAGTCTTAGAATGGAGGTAAATTTACAGAGGCTATGAACAAAGAGACAGAGAAAACAGGGTCTTAAAAAGGAGGGAGTCTTAAAATGGAGGTAAATTTACAGAGGCTATGAACAAAAAGTCTGAGAAAACAGGGTCTTAAAAAGGAGGGAGTCTTAAAATGGAGGTAAATTTACAGAGGCTATGAACAAAAAGTCAGAGAAAACAGGGTCTTAAAAAGGAGGGAGTCTTAAAATGGAGGTAAATTTACAGAGGCTATGAACAGAAAGTCTGGGAAAACAGGGTCTTAAAAGGGAGGGGGTCTTAAAAGGGGGGTTCCACTGTAATGATCTTCTGAATATTGTTTCTGGTCATTGGGCTCTTCATGCTCACACTGTGATTCACACATGAGCACAAAATGAACAGCGTGTTGTGTTAAATATTGCAGTCGGACAAAGATAGTGCACAGAACATTTGCTGTGGAGTCGGTGTTCTGAATTTGTTATTGTTGTTGTTGAACTGAAGGGTCAGAAAAAGTTCTCGGGTCGGGAGGAAAAACAAGGTTGGTCGGGGAATCAGAAACAGATGGCGCTAGTATTTTTTCAAACCGGTACGCAAACTTTATTGTAATTCAATCAAGTTTGCGTTTTAATGAAACAGATCCTGTGATTGGTCAGAATGCCCCAACTCATTAAAAATTACCGGTCATTAATTGTCGATAACCACTCGCTAAAAAATCCATTAACAACCTGCTGGCGAGGCGCATTGATACAGCCTCAACTAGTCTTGGTTAGCTTTGAGGGTCATTTTACAAGTAGGAAATATGAAGGCCAACGAAATACCGAGACCATAAGGTATGCGAAGTGATGACGTCGAATACGTGACGTAAGTTGATGCATGAATTCTTCCTGACTACGTCAGTCAATTCCAAAGATCGCTTTTGTGATGAAAAGAATTTGTTTTAGAGTTTACTGTCCAGAAACCCGTCATAAAAGAAGGGAAAATGTGTGTGAAAGAAAACAAAACAGGAGCAGAGTGATACGATAGGAATACAGAGACATATTTCTTGGGACTTGACCCTTGCAGGTAGGTGGACTGAAAGTAGTGTGTGAATAGAACAGAACCAATTCTGTCTGTTTACAACTGCATGAAAGCAGGAAAGAGATCGTCGTCAGATTGAATTACAATAACATTAACATGCTTCCATTTGAAACTTCGAGGTCTTCATCGTGGATTGACGCCCTCCCAAAGTCTAATTGAAGCCCTCCGTCGCTTCGCTCCGTCGGGCTTCAATTAGCTTTTGTCGGGCGTCAATCCCCGATGAAGACCTCGAAGTTTCAAATGGAAGCATGTTAATGTGTAAATGATGCAAACAGTCGAGAAAAAAACGGTAGGCTATTCATTAGAACTAGAAAGAGTCCAACTCACTGAGTACTGGTTTTGTTGTTATACCAGCGAAAAAAACACGGTAGTTCAAAAATCATCCGTTAGGTCATACCGGCAGCCATTTTTGTTTCGGTATTTTCTCATTTCAAACCTGTTAACACTAATACTGAGAAACATTGAAATTTTTTTACTTGGCCTTGTCTGTGTGGCTGTTTCAATCTATCAATGCATGTATATTACAGTAGAATTTTTATTTTATTTATTTTACTGCATGTCTTTCAGATCTGTGGTCTATTCCAGCTGTTCAATTTGCAGGCAGAGGAAGTTCATGTTTATTATTACGTATATGAAGCACAGACCTTGGTCATGATTGTTTATGTTTCCGATTGGTTTCAGCTCGCAAACGTCTAGTCCAATGGGAACGTTGGAAAAGAGCGGCAGTGCCAGAGCGTCTCCTACACCAGAGAGAAGGGACGGAGGTAAGTGTGCGCACAAGCCTGTGTAAGTAACTGGGTACGTGTCTACGTTTGTGCATAGACCATTTATCCTGGACCGCCAACTAGCTCTCTCTCCGCTCTTTCTCTCTATTATGAGGTAGCGGCCTCTCGCATTTAGGAACCTACGCTTACAAGCCTTTCAGAAATCAGGGGGACGTCATATCCGGTGTCGATTGTAAACATGGACGAAGTTGCCGAGGTAAGTTCTGAAAATGCTAAAATAAACTCAGCAAAAGTGAATATGGAACATGTTTTTCGATGAGTTTTGTTAAAGTTTAGTTTGGAGTTTTGGAAAATCCAGTTCATTGTCACCTCCCATTGTCACAAATAACTGGAGCGTGCTTTCTTTTCACTGTCTTCGAATCGCTGGCCTTTCAAACCGGATGCGACGCGCCGCTGAAAGTCGAGAGTCGTAACCTCGAAGGGTCACGTGACGAGTTGGCGGTCCAGGCTATTTGGTCTATGGTTTGTGGGAGAAAGAAGGAGAGAATGAGTGTGTGTGTACAGTGGAACCCCCTTTTTTAAACCCTCCAATCTAGGGCGGGGATGTAGCTCAGTCGGTAGCGCGCTGGATTTGTATCCAGTTGGCCGCTGTCAGCGTGAGTTCGTCCCCACGTTCGGCGAGAGATTTATTTCTCAGAGTCAACTTTGTGTGCAGACTCTCCTCGGTGTCCGAACACCCCCCGTGTGTACACGCAAGCACAAGACAAAGTGCGCACGAAAAAGATCCTGTAATCCATGTCAGAGTTCGGTGGGTTATAGAAACACGAAAATACCCAGCATGCTTCCTCCGAAAACGGCGTATGGCTGCCTAAATGGCGGGGTAAAAAACAGTCATACACGTAAAATTCCACTCGTGCAAAAAACACGAGTGTACGTGGGAGTTTCAGCCCACGAACGAAGAAGAAGAAGAAACCCTCCAATCTGAGAAAATCAGGCCTTAGAAAGGAGGGATTCTTAAAGTAGAGGTAAGTTTACAGACAATGTAAACAAAAAGTCTGAGTTTGCCTAAGAAGTAGCCCATTTTGTCACATGATTTTGTTCGGAATTAGATAACCATCATGTTTAATCTCATGGCAAAAGTGACGTTCACACGCAATCTGTCTCGTGATCCCTTCCTGACATTGTTATGGTCTGCAGAAGTATAATTACATGTACTGTATTTTCGGGACTACAAGGCGCTTCATTGTAAAGGGCGCATTCCCCACATTTTAGATTAAGACGTAGACAAAATGCAGACCTGTTTACCAGTACGATTTGGGCGTATTTTGTACGCCAAATTATTATCAGTACGCAAATACGCGACACACGCACAAAATACGCATAAGAAAAAGTCTAGAATACGTTTTCTGGTGTTGGTGTGCTGATTACGGGATGGTACAACCGATACCGGTTTCGGTCGAAGGGAGATAACCATGACAGCGAGTCTTCAGCTGTGGAAACCTTGTTCAGTTGTTGGCACGTGTGATCGTCTGGACAATCGTGGGAAAATGAAGCGGTAAAATGTGCCAGTTTCGGATGACTGTACCAAGTCTAAACAGCAGAAGCACCAGATTTTCTTGGAGAAATATAAGAAAGAGCCAGGAATTGTGGAGTCTACTATGGGAAAAAGTCATGCACACTGCAAGTATTGTAAATCAGATTTCTCCGTTGCCCATGCTGGGAAATATGACATCGAACGACACTGTAGTTCCAAAACTCACATGGACAAGGTTGCTGCAAAGAAATCCGCTGAAAGCTGCCAAGGAATTATGAAGTTCATTCCCGCAAAGCAAATCCTGCCAGAAGAAAAGGCTGTAGTCCGTGCTGAAGCAATGTTTTCTGAGATGATTGTAAAAATGAACTTGCCACTGTCAACCGCAGATGTTATTTCACGAACTTCATCTTTTCATTATCAATCTGCTTGGAAGACACTGGTTATAATGTTATAAACTGACAGGTAAATAAAATTGTTTTATCTCTGTTGTATCGGAAGGAGTTAAATTCTGAAGATGTTCACAAGACATGCTATTCTTACACAAACACGTTTGCACCCACGCGTACGTTTTCCCTACCCCATATGGCTTTGCTTGCAAAGTACACCAACTTTTTGAAAAATACACTCAACTTTTTGAAAAAGTACTCTTGCCTCAGGTTCAGGGTAAACAGGTCTGCAAAATGTAATATAAATTATAATAGGAGCTTTCGGTGTGTACGGCGCAAGCCAAATGAAGTACAGATTTGAATATGTTTTTTCACGGATACGGCAAGATCTACCAGCTAAAGTACAGTATTCAACTACGCTTCAGGTATGATCTTAACAAATTTATAATTATGCCTGTTGCCATTGCTTCCACAGAGTACTACGTAGCCACCTACAGCTATGTGTCAGGGGAGCCCACAGACCTGAGTTTCAACGAGGGCGACATGATCCTGGTGAGCAAGAAGGATGACGATTGGTGGACTGGAACGCTGGGCGAGAAGACCGGCATGTTCCCAGCCAGCTACGTCAAGAGGGTGGAAATACAGGTAAGTCCTATACAGTGGAACACCCCTTGTGAGGCCTCAAGAGGAGGAAGTAGGAGGTCGGGATAGAAAGTCAAAAGAGAGATCTTGCAGTTTAGAGGGAAGTCAACATGATGAATATATGATTGTCATGCAGTATTGGCTTTAACGGGTAATTACCGGTATTTTACCGGTTGAAATGAGAAAATACCGGAAAATAATTGGCTGCGGGTACAACCTACCGGTTGATTTTTAGAACTACCGTTTTTTTCGCTGGTAAAACAACAAAACCAGTACCCTGAGTTGGACTCTTACTGGTTCCAATGACCAGCCTACCGTTTTCTTTTCTGGATAGTTTTCATCATAAAAGTTTGTGTACCAGTTTGAAAAAATATTAGCGCCATCACTGTCATGTAGGACAAAAGATTGTTTGATGATACAATACGAAAGAAGAGAAAAAAGAAAGATAAGAAAAGAAGAAAATCATACGCAGTGATAGAATTAAAGTCAAAAGAAACATCTTGCAGTTTAGGGAGAAGTCAATTTGATAAATATTAAGTTGTGTTTAAATGACAAAAGGTTGTTGAATGATAGGAAGAAAGAAAAGAAAAGGAAAGATAAGAAATAAATAATGTATTAGCCTTTGTTGGGAATAGAGAGTATTGGTAATAAGTCAGAACATTTCAAGAGACAGTGTGTTTCAGCAAAGCTAATGGTTTAACAGATCTAGTTTTATATAGAATATTTACTGACTTACAGTGTACTGTAAAAGACAGAAACAATTCTGCATGGTTCTTGTTACGTGTATGCATTCGATAAACTGAGCTAGCTCTTTTGTGTGTGATATGTATCTTAAAAAGAGTTCTTGATGTTTTTTCTTCAACTGCATGACGCTTGAACTCTTAAGATTCGAAAGAAAATTTAGTTCTTGCCATTTCTTCTTGAAGCGCATGTACTTATACTCTTGAGATTGTAATTTTCATTAATCTATGTACTGTAGCCAGAAAACGGGCTTTCATGGGTGTGCATATAGACGGCAGGCTTTTTGCAGCATAGGTATTTATTACTGGACATTTGGCCAGCAATTTGTGAGCGTTTTTCACCATATTAATGTCAGAAGATATTGTTGGCTTGTGTTTCAAGACAATACCAGTATACTTATGTATCCATTAAAAGAAGAAGTATGTACATGCTGATATATAATTAAGGTTCTAGAATATGTAGAAAATAAATGTTCAAATGTTGTTGTGGTTTGGTTTGATGATGTGACTCACACACCAAGCTTTCTGTGTGAATCTGCACATGTCCACTCTTGCTCACCATTGTGTCAGAATTAGCTTTTTCTTTGTGCCTGAAGTTTTTCATACGTGTGTTTTACAGCGATCAGACAGTTCTACTTCACAAGAGATTGACATTTTGGTATTTGTTTTTCTACATCTTTCACTGATTTAGAGTGGCTTGGGTGATATGGCAAGACCTAATTAGTTCACAATCACTTTCACACTGAGCACCTGATCTTTGAAAGTTGGGGGTAACTTGCTTGATACTTATGTTCTGCTGTGAATAAATAGCTTTCTTTTATTTTAATATCAGAATTCGTTATAATTCACTTTTAACTTGCAAGGGTCACGCTAACTTTGAGTGATTTGAGTGGGTTAATGCAAATGTACAGCGTTATGGCTAAAATGTGTATGGTACCTTAATTTTGAAAGGAAAATTACAATTTTGTGCAATATATTCATGTATTATCAGTATTTTTCATGCTGTTTTTGGTAATGTCTGTTATATGGTATTTTAAAATTTTGTTGCTTTGATTTGTTCTAAAAACCTGTGTTTTTGGTTGCACACCTTTTTTCACGCCAACTCTTATCATTGCACCCAAAACTGCCTGTCCATGTGGGACACCCATAATTCCCAACATTCTATTGCTCCTCTCTCCTCCCCCCCCCCCACCCCCCACACTTTCCTGCTTCCCATCACCCCTTACCCATTTTTATTTTTCTCAATTTGAAAATTGATATGTTGGAAATAGTCAGTACGCAATTCTTGAACTTTATTTGGAAGCTTTGAAATCTGCATGAAGTTATTTCACTCAGAGGTTTTGTACATTTTCAAATTGTTTTACTTGCTTTTAAGTTTCAATTTCATGCCCTAGCTGTTGCCCAGTTTTATTGATTTTTAATTTTTTTTTGCCATACTCCTTTCCTGCTTCAGCCATTATTTCTCTTCATTGCCTCTGCTATATCCCAATGCTCATTTCTTTTTAGTACAATCAATCAATATGAGGCTTATATCGCGCCTATTCCGTGGGTACAGTTCTAAGCGCAGGGATTTATTTATTTTTTAATTTTTTATTTTATGCGATTTATTTATGCCGTGTGAGATGGAATTTTTTTACACAATACATCACGCATTCACATCGGCCAGCAGATCGCAGCCATTTTGGCGCATATCCTACTTTTCACGGCCTATTATTCCAAGTCACACGGGTACAAAACAGGTACGCATAAATTCTGGTCTCTTGAACCTGAACACGGTCAACTCCTTAGTTCTTTTGGTTGGGCGGGGATGTAGCTCAGTCGGTAGCGCGCTGGATTTGTATCCAGTTGGCCGCTGTCGGCGTGAGTTCGTCCCCACGTTCGGCGAGAGATTTATTTCTCAGAGCCAACTTTGTGTGCAGACTCTCCTCGGTGTCCGAACACCCCCCATGTGTACACGCAAGCACAAGACCAAGTGCGCACGAAAAAGATCCTGTAATCCATGTCAGAGTTCGGTGGGTTATAGAAACATGAAAATACCCAGCATGCTTCCTCCGAAAACGGCGTATGGCTGCCTAAATGGCGGGGTAAAAAACGGTCATACACGTAAAATTCCACTTGTGCAAAAAAAACACACGAGTGTACGTGGGAGTTTCCGCCCACGAACGCAGAAGAAGAAGTTCTTTTGGTTCATTTTTTCCAAGCATTCAGCGTTTTGCATACTCCACCCCCTCCACCCAACCAAATGCCTGAATTTTTTCCATTCAATTTCCACATCCCACAACTCTGTTGATTTTGAATTCATATATTTCATTTTTTACATTTTATTTTGAGAGATTTGTCTAGAGTAAATGCTACTGTAGTACGTCATAAGTTCCGATGTTTCAAGACAGCTAGTACAGTAACCTTAATTTTAAATTGTATTGTGAGCAGATTTGCTTTAATTTGGTTTAACTGTCAGGACCAGTGGTATAGAATTGCATTTATGATCCTGGTAATGGATAACTCTGTCATTTCTGTAAATTTGACAGTTTCACTGATTTGAAAAGAGCTTTACTGATTTGAGATCATAGTCGCTATGTCGGTTATTAGTAGGTATGCATTTAGTTTGAAAATAGTGCAGTTATAAAGTGTGTGAACTTGGCCTGTATGAATGTATATTTAGTGCCATCAGTTTTGATTTTAATGCTCTCTGGATTTAATTAAAGTGAATCAAAATGTAATATTACAACTTACCTGTAAATTAATCCTGAAAGGCTTTTGTTTGAAACTGAAATGGTTAATTTTGATTTAATATCATATTCTTACTCCGAATCACATTAGCATTGAGTCACCTGAGATGCTTATCACTGAAAAACGCTTACCCGGCTAAAGAATTTAAAGGGAAGCAACCCCATCACCAAAACGAAAGTGAAAGTAGCTTTGGTAATGGGCCAGTACACCGGGAGTTACCTCCCATACGGGTGTATGCCACGTCACTTCCTCTAGGAACACGTGCCTATTATCTTACGTCTTTTTCACCTCGGAGAGGACGGTTCACTTTTTGACGCTCTGTGGCTGACCTTGTGTGTTTGAGTGACACCCGCCGGCCACGTTACCCAGCTTGTCTGCTCGCCTTGCCTACAGTTTGGTGAGCTCGTTCCCGTTTGTTGTTGGTTGTTTGCGCTGTTTCGTTACTGTACGTTGTCCGTTTTTTACGGACTTGTGTGTCAGTGACTTGCGTGTTTCGCCATTTTGTTGTGTGAGTTAGTTAGCTAACTCGTGTGACTTTGCTAGTAGCTCTGCGTGCCCTCTTTCTGTTTGGGCAAGTGTAGCTTTAGTATTTTGTTGACGCGTAAGCGTGTGTGTTTACTGTGTTTTCAGTCGTTTTGACTTACGTTTCAGTAAATCTTTTTACTTTGCCACGTGTTGTTGACGTTTGTGTCAGTGTCTTGCGTGTCGCCATTTTGTTGTGTGAGTTAGTTTTCTAGCTCGTGTGACTTTGTTTGTAGCTCTCCGTGCCTCTGCTTGTGGGGCAAGTTTAGCTATAGTATTTTGTTAACGCATTAGTGCGTGTGTTTACTGAATTTTCCAGTCGTTTAGACTTATGTTTCAGTAAATTTTTTCGCGTTGCCACGTGTTGTTGTCAACATGTCTGATTCAGACAAGCGCCGTGGCAAGTCGGACCCCAAGGGGAAAATTAAGGCTAAGTCTTCCTCTTCCAAAGCAACGTTACTTGTTACAGACCAAGAGCGTAACACTTTGTTGGCTGTACCAATTTCGGCGCCTAGCGCTGTTACTACTTCTGCTTCTTTTGCGGCGCCTAGCGCTACTGTTACTTCTGCACCTGTCTCTACATCGGAGACTTCGTCTTCTTTGTTAGCACCTGGACAAGGTGCGTTGGTTTCCTCTCTGTTAAAGTCACTGGTTCCAGAAATCCGCAGCTTGGTGCAGGCAGAATTTCAGCGTTCCGTCGCCAGCAGTTCGGCGTTTCCGGCATCTGGCAGTGACGTCCGGGCATTGGCTTCCGTGTCTTTGTCCTCCACTTCCGGCTTGGAGCAGCGTCCTCCCTCTTCAGCGTCGGTTGGTAAGCAGAGCTGGTCCGATAGCCCTCGTGAGGCGCCTGGACGTTCTCCTTCGGGGGACAGCTCTTTCGCATCGGGTCACGACCGATACCTTGCTGATCTTTCATTTCCGGCGATAACCTACGAGGCCCCGGACTTGTTCGAACAGCGGCGGCAGTCGGTTTCGACTGCCGCATTTCCGGCACTTGCCGGAAGTGATGATCCGTCCGCTCCGGCACGCTACGGCGGTCGCGGCAGGATGGAGTATTCACTGACTTCCGGTCCTTCCGGATCGCGAAGTCAACCAGTGCAGTCTTCACTTCCGCATTTTGCGGTTCCGTTGACTACACTTCCGGTTTCGGCCGGAAACGCTTCTTCCTCTTCTGGTGGTTCCTTCCGGATACCAGATAGTGGATTACAGCGTGCGCCTTCCGGCTTTCAAGCGCCTAGGCTTGAGCAGGCATCACTCCACTCAGTCGGGGGAGTGACGTCAGCTCATCCAGCTCCGGTTTTTGCGGATGGTCGTCCTGCTTACCCTTTACCTTCACAGGGTTTTGGGCGGCAGGATGACGTTAGTGCTCAGGCTTTTCCGGTTTCCGGTTTGCCAGGGCATGCTTCTGCTTCCGGAACTGGTGACTTCGGTCATGGTTCCACGTGTGACTATTCTGATGCTCCATCAGTGGTCAGCGAGGAGTCGCGGGGCGTGTTTCCGTCGAAGCTCAAGTCTGTTCTTGACGTCGCGGCGGAAGTAACGTCTCGTTATTTTCCTGAAGGGGTGGTGGCTGCGGACTCTTCCGCATCATTCGTTCCTTCTGCCATGGCGGACTTCCGGCCGGCACAGGAGGATGTTTCTTCCTTCCGGTTCGCCGAGTCTCCGTCAGTGGCTTACCAACTTTCGCATTCACTGGTTCGTCCAGCACATGCGGGGAGTGGTATTCGGCCAGTGCCTGTTCCGTTACTGCTTCCTTTTGGTCCAGTTCCGGAATCAGCTCAGCAGTGGGTGGCTTCAGCTGCCCAAGCCTCTTCCTTCGTGCCTACGGCCAATAGGAAGCTTGGCATGCCCAATCAGAGCCAGAATTGGCTGGCGTCTTTTGCACTCCCTAGGGCTACCCTTCCGGTTTCCCGGGAATTGCTGCCTCTTCTGACTAAACCGATCAAGCGTGATTCGGTTTTGCCGGTTTCCGAGGCTTCCCTCCTCTCTGCTGAGGAGGTTGGACGTCGGCAGATCGAACTGTCCTCCATTGCGGAGACTCTCGTTCGGGCTCTGTCTCGGGCATTGACCGATTCGCTAGTTCCTTTCACTCTCAGTGAAGAACAGAATGCGGACGATGTCTCTGCGCTTTTGACCGCATTGGCCAAGGTCAATGAGGAACAATTGCGTCTTTCCTCCCTGCAGTACACCCAAGCGGTACTCTGCAGGAGGGATCTCTTCCTCTCGCAGTCCCAATTCACGGAGCTGGCTACTAGGGAGACCTTGAGAGTCTCCCCGGTCTCAGAGGAGTCTCTCTTCTGTCCGCTGGCACTGGATGCCAGACAGAAGGAGATTCAGTCAAACAAGGACAGTCAGTTCCTTGACTACACTCTGAAGGGGGTGAAACAGTCTCAGCCTTCTAAACAGAAGCAGGCTCAGACATCGTCTAACCCCAAGCCAGCTCAGAAGCGGCAGGCTTCGCCGGCCGCTCGTGGTGGGAAGAAGAGGACGGCATCGGGGAGGGGGCGTGGCGGCTCTGGAAGTAAGCCACACCCCCAATGAAGCGCTCCCGATCTCACCTCCCTCCCGCCCTCCACCTTGGTGATGGCGGGAGGCCCCTCCCGGGCACTTTCTCGTTGGATGTCGGTAGTAGACAGCCAATGGATTGTGGGAGTGGTGAGTTCGGGCTTCCGTCTACTCTGGCGGGAGGAAAAGGCGCCTCTTACCCGAGTGCCTCCGCGGTTCAAGCCCCCCTTCTCGCAGGAAGCACGTTCCGTCTTGCAGTCGGAAATTGCCTCCCTGGAGCAGAAGGGCGCGGTGGAGAGAGTTCGGGTCCACAGCTCCCTGGGATTTTACGGGCGTCTGGTCGCTGTTCCCAAAGCATCAGGAGGATGGCGTCCCGTGTTGGATTTATCTCTCCTCAATACTTTCTTGAGGGAGATAAAATTCAAGATGGAGACGCCAGCCTCTGTCCGAGACTCTCTCCGCCCAGGAGACTGGGTGACCTCGATCGATCTCACGGACGCATACTTTCACATTCTTATGCATCCGACCGACCGGAAATGGCTTCGTTTCCGGTGGGGAGATCAGATCTACCAGTTTCGCGCACTCCCTTTCGGGCTGTCTCTCGCACCGTGGATTTTCACCATGGTGGTGAGACAGGTCTGTGCACTGGTGAGGTCCCAGGGTATCCGTCTGCGGGCTTATCTGGACGACTGGCTCATCATGAACCAGTCCCAGAGCGGCTGTTCGCAGGATACCCTGACGGTTCTTCGAGAATCCAACTGGTTGGGGTTCTCGATCAACCGGGTAAAGTCGGAGCTGACCCCGTCACAGACATTCACTTATCTGGGGATGTCTTTCGACACGGTCGCTTGGACTGTCCAGCCTTCTCAGAGAAGGGTGGACAAGCTCCAAGCTCAGATTCGCTCCACTTTACCTCTCCTGATGGCTTCCATCCGCTCGCTCGCCTCCATCTTGGGGCAGATGGAGTCTATGGCTCTTCTGGTTTCACTGGGCCGGGTCCACAAATGTCCGCTTCAGTTCGCGCTGAAGCCGTTTGTGGACTCTCCTCCGGTGGACTGGGACGCCCTCATCCCTTTGCAGGGATGGTTCCGGTCTGCGACCCTTCCGTGGTTGCACACGGAGTGGGTCTGCAGAGGTGTTCCGATCGTCGTGCCCCTCCCCGACCTGGACCTCTTTACAGATGCGTCCAGGGAGGGTTGGGGGGCACATACAGATCTTCAGACTCCTCCCTTTCCGTTACTCAGCCGAGTAATCCGGAAAGCGGAGATGGAGGAGCCGGCCCTTCTTCTTCTGGTCGCTCCTCTGTGGCCGTCGCAGGTCTGGTTTCCAGATCTTCTTCGGCTTGCCCAAGGGCCCCCCATTCCTCTCGCACTCGTGCGAGGGGAACTAGTGCAGCCCCGAACAGGCATTCCACACGAGGAGCCCAGTCTTCTGAAGCTTCACGTGTGGAAGTTGTTCGGGACTCGCTGAAGCGCTCTGGGGCGTCGTCTTTGACTCTGGACTTGGTGGCTCGCTCGCATAGAGCGTCCACCTCTTCAGTTTATGCTTCCCACTGGAAGGCATGGACTGCCTGGTGTTCAGCTAGAGGGGTGAGTTCGGTGGCTCCGCGCTCTATTCAGGTCGCTAACCACCTCTCTTTCATGTCTTCACAGGGCGCCTCAGTCTCCTCGTTGAGGGTCCGGCGCTCCGCTATCTCGGCGACTCTTCAGCAGATTGGTCGTTCTGTTCGAGTCGGGGGCGTTATAGCTGCAGTCATTAAAGGGGCTGCTCTTAAGGAAGCTAAAGCTCGTTTGCCCGCTCCCAAGTGGGACTTGTTTTTAATCCTGGAATTCCTTCGTTCTGCGGATTTTGAGCCTTTAAGCGAGGCCAGTCTGTTCAATGTCACTCGCAAAGCGCTGTTTCTCCTTTTGTTGGCTACGGCCCGACGGGGTAGCGAGGTCCACGCCCTGTCGGGTCAGCCTGGAGATATCTCCTTTGAGCCGGACGGTTCCGCATCTTTGCGTTTCCGGCCTGATTTCCTGGCCAAGAATCAGTCTCCGGGGCAGGCCTCTCCGCTGGTTAGAGTTAAGGCTCTGACCAGCGCGTTGGCCCCGGGTGACCCCGATTCGGTCAATTGCCCTGTGAGGGCACTTCGTCTGTACTTAGCCCGGACTCAGCCGATTCGGTCTAGTTCTCAGAAGTTGTTGTTTATCTCTCTCCTTACTAGGCGCGAGAAAGATTTGTCGAAGGTAACGTTGGCCCGGTGGGTGTCCTCGCTCATCAAGCAGGCTTATGAGTGGAGGCGCACAAAGAGGGGGGGGGTTATGCCCTCCTTGCCACTTGACTCGGCCCGAGCCCATGAGACGAGGGCGTGGGCATCCTCTCTGGCAGTTCTGCGCTCCAGACGTCTAGAGGAGGTGCTGACAACTGCGTATTGGCGTTCCGAAGATGTTTTCATAAACTTTTATCTTCGGGACGTCACAGCTCTTCGACAGGATGGCTCCAGAGGCCTTCCAGCGCTCATAGCAGCAGGCCAGTTCCTGTCCAGAACTTGATGGTGAGTTTTGATTCATTTCTAGCCCACCGCCTTGTTGATGTTATCTGCTAATGTGATTCGGAGTAAGAATATGATATTAAATGGAAAATTTCCTAAATAAATTATCATTTAATTAATATACTTACCCGAATCACATACTGTATTCCCTCCCACCTGCCCCGCTTATGGTTTTAAGATTTTTTAAAGCCGTATGATAATAGGCACGTGTTCCTAGAGGAAGTGACGTGGCATACACCCGTATGGGAGGTAACTCCCGGTGTACTGGCCCATTACCAAAGCTACTTTCACTTTCGTTTTGGTGATGGGGTTGCTTCCCTTTAAATTCTTTAGCCGGGTAAGCGTTTTTCAGTGATAAGCATCTCAGGTGACTCAATGCTAATGTGATTCGGGTAAGTATATTAATTAAATGATAATTTATTTAGGAAATTTTCCATTTGTGCTTTTGTGAACAAGAAACAATTGACAAGTGGCTCTATCCCATCTTCCCCCTTTCCCCATCGCGATATAACCCTTCGTGGTTGAAAACGACGTTAAACACCAAATAAAGAAAGAAAGAAAGAAATGGTTAATAAGGTTTATGATTATAAGAATGTGAATTAGAAACATTTTTAAATCATGGTTCAATTTTTTTTTCATGTGACAGTTTTTGTGTATTAGCTTTGCTTTCTGTGAGGACTGAAAATCAGGAGTTAAAATTAAGTCACAATATCAGTGTTGTTGCCAGCCTAAGACAATAGGTCATTTGGACATCCCTAAAAAAAACAATAGGTCCAAATGTCCTGGCTTTAAAAAAACAATAGGTCCAAATTGTACCGCCATACCTGTTATACATGCAATGCAAAATAACTTACTGTCCGGAGTTAAATCTATCTTTTTACGCAAAAATGACGTGTCCGCCCCGTGATCGGGAGGTCGTGGGTTCGAACCCCGGCCGGGTCATACCTAAGACTTTAAAATTGGCAATCTAGTGGCTGCTCCGCATGGCGTCTGGCATTATGGGGTTAGTGCTAGGACTGGTTGGTCCGGTGTCAGAATAATGTGACTGGGTGAGATATGAAGCCTGTGCTGCGACTTCTGTCTTGTGTGTGGCGCACGTTATGTCAAAGCAGCACCGCCCTGATATGGCCCTTCGTGGTCGGCTGGGCGTTAAGCAAACAAACAAACAAACGCAAAAATGACAATAAAGCCATTGAACAATGATAACACTTTATTATCTGATTCTCACAGAAAGTAGTGTATGGCGCTCATTTGCTGACTTGCAACTTTTAGCAACTTTTGTTTTGCAACATTTTCAGGCTATTCGCGTTTTCCCTATCCTTCTTATTCTGAACCTGTTTCAAGTCCTTTAAAGGCATTGCTTTGATGTCACTTCCTAGTTTTAATTGTTCATAAAGCCTGACATTCCTGGCCTACCCTTTCCAATACAGTGCCCGGTGTGCGAATGTAGGGATCCTGTCTGATCTTCGCATTACCATGCCGTAGTATTATATTGATGAACTTTCCGCTGTTTGCGCCGTTTTCAGTAAATAGGTACACTGGCTGGATCGAGTATTTCCAAAAACGCAGCCTCAAGTGTCAATGACGACAAACACGGACTCGGCATCGAGTGGATTTTCACTCGTAGCGAACATGAGCATTTCGATCGGGGTTTGTTTTCCGACTTTGCAACTCCCATTCCATTCATTGCAGACCTTGTCCGCCATGTACGAATATGTATCGGTCAGTTGACCACCAAAACGTAAAAACTATCGGTCCATCGACCGGACAGGGCTAGGTCCAATGCGTCAAATCAGAAAGGAATGCGTCAGAGACTGAAGACCGAAGCCTGGCAACAACACTGCAATATATATCACGATTGCAATCACTGTATTGAGACACAGTGAAACACTGGACTTTTAACTACTAAGAAAATGTATACAATTTTGTCAGACACAGAGACAGTCAAGTGATAAAACTAATTACTATTTTGGTTTTATTTATTTCTACTAGTGAGCGAGAAATGAAGTAAGGTGTATAGCTTTTGGAATTTGTAGTAACAAAGTAGCTTAACTTGATAGCATGAAAAGCAGTACAGTCTAATTTACTTGGAGGTTCAGGCAGCTGACTTTTCTCACTGTTATTTAGGTTTGTAAAGAAGCATGTATAAGGATTATCTTTTGAAGTTGTTTTGGCTTCTATGAAAAGAGAGATTTCAGAGTGAAAATGATATAAAATTTGTCTAATCAATACAGCAATTGCATGCATGTTGAGCTGATTGTGTTCTGTTTTTGTTCTGTTGCATGCTCTTTGCTTTGCTCTCTTCTGCTTGCTGCCACTTGCTCTTCACTGCATGGCCTAAAACTCATCAGCCGTCAGGAACAACTTCCACAACAGATCACGCGGGAGCAACTTTCCGCTCTGATAACTTTGGTGGTGGGGTAGATTACACTCTCGGTGAAAACGCTTCTTGGGAAAATCCTTCAGGCATGGGGAAGCCTGTGGCTCCCCCTAGGCGCACTCGAAGCAAGAAGGGAAGCGAATCAGAAGCAAGCTTCATTCAGTCGGCGGACTGGATGGGTCAGGTGTCAGGAATGGCCGATTTTGGAGCAGATTTTGGACAAGCTTTTGCATCAAATCCGGAAGCGACACCAATGAAGGCTCCTCCAAGACGAAGCAGGAGCAAGAAGGGGAGCGAACCTGAGAGTGCAGCTGGGAAGCAAGCATCAACTGTTCCAGAGAGCGGGCAAGGGCTGTTTGATTTTGGGGCAGACTTCGCTGATGCTTTTCCACCGCAAGTTCCAGAGGGGACGCCATTCCAGAACTCTGGCGCCGCAGCAGATGCCTTTGACTTTGGAGCAGATTTTACTGACGCTTTCCCACCTCACATGCCTGATGAGACAACGGCTACTGGTGGCTCACCAAGTGCCTTTGGCCTTGGGGCTGATTTTGCGGATGCCTTACCACCTCATGTTCCAGAAGGGAATCTTCAAGCTGCAGAAAAATCCACCACAGAGTTTGATTTTGGATCGGATTTCACCAGTGCCTTCTCGCTGCAAGCTCCAGAGAACACCAACCAACCATTTTCCACTGACCCCCAAAACAGCACAGCCACTGGAATCAGTTTTGGTGATGACCCGTTCAAAGCAACAGGTTCCACTGCTACTACAACAGCGGAAGTGATTAATGGTTCAGCTGGCTCACCGGACTTTGGCACAGCCTTTTCTGATCCTTTCCCGGACCTGAATCCAGCACTTGGAAGTGGCGACAACATTTTTAACTCACAGAGCACTTCAGACCAGTTTGCTAATGTTGATTTCAGCAACTCTTTTTCTCCCCCAGACCCCACCCTTGCTGTACATGGTACTGCTGCTTTTCCAGCTCAGCCTACACCATCATCAGGTGGTCAGGACCGTACCACTACACCACAACTCCAGGCCTTTTCAGAGGATGCAACTGACCCATCCAGTAGGAGTCAGATCCCTACCGTACAATCAGATTTTGCGGCCTCTGTCAGCACAAGCCAGATCCCAAGCGCCAACAACAACCAGACCAGCAACCTTGCCGCAGTCTTTTCAGACTCTGCACTGGCCACCATGGGCCCTGGAAAACCAGAAGGCATTACACCTGGTAAGACTGGCGCAGGTTTGTCAGCACCTCAGCAAGCCAGGAAAGCCACCAGCAGCGGCAGTCTCTTTGACCTTGATTTTGTCGGCCTGATGTTGACAGCCTCCCCCGTACCCTTCAACAAGTCACTGGAGAATGTCAGGCCGTTGGATACAGGGTCTCCAGTCAATGTCGGCTCCCCAGTGCCTGCCAAGTTCTACATGAGTGAGAACAGCATGTCTGCAAGCAGCTCTTCAGCGGAGTTGACAGCCCTCGCTGACATGAACCAGCCACCTACAGCGGAGCTGACCGACCTTGCACCACAACAAGAGAACCCATCACAGGTGTTTGCTGCCGGTGGAAAGAATCCCTCAGAGCCTTCGCCAAATCCTTTTGCCACTGGTGGAGAGAATTCGACCAAGGCTTCACCCAATCCTTTTGCCAGTGGGGGAGAGAATTTAACCGAGGGTTCACCCAATCTTTTCGCCACTGGTGGAGAGAATTCTTCCAAGATTTTTCCCAGTCCTTTTGCTGCTGACAGAGAGAATCCTTCACAGCCTACGCCCAATCCTATAGCTGCTGGTGCTGGTAGCATGGATCCCTTTGCGGATCTCTTTAACGATCATGCTGACACAACCACTTCTGTCAGTTTCGCTTTGGATCCGTTACAGTCTGCAACAGAAAGTGTAGGAGGAAGCTCGCCGTTTTTATTGATCGGTGCAGATGGGGGTTCAGAGCCCACTGAGTTACCTCCTCCTCTCCCTCCAAAAGCATCGCTTGAAATTCCGCCTGATGTACCCCCAAGAACCACTTCTCTGCATGCACCAGAGAGCGAACAGGGGGAGACCACGGCAGAGTCTGATGAGGTGCACTTTGTCAGGGATAGGATTAGCGTTGCAAGCATAAATGTTGTATTTTATCAAGAAGAATATTTAATCAAGAAATGATGTGGGTTTTGTGGTTGATGACAATGCACTGTGCATGTAGATTGCACTGGGAACGTGGCTGTAGTGTAGCGATATGGTTGTGTAGTAGCTGCTTTTTAAAACTGTTTTCTAATTCTGTTGATTTTGTTCACAGCTTGACTATATGTTTTTAAGGGGAAATAGCAGACAGGGCAACTATCATTCAGTTACACAGAGACACAGCAACACAATTGCCCATGTGTGCACACATGTAAGTCACAGAATGACACACACACACACACACACACACACACACACACACACACACACACACACACACACACACACACACACACACACACACACACACACACACACACACACACACACACACACACACACACACACACACACACACACACACACTGCAAATGTAAAAATTTGGTTGCAGACATTGCATTAGCATTCAATGTTATTTTGTGTTAATTTGAATGTTTTATTATTTACCAAACCACAGAAACAATTGCACAATTATCGCAGTAATTTCATCAAATCTTCCATGCTGCACGTTCATAATCAATTATGAGCTTTTTGCAAGAATAATACGTAAATAATGACCTGAATTTTTGTTATCCACAGCCCGGGCACAAAACTTTAAAGAAACCGGGTGAGTTAGGCTTTGTTCTCTTTCTTTTAACATTTATTTTGGTGCACTGGTATGTGTAGTGGTGGACTTCAAGCACAATAGAATGACTATATAATTATGATATTTTGACAGATTTATTTTTGAAAAAAGTGATACATTCCAGAGTGAGTGTTTGGGACATTTCTCATGGCTTCAGTGTTTAAGACAAAGCTAGTCTGCATACTTGCTTCTTTAAAAAAAAAAAAAAAATTTTTATTGGGGGAGGGCAATTATCTCAAAGACTAATGAATGTGATGAGTGAATAGATAGTTGTGATAATTATATTTGTGACTGAAAGTCTAAAAAAAAACGTTTAAAAGGAAAAATTGGATTGATAGTGGTCTGACTGAGTCGATCATCTCACAAGTCCATAATGTTACTTTGTCTCATTTATAAGACACTTAGTTGGTGTAGAAAGGATGAATACATTTTTAAACAAATTTCAGTGTTGGTGTCAGTATAATTCCATGAATATTACTTTGTGTACATTCTTTAAATCCAATTCAATTAAAAAAAATCACTGTTCTAATTTCAGAGATCGCCATGGTGATAGCGCCGTACACAGCCTCTGGGAACGGTCAGTTGTCTCTGGAAGCAGGCAACCTCATTAATGTCCGGCAGAAATCACCACGAGGATGGTGGGAAGGAGAGTTACAGGTTTGTTTGCTCGCTGGAAAGTCTTTAAAAGTTCATTCAAAATTGAATGCAGGAGTGTAACATGAAAAAAATTAGCAAAGTTGACCTGATTTTTTCCAATTATATATGCGGAGAAAAACAAAGTGTTTCTGTTGTAAGCTTGGAGATGACTTGTGCGTTACAGCTTCAGATTTCACCACAAAAACAACAAAAATTGTAACTACAGTATGTGAAAGTCTGTTGAGATTTTCCAGCTAATGCTTCACTCCTTCGAAGTTCTGGTGAATGTTATTCAAGTTTCACACTTTCTTGAATTGCCAAAGCAAACTTTATTCAGTAGATGATAGGATCTCGGATATTTTGTTGCTAATTATTTATTTCTGATCGCAGGCACGTGGTCAGAGGAAAAAGATTGGATGGTTTCCAGCCAACTATGTCAAACTGTTGGGTTCTTCCAGCGCTCGCTCCACCCCTGATCCTAATGCAACATTGTCAGCTGGCGTGAGTTCCGTCAATCTCCGTTGTGTCCAGTGTTTGTACAGTCGAACCTGTCTCTAACGACCGTCCGAAGGACCGACAAAAAGTGGTGGTTTATATTGACAGCAGGGCTGAGATGCACGAACCAAAAGTGGGTGCCACCCAAAACAGGAGAGAAAAACCGCGGGGTCCGATTCGTTGAAATCACAACGAATCTCAATTTCAACCAATCCAACACCGCGGCTGGCTCCCACCCGGTTGGTAACTTTCTCGTGCACCTCGGCCCTGGTTGATATGGAAAGGTGAATTATCTGGGAACAAATCATCAGGGATCTTTTGAGATGGTTGTATTGGGCAGGTGGTTGTTATTAAGAGGTAGTCGCCAGGCCAGGTTCGACTGTATTTGTGTATCACTTTCACATAAAAATGCATGAATTTCTCTGTCCGTGTAACCCATATAGGCATGGAACGAACATTTTCCTCAGGGAACTTCTGTGTGATTGGTTCAGTAATTTTCTACGTATCTGAAGTTTTGGTTGTGAGTATAGTACATGTCGTATCAAGAGCTGGTAAGATGTATTTATCGACCCAAAAATTGACTAAATTTGTTCGTTCATAATCCTCCTCGTGTACCATCCATTCCCATCATTGTATGATTTTCTTTGCATATGTTTGTTTGTATTCTTTTGAATATAATCATCACATTCCCCTACCAAATCCTCAGCACACACATTCCTTCTTGCTTGGTGTTGGAGCCATACAACCCAGACAGAAATAAGATTTTTCCAATTTAATGATATGTATACTTTACCTTCTCTTTCCAAGCACTGTTTCTCCCTGTTATTTTGTGTATCTCTTGATGATACAATTACTTCAGCACAGGCTTTTCGCATAAATTTATATCACTTGATCTTGAACACATTTTGATAAGCCCCCACAAAAACAAGCACATGTGTTGCACTGTTGCTGATTGTATTGTGGTATTTTAAAAAGTCTTGTGCAAGAACGCCTAGAATTTCTCAGGGGATATGCATCTTTAAAAATATTTGACACCAGTTGGAAGGTAAGACGCTGTGTAGATAGGATCATAATTCAGTTTAGTAACAATTACATGGGTGTATGTGGCTATGCTTGTAGCCAGAATTATGGCGATTTAATAGATAAGAGTTCTGAGCAGAAAATGAAAATGTAAACCCAAAAATGAGTGACGTTCATTCGATGATGACAAACTCGCTCCCAAGCATTCTCAGGCAGTTTTCTTATAAAGCTCAAAACTCAAAACTTTTGTTGTCGCCATCGTCAATGACCAAAAACATTTACTGAAGAAATCGTTGCATTTTCAGCTGGATGCTGCTGTCACCACATGCACACATGCGATTGTAAAACAAGATTTCATCATAACATATGGCTTCAAGTTGTAAGCTTAAAGCCTTTTGTCTATTGTGGGGTAAAAATGGACAGTGCAGGTGGCTGATGTTGTGAAATGAAATGTCAATGTTGTTGGTGTGCAGGGTTCGCAGCATTCAGGAGGCAGTCGATCTAGCACCCCCCAGCCCCAGCCCACCACGGCTGCACCTCCTCTGCCCACCCCACAAGGTAAGCTTGTGTACGATTTTTGAGTCACTTGAGAAAAAGTGACTCTATGTAATCGGTCAGTGTTAGTCTGTCCGGCCGGCCGTCCGGCCGGCCGGCCGTCCGTAGACACCACCTTAACGTTGGACTTTTCTCGGAAACTATCAAAGCGATCCGGCTCATATTTTGTTTAGTCGTGACCTCCAATGACCTCTACACTTTAACGATGGTTTCGTTGACCTTTGACCTTTTTCAAGGTCACAGGTCAGCGTCAAAGGAAAAATTAGACATTTTATATCTTTGACAAAGTTCATCGGATGTGATTGAAACTTTGTAGGATTATTCTTTACATCAAAGTATTTACATCTGTAGCCTTTTACGAACGTTATCAGAAAAACAAGGGAGATAACTAGCCTTTTCTGTTCGGCAACACACAACTTAACGTTGGGCTTTTCTCGGAAACTATAAAAGTGACCGGGCTCAAATTTTATGTGAACGTGACTCCCAGTGACCTCTACACTTTGACGTCTGCTTTGGTGACCTTTGACCTTTTTCAAGGTCACAGGTATGTCTTGAAGGAAAAAAATTGAAATATCATATCTCTGAAACTATTCATCGGATTTGATTCAAACTTTATAGGATTATTCTTTACATCAAATTATTTACATCTGTATTGTGTTGTGAATAGCAATTTCTTCCTGTCCATCTGATGCCTCATATAATATTCAGAACTGCGAAAGTGACTCGATCGAGCGTTTGCTCTTCTTGTTTAGTATGCATGTTCATGTGTGTGCGTACGTGTGCGCCCATGCAGTCGCTCTAGCACCCCCAGCCCACCACGGCTGCACCCCCCCCTGCCCACCCCACAAGGTAAACCGCTGTGCACGTCTGTTTGCCCGTCTTTCTGTTCTGCAGGACACCCACTTGTCAATGAATGGCAGGCGCGATGGCTTAGTGGTTCTTCTTCTTCTTCTTCTTGGCGTTCGCAGAGGTTACACAATCAGTCCAGCACTGGTGATAAATGTTGTCGTTTTCTCCAACTCCTGTCGACTGCCGTATAGTTTGGTCTGCAAGGGAGTTGGTGACGGCCACACTTCTTTTCGTTCCTCATCTAGTAAGGGACATCGCTGTAAGATGTGTTCCGCTGTTTGGTCTTCTTGACCGCAGGCACAGGTTGGTGATGGCGCCAGCTTGAACTTTCGGTTCATGTGAGCATTGAGCCTGTTGTGGCCAGTACGCAGCCTGATGAGGTTGACTTGCTGCTCTCTGGACATTGTGTGGTAGTCATCTCTGTTTGTCCTTGGCCTCATCAATGCCTTGATGATTGTCTTCTGCTCACTAAAGCTGACACTGTTTTCAGGTTGGTCTTCCACGGCTCCTTCTTTCGCCAGCTCATCTGCCCTTTCATTTCCTGGTATCCCACAGTGTGCTGGTATCCACTGGAGGACAACTCTTCTGGTTTGTCTGACCATCTGTAATGCTTTGGCCAGCTGTGGGAGTTTGTCGTTCTCTAGGGCCTGAAGGACTGAAAGGGCATCCGAGAGGAAGACAACTTGGTAGCAAGGGTCTGCGGAGTCCTGAACCAAGGAGGCGGCCTGCATGAGAGCTTCTGCTTCTGCTTTATAGTTTGTGCAGTGTTTGCCAGTGGCAACGCTGGATGTAGCTGTATGTCCCCCAGGGAACTGGATGAGAATGCCTGCACCTCCATTGAGCACGGCGTTAGTTGCTGATCCATCGGTGTATACATGGATCCACGCCTCTTTTGGGTACTGTTCGTCGATCAGGGCTAAGGTGAGTGCCTGTCGAGCTGTGTCATTCTGATCTTCTCCTGAGGTAACATGTGGAACACTGGTGCAGATCTGGATGCCTGGTTTCTCTGTTGCCTTGGGGGTTTCCTCTTCTTCTTGAGTCAGAGGTAGAGTGTTCTGTGGGAGGACTTCCCTGTACTGTCGAGAAAGTCTCTTGCTCTCGTGTACAAAACTGCTCCGTTTGAGCCGGTTCTTGGTGAGGTTGCTCAGTCTGTGCTTCATGGGGTGGTCGGGTAGGCACTTGAGCTTCTCGGCCTGTACCATAGTCTTGGCTTCTCTTCTCTGACAGAGGGGTTGGATGGTGGTAAGCTTCTCCATTTCCTTGATGGGCGTGGATTTCATTGCACCAGTGATGAGTCGGAGGGCCTGGTTTTGCACACGGTCAAGGGTCTGCAGGTTTGTCTTGGCTGAGGTTGACCACGCTGTGGAGCCGTACTCGAGGTGGGGTCTGATTGTTCCCTGGTATACTGTCTTCAGTATCTTCTCGTTCGCTCCCCAGGTGGTACCTGCCAGCTTCCTGAGTATGGCTAGCTTGCGCCGGGCCTTCGTCTCTGCCTGTGCAATGTGTGGTTTCCAGGTCTGCCGTCTATCAAAGGTGACACCAAGGTACGTTGCTTCTTCATCCTCTCTCAGAGGAGTTCCACCAAGCCTAATGGTTCCGGCTTTCTGCTTTGGCGACAGTGTGAATAGGGTGGTGGAGGATTTCTCCTTGTTGATGGAGACGCACCAATCTTCTGCCCATGCGTTCAGCCTATCTGCCGCTTGCTGCATTCTGTAGGTGGCAGTACTTGCGTGCTCCTCCTTGCACCAGATCACAAGGTCGTCTGCGTAGAGAGCAGCTTTGATCCCCTTGGGCATCTCAGACACCAGATCGTCGATGAAGAGAAGGAAGAGTGTGGGGGAGAGGACTCCGCCCTGAGGGACGCCATGACGAAGGAGGAACTTCTTGCTTTTGGTCTGGTCGACGTTAACTCTTGCCCTGCGGTTATAGAGGTAAGAGCGAATCCACTGGTACATGTTGCTGGACACGCCTTTCCTCAGCAGTTTTACAAGGAGTCCATCTTTCCAGACCTTGTCAAAGGCCTTCTGAAGATCTATCCAGGTGACGAAGACCAGCTTCTGTTCCTGAAAGGCATCTTCAACTTCTTCAGCTAGGTAAGTGACCTGATCTTCAGTGCTGCGGAACTGTCGGAATCCAGCTTGTTCAGGGGCGAGGAGGTTCCTGGATTCCAGGTACCACCTGAGGCGCTCGTTCACAATTCTCTCCAGGGTCTTCACAACACAGCTGGTGAGGCTGATTGGGCGATAGCTGGTGGCCTTCTTTGGATCCTTCCCTTTTTTTAAGATGGGGATCATGATCGCTTCTCGCCAGAGTTGTGGTAGCGATCCTTCTTGCCAGCTGCTGTTGAAGACCTCGAGTAGCTTGTTCTCTGCTGCACTACCAAGGTGGGTTAGCATCTCGTTGGTGATGCCGTCTGGGCCAGGGGACTTCTTTGCCTTTGACTTTTTCAGAGCTGAGTGCAGCTCGTGGAGTGTGAGTGGTTGACTCATGGCGTCCACTGTCGACTGTCTGGCAGGTCTCTCTCTTTTCTCTCGTCTTGCTTCTCTCTGTTTCTCGGGGCTAACATGGAGGTTGCTCTCAGCTGCATAGCTTTCAGCAAATTGGTTGGCAGCATGCTTTCCAGTTAGCACCTTCCCGTTCTCTTCTAATGTGATCTTTCCTCTGCTGGTGTTCTCATCATTCAACTGCTTGGTGAGCCTCCAGAGCTTTCTGCCATCCTTCTCAAGGTTCAGAGAGCTTGTTTTCTCTTGCCAGCTTCTCCGTCTTGCCTGTAGCTTCTTTTTGAGAAATTTGGCTTTGGCTTCCTGGAGGCGGATGTTGTTGTTTTGTGACGGGTTAACTTCTGCTTCCCTTCTGGCGTCTGCCAGATCATCATCCAGTTCCTGCAATTCATTGCTCCAGTAGGGCTTATAGTCTCTCCTGGCACCCCTGGGAATGGACTCACGCGCTGCTCTGAGGATGCTCATGTTGAAGTCCTTCGCCACCATGTTGATGTCTCGACCCTCGACTCTGATGTCTTTGGTGAGATCGCTGGTGCGGTGTCTAAAGAGGAACCAGTTCGCTCTTTTGTAGTTCCACCGTGGGAAGGAAGCTTCAGTGCAGGACTCCATGCCCAGGGTCAAAAAGACTGGCCGATGGTCACTTCCACCTAGCTGTTCTCCGACCTCTCTGCTGGTTAGCTGGTGCATGTCTTCCGTGCAGAAGGCTAGGTCAGGAGTTGATGTAGTGTGCCATCTTCTGGAGTAGAATGTAGGGCAGTCAAAGGGACTGTTCAAAAGGATGAGACCTTTGTCGTCCTGCCAGTTCTCCACCTCTTCTCCTCTCCGATCCAGGTGGTCATATCCCCAACTCTGTGAATGACTGTTGAAGTCACCCACCACGATGAAGTTGGAGGCCTTTGCGGGGATCGTGTCAAGGGCGAGGTGTCTATCATTGGGGCAGTAGAAGTTGACAAGATGGAATTCTGATGTCTTCGTCTGGATTCGAATCACCTGATATTCGGAGTCCTCCATGTGCGTTTCTATCAAACAGGCATTGATGTTGTTCCTGATGAGGGTCAGGATTCCTCCTTTGCTTCGGTCTGTTCTGTCGGACCTAAGGCATTGGTAGCCTCTCACTTTGAAGGACTTTTGTGGTGTCAGGTGCGTCTCCTGAATACAGCAGATGTTGATGTTCTTCTCATGCAGGATATGCTCCAACTCTGTCTTCTTGTTCAGGATACTTTCTGCGTTCCAGTGCATGACCTGAAAAGGTCGCTGCTGACTGGGTTTCTTCCTGGTTGTGGTGGTGCCAGTCACTTTCCTCCCGCATCCCCTGGCGTGACAAGACGGACGGGAGGGACCTCCAGTAGTTGGGGCTGGGTCCCTTTGAGGCATGGGACCCGACGCTGCTCCACCCTGGGGGGTCCTCAATGGGCGAGCGCCATTTCCATCTGTGCTGGTTGATTGTGTCATCATTTGCGTAAGTGCGTGTACCCGTGGTTTGTTAGAATGCGCCGTGCGGCCCGGGTCCTCCGTCTTCAGCATTCGGGGTTTTCTGTCGGGGTTACCTCACCCTTAGCTCATGGCCCGTACGTCCTACCCTGAGAGCACAGGGGGGAGGATTTGCCGGGATCCCACCCGGAGCCAGTTTGGTCCGCGGCCGCAAGCGGCTGATCTCCATATCTGAAGACCGTTCCCCTATCCGCCACCCGGGGACGCGCTGGGTTGGGGGTGGTCGCCCCACTGAAAATCCCACACTGGGTTAAGAAAGATCAGCCTGTCCCAGGCTTAGTGGTTAAGACGTCAACAGCCTTCCGTGTGGAAGGTTCAGGGTTCGAATCCTAGCCGCACCTGGTGGGTTATGATTGGAGATTTTTCTGATCTCCCAGGTCAACTTATTTGCACCTGCTAGTGTGTACTGTACACGCAGGCACCAGACCAAATACGCACGGCAAAGATCCTATAATCCATGTCAGAGTTCAGTGGGTTATAGAAACACAAAACACCCAGCACCTGGCCCCCCAAAAAACAAGTATGACTGCCTAAATGGCATGGAAAAATAGTAATTCCCGCAAAACCCTGCTCGTGCAATACACAAATGTACGTTAGAGTTGCAGCGCATGAACAAACAAAAAGTCCAAGAATTTGCTTATTTCTCAGATATTGTCAAAGGGAAACCAGTATAAA
>NC_090247.1:57002623-57062623 GCF_037325665.1 Littorina saxatilis
TTAGTCCTCATCACAGGAAAAATTAGTAATGTTAGAAGAAATAATTTGTCATGATCATTGAAAAATTGTTATCATGATCAGAAGAAAATAAAATTTTGTCATGATCAAGCGAAAATTACTGACAATCAGAGAAAAAGTCAATTGTGAAAAAAATTAGCCATGGTCACAGAAAAAAGGGAGTGGAGAGCTGATACATGCGAAAAAACTTTAATTTTTTCACATAAGTTGACATCCCTAGTGCTGCTGGTATGTGCTGTGCATTGCAAAGTGGTGAAGGGTACGGCACCTATTTTTCGCTGATTCAGTAGTCGGTACTTTCCACTTTTTTGTGCGTGTATACAGGGTAAGAGCGTATAGTAGCTCAGTGTTTTTCAGTGTCCAATCAAAAGTTTCATCTTCTGAATTTGTGCATCGCCTTTTTTGGTGTAACCGTTCTGTTGTTTTTTTAATCATGTGCAAGATACCCTCAATGCAGAGTAAGAGATTCAAAAACGCAAAGCCAGTATGTTCATTGCAGTTCTCTTGAATAGCACTTCTGTTTTAAACGCCGAATATTTGACAGGGTAGTTGCAATGCCTGTTGGAATAACACTGTACAATGATAGTGATGTTTATCTGACTTTTGAGTTCCCTGGCCCAGTAGTTAGTAGTATACATGTTGTATTTTGCAAACAAAGATGGTATGGAAAGTGTAACATTCAGTGCCATAATAAAACGCTGAGCATAATCTCAGAGCGTAGTAGACAACGATAACGATAGGAAGAGGACAGAGTAAAACAAATCAAAAACAGATAGACTGCTAACATTTCCGAATAAAGAATAAAAGATAAATTATTGGAACGTATAATCACAGACAAAACATTGGATTAAACATTCCAATAAATTATCTTTCTTGGTTTTTAAAAAAAAAAAATTTTTTTATGCAGAGTGAAAAAAAAAAGCGAAAAAAAATTTGAGCGACAGGACTAAACATAACAGGAGCCAGTGTTTTCCTTTCGTTTCATTCTTGTGTATCTGGTGAATGCTGGAAGCTTTCCATATCTGCTTTGTTTGCATGGTGTTACGAGCATCGCTCACTAGTTCTATCATTAGAAGTGTTGGTGGGTTAAATACCACAGTAGTGTCATTGTAAACCGAGTGTGTACACAGGAGGACAAAGCTATGGTGTGATTGGTTACGTGAGGGTACTGGTCCAGTTTTTGTACGTGGGGTGGTGTGGCCACCCTGCTACAGCTGTAGTCTTAATCTCTTAGTTTGTACCATTAATTCTTCCACTTTTTTCTTGTAAATTACTCTGCACAAAACATCCAATTACGGCGTTGGGCAAATAAATCCATCTTTTTTTTTTCCTCAAGAAAATGATTCTGCTTTAAAATCCCTTCATTGATAACACAGTCATTTCTTCCCTCATTTTCAAATGATTTCAAATTTCCCCTTTCATCCTCAAATGCAACATGATTTTCAGATACATGCAACCAAGATTATAACGCAGAGATTAGATGAAGCCATAGCTTAGTCATGGATGATAAACGCCGCTGACTTTAGTTTTAATGCATAGTTTTGAGATGCTGCAAGTTTTTTGGTGGCTGGGTTCATGAACTGCTGGTAAAATGCTTGACTGTAGATGCTGTCAGAGATTCGAACCAACTACCAGTTGATACCATAGCTTTGTTTTTCTCCTGTGTCCGCTCTGTTCCTTTTCTGGAAATTGTCATGGAATATGTTAGCTGGGAACTTTTCTCCATATCAGGATGTGACTTAATCTTGAACCCAGTGGCTGAAATCTTGTTTGACACACTTGATGCTTGACTTTTAGGTTGGACGTCTGTTGATGGAGGATATTTGGAAATAACTCTTGTATGGCCCGTGGAATGAAAAGTTGTATTGGCGCTACATTAACTCAACTCAGATGTGCATGTCTTCGAATGAAAAACACTGTCTCTTTACAGTGTCTGCTCGACATGCATGCAGTTTTTGTGCATGCAAAATACGCACATCAGACTCGTAAAACTGTAGCAAGAATGATGTGTCCACTAGTAATTCCCACTGAGCTATAAGTTAGCTTGTGTCACCTTCAAGAAATACAGCATACTCTTACCTGACAAGAGTTATTTCTGAACATTGTCCAAAATGACATTGTTTTTTGTTCCTGGAATCGTGCAGCATTGGGCATATTATTTGTTTGCCAGGTCTCATAGCTTTCTTTGCTGAGCAGTTGTGCTTCAAGCTTTAATTTTTCACCTGTAGTTAAACGCAGCCTGTTACGCTTTTTCAGTTTTATTCTGATTTAATTCCTCAATTTCTGTTACTGGAGGTAAACTCTTATTAGCTCTGCTCTTGTTTTTGCCATAGCTGTGTTCATTGGCTGAGTTAGTTGCATGCTTTAAGGCATTTTCCATTAATTGTCATCTACCTCACTTCATGCTTAGAATACTTAGTTTTCAGGCCTACTTTTCCACTCGAGAATTGGTTGTCGGATCATGCATTCCTTAATTTTTCCCAGAGATGTGTGTGTATGTCCTCATCTTGTTTCTGGACTATGCAGTTCGTACTGTAAGTGTCCATGACTGCAGAGTAACAATGAAGTCTTCTGTGATTTTTGTGTCGGTGTTGTCTCTGTACTTAAATGAGTGGTGTGACGTAAGTAGTACCCCGTAGCATTGTTATTTCAAGTGCACGACTGTTTAATTGCTGTGCACTGGATTCGAAGTCTGTTTCTTAGCACTTTACGCTTCTTGTGCAAGGACTGTTCGCCTTTCTGATAAAAATGGGTGCATGTTGTATAATTATGACACCTCAGAGGGAAGATGGCGCTATTGGTTATTTGCACTTTTGGTGGCAGACAGCAAGGCGTTTAAAACGAAACCATATGTTTGTTGGTTATCAGTAAAACCAAAAGTAAATGGACAGGCAGACACTAGGGCTGTGCGTGAGTGGCTTTCTGCTTTTTAGGCAGATCTGCATAACATGCAAACTTAGTGGGCATTGAGCATTTGTTGAAGGTTCGTTCTTGTCCATGATTATTATGGTACTTAGCTTTTGCTGGTAGAGACCAGTGCATGTATACCTAAAGCTGTACCAGTAGAAAATTATTACCTAGAAGTCTGTTAAATGTGTAGGTCATATACTATTGTAGTGACATATTACTTCTCATAATACTCATGTCGTTATGTGTACCATAGACTTACTGAGTTGATCACGGCGACCTGGTTTTTTCTGCAATTTGTGAGTGAGGGTGAGAGAGAGAATGTGAGTGTGTTTGTGTTTATGTTGCTGTTCATGTATGCTTGTGTGTGGTTTTCTGTATTATCCTACACTGTAACTGGTCACAAGATTTGCAATTTTGGTGAAAAAACACACAATATCACTGGGCTCTGTGCAACTGTAAGTAATTCAGCTTCAAAAAGGGTTATAGTTTTTTGTTTGTTTTTTATTTGTTTGTTTTTTGCTTTGCGTTGTTTTATTGTTTTGTGTCATAAAAAGCTCAGCGTACCTTTTGCTTTTAAAGCCAAAGTTTGACCTCATTTACATGGGTGTTACTCTTCCGGCTTTTGCCGGATTTCCGGTTTTTGAAAAAATCTGAAGCCGGAAATTCCGGTTTTCCGGGTTTTCAAAAAAAAAAAAAAAAAAGCTTCTTTTCGCTAAGTTGAAATAATGAGCAGCGGTTCCGATCCGACCTTTGACACCGGTTCGCGTGCTTTCTCAGTTCGCTCCCTTGGATTTGCCGCCATCTTGCTTATTATGATTTGGTTTCGTCGGTGTCCAGAAACTTTCTTTCAAACTTGAGCATTTTGGACCTCTGCCTTTCAGGTTTTTTGATTTTTCCCAGTAACACCCATGCATTTATCACAGGTGCAATGACGTTTGATGTAATAAAAGATTGGTAACACTTATTTGACACTGAATGATCCAATACTTGAGGTACATTTACCATTCATTGAAATGGGCTAAAGCAGTAGTGCCTTCTAAATACTCAATGAGAATTGAAAGATTAGCAACAGAGTTTTCTAGCTATTTGAGAAGAATGATGGCTTTTTCATGTCATGAGCTTTTTTGTCAGTCCAGTATTTGAGAACGTTTTTTGCCAGTATGACATTTGTTTAAGCTGTAGTTTTTCATCTATTATTACAATATATATTAAGGCATTTTGATGATGTAATTGTGAAGATAGATATGAAATCTGAGTGACACTGTTTCAGCTTTAAATCGTCTTAATATTTTTAGCTTAGTTGCAAGGTTTATGTTATACGAGCAAATAGTCATTTTGACTAGAAACTTAGGGAACATATTTTGGTTATTTCATTCTTTAGTGTTGATGCATTGTGTTGATGTTTTAATCAAGCAGTATGTAAGAAATGTTAAGTCCTTTGTACAGCAGTCCCTCTCATGAACGGACACCCTTGGGCCATAGCAAAACTGTCCGTACATTGCAGGTGTCCGGTCACGGGAGGGGTGACCAAACCACCCCCTCCCCCATACACTCACACAGAGACACACAAACAACAGGATTGAGTCTATGCTAATCACTTCTTGTGGCTACTAAACAATAAACTCCTAATACTTCTTTAAACGTTCTGTAAAAATGATTTGTATGAAAAGTGTTGAAAAGAAGAGATAAAATAAATCCTCAAGGCAGTGAACACACTCACCATGCACTGACATACGAAAGCAGCCACACAAACACAGCACAGAGGAGCGTGTGCAGATGCTTTGCAAGAATAAGCTTGAAACCCAGTTTGAATACATAGCAGCAGATAGAGCTGCATGTCATAATCATGACTGTAATTTATTTTCATCTTGTCTGGCTTTATTGACTGCATGCCGGTCATGTGGCATGGCAGTGACTTTTCACTCTTCAGTCGGAAATACACTGTACATAACACAGCTCCCACTCTCCCTCACTGATGCCTACCCCAAGCCGTGACAACTGATGCTTGGAAATTGTGTGGAAGAGTACACCTCTCTATTTCTCTCCAATGCTCTTCCTGCTGACATGCAGTGACACCGGACACCCCACAGAGTTTAGCCAGCTACCCCTCCACCCCCCCCCCCCCCAACCTCCCTCTCTCTCTCACTCCCTCCAGCCATGTACTGTTGGGCTGTGGCCAGAGAGGTCAGCTCCAACTGTTCACTCAGAGCAAAACCAGTTGACTGTGTCGTAACTTTTGACACAGCAAGACAACTGAAGGGTTCACAGATTAGGCAACCGACTCACTGGTCAAGAGTATCTTGTCAATGAAAGAGGTTACACACAGACACACATACTGTGGCCGGTTTTTCACTCTCTTTCGCTCAGGACCTTCATCGACTGTGGTTTCTGTTGTGTAAGTCCAACAGACAAGAATAAAGAGCACAGTGCAGTTTCATGTTGGCATCTTCGCATGTACTCCACTCCTGACCAAAAGGTGGGTACAGGTGCACTCAAGTTACCAGTGACTGTCACGCCATTGCGGCTGTGATCTTTGCACCAAGAGCCGGACTGCTCTGTTATCGATTTTGTTGTGGTGAAAATTTGACGATGGTCTGTCCGTACATTGGAGGTATGACCTGCTGTTGGGACCGAAAATGAGTGTCCGTGTCCACGTTTTGCAGGTGTCCGTTTAAGGGGGGGCAAATATAGAAGGAAAACACTCCGTGCCGAGCAGATGTGTCCGTACATGTCAGGTGTCCGCTCACGCCGGGGGCCGTACATTGCAGGGACTGCTGTACTGGAAACTTGCATTCTCCCAGTAAGGTCATATATTGTACTACGTTGCAAGCCCCTGGAGCAATTTTTTGATTAAGTGCTTTTGTGAACAAGAAACAATTAACAAGTGGCTCTATCCCATCTCCCCCCTTTCCCCGTCGCGATATAACCCTTCGTGGTTGAAAACGACGTTAAACACCAAATAAAGAAAGAAAGATTGTGTTGATGCGTCAGTCAATTGTCGGCCATTTGCCCCTGCACTATTGACACTTAATTGACATCAATATAATATGCCATTTTCACGTCGGCTTGATGATTTAAGAACATGTAGCACTGCAGGCTGTCGGGGTTTCAAGGGTCACACTCATTGCAAAGTTTTGCATAGATAGTGCACGTTTCGTGTGCCGAACGCGTTTATCACTTTATGCCAAAAAAGGTCTTGGTTTTTTGTCCAATCACGCCAACTCAGCGCAGCCATCTTGGTTTATTATTATCAGCTTTATTTTTATTTATTTGGTATTATTATAAGGAATCACATGGGCTTCATTGATACAATTTGTTTTAGACTGTACTTTGTTGACTGTTTATTTATACATTAGAGCAGATTTTCACTCTGTTGAATGGTGAGGACGTATGTTGGAATGGAATCACATGCAAAGGTGTATGTGTTGGTTCTTTAATGGACATGCATGCATGCAGATGGCTGACCAAGTGTGTTTGTGATGCGATGAAGAAGAATGGCTTCAAAGGAGGGGCAGAAGTTGTGTTATTTTCTGTTAAAGGCCAGGTGTTATGCTGTGACAGTCTGTATACTACGTTAAGAACATTAAACTGTAGCTGGAACATTGCAAGTGTTCTTCTGCATGGTGTTTTTTCTGATTCGGTGACATGATACAATTTACTCTTTAGAAACGCACACAGTGATGTTCAAATGCAAATATGCACACACATTAACACACGTGCATACACATACACATCTATGCAAACACACAATTACTTGCAAGCATTCACACAGACATGCCTGCAGGGTGTTCATATGCGTAAAGACACAAAAACACACACCCCATACATAATACACTTTCACATACTGGCAAGACGAAGTCCAAATATCCTTACATCAAATAGAATGAAAGGCCAGAAACATGTCTACATGTCAAAACTGTCAAACTGTCGACCAGCCATGAGTCAAAACTATGCATCATGTGATCGGTGTCTGAGCGGCCGGGGAATGAAAAAAAAAGGGGGGTGGGGGGGGGAGCGCACCTCAGTGTCTCAGTCAAAGTCAACCCTTGCACGGTTCGGTGGCCATGCCACGTGCTGTTTGGTATCCAAGGTCAATTATATATCCAGTCAGTATGGCCATGTAGTCAGGCATGCAATAAATCACTTCAGACAGGCTAATTGACGTTCTGGTGGATCGGAGGCCAGTGGAGGTGACAAGTGCATAATTGCGTTACAGAAAGACATCTGCATGTTTTGTTCCAAAGACGCAACGTGGGTCAACTCAGTAGAACAAAACACAAAAGAAAACGGGCAAATGCGTGTAGCTACGTGAGCGCGGGGCCGAAAGGCCGGCGTGTGTGTGTGCATGTGTGTGTGTGTGCGCATGCCTTTTTGTGTGTCAGTGTGACAACTCAGTTAGTGATCGTTTCCAGATATTAAAAAATTGACCGTTCATTCGTAAGCTTGCTTAATTTCTCTTAATCGTCAGTTAGTGTGTGTGTGCATGGGTGTGTCCATGTACCCGTGCTTGTGTTTTGTTGTCCGTGGCTTCAGTAAAAACTCTGGTCAGTGACCTGGGTTCAAAAGGTCAGGCACCCGGTCTCAGCAGATAATATAGACCCTATCGGTATTCCAAGCTCTCGTAATCTCTCGCAAACTTCAGAGCATAGCAAAGCATGCGGTACAGCGATCTCGTGCGAGCAGCACAAGCCAAGGTTCGAAGTTCTCGCGATGTTCAAAGCATAACAAAGAGCGTGTCTCGCGAGAGCTGCTCAGATACCGAAAAGGTCTATTGGTGTTTGACTGGGGTCACAAGGCCGGGTTGGCTTTGATCTCACCGCTTATTGGGAACAACAAATGACCTCTCTGTACTTTGTGCGTGCGTGAGTAAAACTGACTTCTTTGATGCACTTTTTTTTTTTAAATGGAAACATGGGATAAGTCTTCGTCCTAAGCATACACACACACACTAACACACACACACTCTAATGTATGCACATGCGTCCGGCCGAAGAGGAAAAAAACAGTCACATCTTGCATCATAGCTCATGTTGACAACATTGTCGCAAACAGAAACGTCTAACACTTTGGAGTCACAAAGTAGCACACACACACACGCACACACAGATGACATTTGGACTTCTCTCTAAAAGTCCAACTCAACTCTTTTTTTCTCTCCCTAAGGTGGGGGACAGGGGAAGTTGGGTGGTGCTGCACAAGCCCAAGAGACAGTTCTTTGGGGTTAGGGACATGCAGTACGTCTGCTAAAAAAAAAACCAAAAAACGCGTATATCGCGGTCTGATTCGTTGGACTCCAAAGACCGCGATATAGTGCAAGTCTACTGTATATACTTTTAATCACTGAAATTCTCCAGAATGTGAGCGATTATTGTATATCTCTAAAAACAAATGCAAAAACAATAAAAAACAAAAACAAAGTTTCTTCCAGCCAAACCACCCATTTGTGTCTGCGGCATTTTACCATAAACTCACGTTTTTGTTAACCAATCTGCAAAAACATATGTGCACACAGTGTCAGCCACACACGAAACAGGCACATACATACAAGCACACACACACACACAAGAGCACACACACACCTACACACACATACACACACACACAGACGAACACACACACGACCACAACAACAAAACAACACACACACATACACACACACAGAGAACTTAGTTACTGCACAAAGGCATGCATATGCACACCACCCACAGACGCATGACTATGCATGCTTCACTCACACACACACACACACACACACACACACACACACACACACACATAAATCAAAAGCAACATGCATATTATGCTTCACACACACACACTCACACACACACACACACACACACACACACACACACATTCAAACACACAAACACTTCCTGAAAAGTCGTATTTTAACTATTTATTGATGCACCACAACAGAAAAGTTTGATAATTCTTATTTCAGGGCTGAGTGATTCTGTGCGCCACAAACTGACCGGAGCAGAGAAACAGCGCCAGAACTACATCCAGGAACTGGTCACCACAGAGGAAACCTACAATGATGATATGTCGATTGTGCTGGAGGTAAATCATGAAAATAAACTTGCAAGATGCTTTTAACCTGATTTTACGTATACATTTTAAGTCAAAAGTTGCTCTTATAATGAAGAGATTTATGAAGCAGAAGGAAAGAATCTCCTGCAAGAAAATGTCACCATTTTATTAATAAAATATTACATGTGTAACTAATGCTTGCATCAGGAAAACCATACCGTTTTCTGGAAGTGTGACAATCACATTTTCAGGAGAAATTAAGTATCTGACTTCAGTTTATTGCCATTGGTCAGGATCAAATTACGTACTGGAATTATGTAGATTGGTTCTGTGACATATTGCCAAGTTTTTTCTTACTGATTGTACAATAAATATTATGTTTCAGACACATAGAAGTTGTCTAAAAAAATGTTTATCTTTGTCTTTAAATGTGTGGTTCATCGTGCTAAGTACATGAAACCTTTGCCGACTTGAACAATTGTCTTTAACTTGGATAATATATTGTGTAAACTGACTTCTTCTTCTTCAGTGTTTGATGATGGTTGTGTCTAAATTCGTTGGCCATGATGTTAAATTGTGTGAATTATAAAATCATGCTGATCGAGAAAGTCATGTCCAGTTTATGCACAGAGATATGAAAAATATTGACTCGATCTTTGACACATTCTTGCAAAAAAATTTCACATCTTCATTAACCCTCGTTAATAAAATATTAATAAATTTGTGAACCAGGCATTCCGTAACCCACTGCTTGAGGCAGGTGTGCTGACAGAGCAGGAGTCGGACAAAATCTTCGTCAACTGGAACGACCTCATTATCTGCAACAAGAAGTTTTTACAGTATGTATGGGATATTTTTAGTCAAAGTAAATATTTGCATGAGAAAATCTAGTGAAATGTTTGGGTATTGACCCGATCATTTCACCCCGTGGGAGGTGCATTTGACATCGTCCCATTGAATGAATCTCAAACACTGCCGCCCATGCAGCTTCTTTCAGTGAGAAAATCTGACATCCCTTCCCTGGGATTAATTCGGGACCAAGTCACTTGTGAAGTTACTTTTGTTTTGTTCTTTTATTGTTGATTTGTAAAAAAAACGCATTGTTTAGCAAATGTTCAGTGTTGAACAATATTTTTTATTACATGGATATTTGTTTTTGATTATGTTGAAGAGTAATTAATTTGACAGTAGTGTGGAGACTCACTTCACACTTGCAATTATTTTGTTTCAGTTGACGCAAAAGCAATGTAGATTGCAATATTGTATTTTATTATACTCATGTTTATTGAATTAAAGAGTAAATACTGAATTCCAGCCTTTGGGTGAAGTGATAGATACATGTACTTAGATATGCAGGAATGGTGTTTTATTTATGTATTCATTTTTGGCAGTAGACTACAAATTGAGTGTTGGTTTCTGTTGCAGAGCTTTGCGTGTGCGGAAGAAGATGTGTGGGAAGGGCAAGGTCATTTTCATGATTGGAGATATATTGTGTGAAAATGTGAGTTCAGCTTGCGTCTTCAGTGGGCTTTTAATGTTTCCTTTTTGATAAATAGAAAAGACCACAAATTCAACTTTTTTTTTTTTAGCGGTTTGTTTAGTTCATTCTCAACTTTTATTTTAAAGAGCTTTAAAGGGTAAGATAACAGAACCAGTAGATCCGAAACACATTTTTTCCTAGGTTAAAACATTTATTTAAGGCCTACAATGGAAATAAATTATTGATAGAAATCTGTGAAGTATATAATTATACTTTTCTTAAAAGTTGGTTATATATTAATTGTTTAGCACGATTACTTTTTGAAACTTTAGCAGCTGATTAGTATGTGTGTATATTTGTGTAGTAAATATGTTCTGTACAATCTTGTGGTATAGTTTTCTTCAGTGACATTTGAAAGAACAACAATATCAGTTTGAAAACCTATAATCATTATGTATGGTGTGAATTGCTACAGGAGGGTTATTGAAGGGGATCAGCAATTTCATAGTGTGAAAGGACAGATTTTCATTTTTAGTTTGTATATATATAGCGGTTAAATTACAATTAAGCTAGCAAGTTAATGAGACATATCTTGATCTTACAGCTGCCCCACATGACATCGTACGTGCGTTTCTGTAGCTGTCAGCTGACTGCCGCCTCCCTGCTGCAATCGAAGACAGAAAACAATCCACAGTTTGTGGAGGTTCATAAGGTATGATCGAGCCAACACAGCTTGAGTTTGATGAAAATGAATGGAAGCGTTGTATTAGTGCGATTGGTGTCAATGAGTTTTCTTATACAGTCAAAAAGGATTGCTTTTGTGTGTGTGGTGTTTTTTTTCTTTTTTCTTTTTAAGGATTGCTTTTGTTCAGGGTGGCAGTATGTGGCCAGAATATCAATAGGTGTTACAGTGATCATGACAGTTTTATTCAGGATAAATTGCAGTGTGTTGATATGAGCCCCTACAGGTGCTATTCTTTAAAAAAAAAAGAAAAAAAAAAGGAGAACAAAAACATCATTATAAAGGTTTGTTTGAAATGTGATCGGCTCCATTATAAGTAGAATCTTAACGGTTGGAGAAATGACTAGATTGCAATTGTTGTTATATATTTTATCTCTACACAAGATTTGCTTGAAAATAGTAATTTCTATGTGCTTGCAGAAATGTGTGACCAATCCAGCCGCTAAAGGCATGCCACTCAGCAGTTTCCTGTTGAAACCCATGCAGCGCATTACCAAGTACCCACTTCTTATCAAGGAGGTAATTTAACCAAATACATTTGCTGGCAAAATTTTTATTTGTGTAAATACAGTGGAACCCTCCTTTTAAGACCTGATTTATTTGGATTATTTCAGGTCTTAAGATTGGGGTTCCATGGTATATATACTGCAGCTACAGACTGGTTTTCAAAGCAGGCCTGTCAGGACTGGGTGGCCGAGTGGTAACGCACTTGCGCTCGGAAGCGAGAGGTTGCGTGTTCAGGCCTGGGTCAGGCCGCAATTTTCTCCCCCCTTTCCTAACCTAGGTGGTAGGTTCAAGTGCTAGTCTTTCGGATGAGACGAAAAACCGAGGTCCCTTCGTGTACACTACATTGGGGTGTGCACGTTAAAGATCCCACGATTGACAAAAGGGTCTTTCCTGGCAAAATTGTATAGGCATAGATAAAAAAATGTCCACCAAATACCCGTGTGACTTGGAATAAAGTATAAAAAAAATTCCATCTCACACGGCATTAAGTCTCAGGGCTTGGAAACATGAATACACGCATGCAGAAAGAAAAAAAAAATGGGTAGCGCCGTATACTGTATGGCAGCTCGCTGTGAGGTTACCCTCATGGACTATATAAAATCTTATCCTATCTTACACTGAGCTTAACACAGTATAGACAAATAGCTAATTCATATACTGTGCAATTTTGTTTCAGCAATAGAAAGCTAGTTTTAAAACAACAAAAACAACACACAAAAACCAGTTTTAATCTAAAACTTTTAAAACACTCAAACTTTTACTACGTCCAAACAAAATATGGTAACATGACCAAAAACTATAGGGTCGGTAGGTTGGCTTTTTTTAATTTTAATTTTTTTTTAATTTTTAGTCTCTGTATGGTTTGCAAAATATGCCTGAGGTTGATTTTTTGGATTTTTTTTTGAGAAATGAAAAAAAGTTTCAGGGTCGGCGGGAAAAAATAAGGTCGGTCCGGTTACCCTAAACCAACATATATTTTTGTTTGGCCTAATGATTCGGATGCATCTTGTGCAATTTCAGATTTTAAAACACACGCCCTCAGACCATGCAGACTATGGGAACCTGGAAGATGCTCTTCAAAAGGCGGAAGAACTGTGCAGTCAGGTGAACGAAGGTGTGAGGGAAAAGGAAAACTCTGATCGATTGGAGTGGATACAACAGCATGTTCATTGTGATGGACTGGCCGAGGTAAGATTGAATATATTACTCTGGACCAAATGTAACTGAAATTAAGGCAACTTATGTGAATGAGGGAAAAAAGAATTATAGGTTTCCTTACGTCTTCCATTTATTACTTTGGCACAGGAACTGTAGAGGTCAATTTCATATAGGTCACCTATCTGTTACTTAAAAGGAATCTTGTATAGGTTTCAATAGGATTCCTGTAGGTTTCATATAAAACTCCTACAGGATTCCTACATGTTGCATATAGGATATCCATAGGTTTCTTATAGGATTCCTAAATCTAGGTTTCATATAGGATTCGTGTATGTTTTATATCATTGAGCTATTTGAGAGGAAGTAGCTATCTTTGATGCTTGTTGAAAATACATTGACCCAAGGAAGCCTCATATATCGTCATTGACATCTGCTTGAAAGACAAACAAGAGGCGAAGCCATCAAGGCTCACGTAAGAAATCGACAAACAGTAACACAAACTCAATCACTCCGTCACACACACACACACACACACACACACACAGAAAGAGCATAGGTGAAACTGTGCAAGAAAGCGAGACACTAGATCTAGATCTGTCTGTCTGCATGTAGCCTACTTACAAGGACACGACTGCCAACTAGTCTCGGCGCGCTCAAAATAATAATGACCGAGACTGTCAGTACTTCCTTCGCGTGACGTCTAACCCTCTTACGTCATAATGTGACGTCAATGTAATGTGACGTCTTCAAATGTTAGAGTTTCTACCACAGACATACACACGCACAGACGCACGCACGCACGCACGCACAGACAGACAAAGTTACGATCGCATAGGCTACACTTACGTGAGCCAAAAAACTACAAAGGCATTCTTTTTTCCCCAGAACATTACATTTAATTCAGTGACGAACTGTTTGGGACCTCGTCGTTTGCTTCACTGTGCTGTCGTTTACAAGGTAAGAACTTGTTTTTGCCTCCATAATTATGAAAAGATGTTAAAGGCTGCTAAAGGCTGCTTTAAACTTTAAAAAATTGCAAAAAAAATTAAAAGGCGACTTTCAGCATACTTTCAGAAGAAAATAAACCCTAGTTTGTTTTGTTATACTTAGATGCCAAAGTAGGATTGTTTATGAAATGCTATATCATCTCTTGATGTGTGATGATCGACCTCTTTCTGTAATATCAGGTGTTGACTACTCTTCCTTTTATACTAGTTTAATTATATACGATACTGATTCATGCACAGCCTGGGGTGACTTTGCGAGTATTTTTCTACTGCAGATATGATGAAGTCACTAAGTCAAAATTTGCTTTTGAAATGTTTTTAGTCAATTCCTTGGAGACCTGCAGAAGTGACAGAACTTTTACGTGACACGTACCATTAGTCCCATTCTGACGTCTTCTATATATCTTTCTTTCGCTTTTGACCTTAGCGATTTTACTGTGGAAGAGAGGGTACAGAAGGGACGGACATTTTAGTTTGTTTGGTTGGTGTCGTTTCTCATAAGTGAACGTTGCATACTGTTGCAGGTGAAGAGCAACAAAGAGTTACTGGCTTTCTTGTTCAACGATTTCCTGTTGCTTACCATTCCACCCAGAGTGTTGGGGCATTCTATATCCACGTCTCACATCTTTGACTCCAAGTCTCGGGACCAGTACAAGATGTACAAAACGGTGAGTACGGTCTTTTACGTGTACAGTGTTGTTCACAGTCTCCGAGGACAATAGGTCAGTTGGACTGGGATTGGAAAATATATTTAATGTAAATATTAATATGTATGACCAAATGCTGTGGCTAAAAGAACTTTGTTCTGTGAGAAGACATCCTATATGTTAAAATTATCAGAGCCTGAGAGGGTCGACTGGCCAGGGGTCAGAAGAATGTGTAGGATCAAAAAATTATGTGTCAGTGACCGAAGACTGAGGCCTGAGAACAACACTGCATGTATATAGTTGTGCATTTGCTATTGTGTTCTTTTCTTTCTTTGTTGATGGATGTTACAAATTATCAGCATGTCAGGAAAACAGTGAGCTGTCTTTTGCTTTGTAACCAATTCAAATTAGCAATCATTTTTAGTGTGGACTTTTTGTCTTCACAATGGCATAGAAGCTGCCATTATAGATTTTTAACTTTAAGTATGGTCTGTACTCACAATAAACAAAATAATAGAAAGAAAAGAGAAAGGTTACTATATGAAATGTTTAATGATCATGTCAAAACGAAGCACTCTCTAGAACCTCGGCCTATCGATCTTTAAAGTGGACAAACAGGTTTCAAATCATACAAATGATTGAACTTGAAATTGAACTTAGCTTTGGTTATTGGATTTGCTCCTTCTATCAAAAACAACCACAAGCAAAACGTGTTATGTTATTAACCGCCCGACACTGCATGGCAATTTACCTTGTTTTTATAAGGAGGGTAACATTTTCAGTCAAGAGTCAATTTTTCTTGTGCAGTATTTTGAGTCTTGACTTTGGAGATGTCAGCAGTCCATATTTTTGGATTTGGTCTTTACTCGGATTGTATGATTTTCTTACGCATGTTTTCTTTCACAGCCGATAGTTCTAAACGAGGTGATGGTTAAAAAACACACAGACACCGACGGAGATTCTTGCCAATTTCAAGTCTCCCATATAGAGAGAGTCTACCACCTCCGTGCAACTAACGAGTCTGAAAGGTACGGTGCAGTGGTAGTTGGTGTCATTTGTGTGTGTGTGTGTGCGTGCGATCGTGCGTGTGTGTGTGAGGAAGTAGCTCAGTTAGTGCACTGGCTTTGAAACCAGTGCGTGCATGTGTGCGTGCGAATGTGTGTGTGTGTGTGTGTGTGTGTGTGTGTGTGTGTGTGTGTGTGTGTGTGTGTGTCTGACTGAGGAAGTAGCTCAGTGCACTGGCTTTGAAACCACTGTTATTGGCGTTCATTCGGCCAGGGATTTATTTCCCAGGGTCAACGTTTTGCAGACTCTTCCAGGTGTCCAAACAAACCCTTGTGCACGCATGCGTATGATAAAGATCCCAAGCACACAAAAAAGTTTCTAGGCTTGGAAAACACAAACACGCGCCCGCATATCGCATGCAGGGAACAGAACAAATGGGTATGTAGGACTGTACCTTGTGGCAGCTCGCTTTCCCCAGGTCTGGCGAGAAAGGACCTTAAAATTGTGCGAGGGATTTATATGTAATCACCTTACCTATATGAAAAGATTGTTGTCATGTCATTTGCACAGAGACCTATGGGTGAAGCGTGTAGAGTCAGCATCACGGAATTTTCTGGACACAATTTGCCTGTGGGATTCATACATGTACTCACCTTACCTGTATGAAAATATTGTCATCTTGTCGTTTGTCCAGGGACCTATGGGTGAAGCGTGTAGAGTCAGCATCACGGAATTTTCTGGACACAATTTGCCTGTGGGATTCATACATGTACTCACCTTACCTGTATGAAAATATTGTCATCTTGTCGTTTGTCCAGGGACCTATAGGTGAAGCGTAGAGAGTCAGCCTCACGCATTTTCTTGACACAATTTGCGTGAGGGACTTATACATGTAACCACCGTACCTATATGAAAAGATACCGCAACACGGTGGCCTGGTGGTAAGGCGTCCGCCCAGTGAGCGGGAGGTTGTGGGTTCGAACCCCCGACCGGGTCATACCTAAGACTTTAAAATTGGCAATCTTGTGGCTGCTCCGCCTGGCGTCTGGCATTATGGGGTTAGTGCTGGTTGGTCCGGTGTCAGAATAATGTGACTGGGTGAGACATGAAGCCTGTGCTGCGACTTCTGTCTTGTGTGTGGCGCACGTTAAATGTCAAAGCAGCACCGCCCTGATATCACCCTTCCTGGTGGACTGGGCGTTAAGCAAACAAAACAAACAAAATATGAAAAGATTGTTATTTGTTCGTTTGCACAGAGACCTATGGGTAAAGCGTATAGAGTCAGCCTCACGGAATTTTCTGGACACGGACAGGAGGAAACGGGAGAGGGCACATTCCTGTAAGTAGCCAACATTGTTTTCTTAGATCTGTTTTAATTTATACATGTATTCCTATTTTATGCAGCAGTATTATATTGAGAAAGAATTAAGAGCCTGGTGATCGTCAAAAAATTCTGAAGATGGATAGAATCAGACTGAGGAAACCAAGAAAGATTCTACTAAGAGCTGCAAAGAGAATGTTTGTTTCTTTCTATCTTTTTCTTTCTTTCATAGTATGTTTTCTTGTTTCTTTGTTTTTGTGTGTTTGTTGGCTCACGTAAGTGTAGCCTATGCGATCGTAACTTTGTCTGTCTGTGCGTGCGTGCGTGCGTCTGTGCGTGTGTATGTCTGTGGTAGAAACTCTAACATTTGAAGACGTCACATTACATTGACGTCACATTATGACGTAAGAGGGTTAGACGTCACGCGAAGGAAGTACTGACAGTCTCGGTCATTATTATTTTGAGCGCGCCGAGACTAGTTGGCAGTCGTGTCCTTGTAAGTAGGCTACATGCAGACAGACAGATCTAGATCTAGTGTCTCGCTTTCTTGCACAGTTTCACCTATGCTCTTTCTGTGTGTGTGTGTGTGTGTGTGTGTGTGTGTGTGTGTGTGTGTGTGTGTGTGTGTGTGTGACGGAGTGATTGAGTTTGTGTTACTGTTTGTCGATTTCTTACGTGAGCCTTGAAGGCTTCGCCTCTTGTTTTCCTTTCATATAGTCATTCGTATACTATGGAATGAACTTTGCGTTTCTGTTGATGTTTGGAACCCGCATGCTCAGGTTTGTTTGAACTGAGTGTTCATGAGAAAGTCCTACCATTCGTGATCTATTATTATTACGTTTTATTTGTATGGCAACTGTGAACGGTCAATTACCAATTATGTTTACCTGTATAATTTTGTTGACAGTTCTGTGTTGATTATGACACTAAATTCGGCCTATTTTTTCTTTTATTATTTTGATAGCCATAGCTTAAAACTTATTGCTGATTAACTGAAATGTATTGTTTCATTTGGAAATACAGGTCTAAATCTGCTCTGTGAATGCTGAAGACAGTGATGTACGTGATCTTCCCTGTTCTATTCACAGAAACTGTGAATGGTTCAAGTTTTTGTCTATGCATTAAAAGTCAATGCTTATTGAATTGTTTGCTACTTGCAGATTTCTGGCACGTATTTGCCTGCTTTTATTTAGTTGTCAAATTTACGGTATTTAAAAAAAAAAAAATTTTTTAATTTCTACTAATATGTTTTCTTCTTTTAGATACATTTTAGGGTTCAATGGGAATAGATGGGGTGTGTTTTCTCTCTGTCTCTTGAAATTGTTCCAAAAAGAAAACTTAGGCCCTGTAAGAGAGACAACAGTTTGTAAGATTCATAAAGCGCGACTACCGTTCCCAAGACCCAGGATGTGTAACAAAGATGCTACGGGACCTAAATCTACCATCTCTACAAGAGCGCAGAAAACAACAGCGACTCACCACTCTCTTCAAAATCATTGAGGGACATACCCCAGCAATACCTCCAGAAAACTTCCTGAAACCAATAGATAAAGAGAAGAGGAAAATACGAGCCAACACCTTTCCCGATTGCGTAGCAAGAAACATCGTCACCAAGTACTCCCCGGCGAAACGGTCAAGAATAATTCTAGAACCATTCAAGAAACGTTCATGAATATTCATGAATATATATTCTAGAAGTTTCTTGAATTATTCATAAAGATTAAATGAGAATTCTTGAATTTTAACTAGAATATTTCGATGTTTTGGTAAGGAATATTCTTGAAAAAGGACTTGAATAATTCTAGAATATTCTTGCCTACTTGAAGAATATTCCTAACATTATTCTAGAATATTCCTGACAATATTCTAGAATATTCCTAACAATATTCTAGAATGACACTAACATTATTCTAGAATATTCCTAACATTATTCTAGAATATTCTTAACATTATTCTAGAATATTCTTAACATTATTCTAGAATATTCTTAACACTATTCTAGAATAATTCAAAAAAGTTCAGGAATATTCATGAATTTATATTCAAGAAGTTTCTTGAATTATTCATAAAGATTAAATGAGAATTCTTGAATCTTAACATTTTTCTGGAATATTCTTGAATCCTGTTAACTTAAAGTATATTCTTGAACATGTCTTAAGTATTCTAGAATATTCAAAACTAGGTTGAAGTTCTACTTCTAGTATACTCTCAACACAATTTTCAGAATGATCTTGGAATATTCTGTGCTGGCATTTAAGAATAAATCCATTAAGAATATATTCTTCATACAAATCAGAATGATAGTACAATTATCTAATGACTAATAACAGAACAAGAATATTTTAAGTGATTTTTTCCTCCATCAATACTTGATACAGCAGACAAAACAAGATTTCATTCAATACTTTATCACATGTAATTTAACTACTCGAAGGATGATAAATCGGTGATGGTTATTCATTTGGCGAAGAACCTTTCCACTGGTCACACCGGGTGCAGTCTGAATACTGGAGCCGATGCTTTGCAGGTTGCGGATGCCCTGTAAAGTGCAATGAAAATACAATTTTAAATGTCTAAATGTTTCTTTGTTGTGCTTTTTTTCATCATGCTTAAAGAGTCAACAATATGGTCAGGAATCTGTCAAGGTGTCCAAATGCAAAATTCCTGTTCTGGATACTTTTATTACTATGTATTTTGTTCCGTTTTAAAATGACTACAAAATAAACAATACAGTTATGAAGTATTCTTCATGCAGATTCTATCCACACCAAATGTATGACAGTATGTATCAGTCGCCTGGATGCTGAGAACATTAACTGTCCAAGAAATGATGGTTACAAAATCGAAAAATGTTTTGTGAATTTTGTCAAATCAAGGGTTCCATGTCAATGTTTTTATCAAATAAGTCACCATTCATAAAAGTATTGAAACAACTAAATGATAGCTTTAGTTAGCTTCATTTCCAGAAATGCCATCCAGAGAGTTTTTGGGGACTGACATGCAACGGGCCAGGAATGAAAGAAATTACAGTATTTAACTAATTTAATTTTCAAAGAGACTTTTTGTTGCGATTCCAAGCCATTTTTTTCTTCAGTTTAGGAATAATTCATTCATCATGTTTTGTGCTTTCATTTAATTATCCCAAATTTTGTTGTGACAAAGGTTTAAATCAATAAATGTTGATTGCCTTCACTTAATTACCTGAGTAAATCTCTTCTTGCATCACTATTCCCATGGCCTTGACTCAGGCTTGAGCACCTCTTGAAGCTCTTGAAAAGACTAATGCACTCTCTGACAAGATGTTGATGGGTTAATGGTTTGCAGCTTGTTGCCTTTTGATGCAGCATCTGTAAAAATGAGAAGTGATCAAATTAGAACAACCATTATATATATAATTATAAATGCTCAAGTTTGAATATATATATTTATATTTACTAATAAGGGGTAAATACTGAACTGTTTACAAATAATACTAATAGTAATCATCTTTGTTCATGCAGGAATTTCTATAAGTATAAATATATGTTCCTGACCAAACCCAGTCTCCTGTAAAGTCTTGTAATTGACTAGCTAATACTCAGAAGACAATTATTTGAAAAAAATAAAACAATTTAGTGCCGGCTTGCTGATTGACACTTGACTATTAGTATCACTGTCAGACACATATATATTACAATCAATGAATGATACATGTGCAAATTACACTTACAGTTACACAGAGACTGAAAAGAATAGGTTTGAAAGGGCTTGAGTAAAAAGTCATGCAATCCTACCAAAACAAATGATAGTTCAAAATAAACAAATCCTACAGGTCTAACTCAACTGATTTCACTTAAAATCTTGCAAACAAGAGAGAAAGCATTTAATTGTTATTCACTTATTGTAAAAAAAATAAAAAATAAAAACCTAAACCTAGATCCTAGATATATATCTATATGTCACCTAAAACAAACAACAATATCAAACATAAAAGAATTTTTATAAAATTAAAACACCTACCTTTGTTTTTCCTGAGAAAATCAGGATACAGCTTGTTGCCACTCAAGTGAGATCGCTGCTCTTAGTTAATAGTTTCACCCATGGTGCTTTCAGTTTCACTCATCTGTTATTTTTGTGTCTGGCACCTCCAAGTTCAAACAGAGATACTGGATGAAGAATACAGCATTTCTTCATGCCTAACAAGTTGACAAATCGGTGGCATGCCATTTTTTCAGATAAATGGAGATTACAAAATCTTTCTCAGTTCTAACAACGTGCTTCCAAAGAATTTGGCGCCTGGTTTCTTAGCTTCCGGTGCCAGAGTTTGTCCACCGGAGTTACTTCCCTTAAAAGCAAAATGGCGACGCTCTGTAAATACACCATGAGGAAAGGGGACTCTTTTGAACGAACTGCTGCAGCTAGAAACCTTTTCTCTGTTGTATTTGTTGAAGCACTTTTGCATCAAAGCAAAACAACATTGATCCATGCATCATTTCCATGAACTCAGTAAGTATGTTTTGTTTTTGCTTGTTTTATTCAACACGTGGTACAGATGTAAACATGTGTGTCACTGTGTGACTGTGAAATCGAAACCAGCCTTCAATTTTAAAAGTTTCTTCTTCGATCTGACACATGAGAAATGGCAGATGTATAAAACTTAACTACATTTTAAGCAAAAGTACTGTTTAATCATGTGATGATTTGATTGTTGGGTTTAACGGCCGCCTTTCTGTGTCAGTGTGTCATTGTGTCGTCTGTTTGCAAACAGAAAGTCTGCCGTGATTTGCGTTCTGCTGGCACTGTTGGACAGAATAAACGAAACCTGTTGGTTTCAAAGTATAAATTATAGACTGTAACTTCTGCTGAATTTGTTTGAGGTTTGGAACTCACAGATTTGGTATAAATTTGCCGCTAGCAAACTGACTGGTTTGGTCAAAATTAAAAACAGGTTTCTGAAAATGAAATTGAAAAAAGTGCTTCAAATTGTAAACATGCCTGTGGGTATTTACAACAATGACGATTATAACAAATATTCCGAAAGTGTATTGATAGAATTATGTACATTTATGTAAAAAGGTAACATTAACCATTGCATCAAAATTGGTTTGATTGATTGATTGAATGACATTAATGACAAGCAATACGTTTGTAAGTTTTCTGTTCACATTCACTCTAGTTATGATGATGATCTTTGGAATGTCTTATGTTTGAGTTTATTCTTTGTTAAAACCTTTTTTTGTTTCTTATTTACTAGGTCCAGGAAAGAGGGGTGAAGAAGATATCTGGATGAATTCTCACTGGAAGTACCATGAAGCACATCATAAATAAAATATCACTGGAGGAAAAGGTAAGAGTCCTGTCAACGAACTGTGAAAGTAATTAATCAGCCAGTGAATGAATTAAATCAATTAATGGGCAAAACGTCTCAGAGAAAAATGGCTTATTTCAGATGAAAATGTGTTTTCATCAATAATATACCATATTTACATACCAAAAAGAACAAACTGCGGACATTTAACTCTTCATTTTTGTTCCTTTTTCCAAGTTTTTGAATGAATGATTTTTTGTAAACTGTAGGCATTGTGTTTCAGGCTTTACAGGACACAATGTTGCAAAGCTTCAAGCTGATACTGAGCCTTCTTTTGAATCAAATCCACCATGCCCTGCCACAGACTGACAGTGAAGTTGGCCAAGGGAATCATCCAACAAGGGATGCTGGTGACAGTGACCTTTCCTGGAGAAGCGGTACCGCATCCATGCAGTTCCAGTAGTTCAGAAAAGTGATGACAAATGTTGAAGACACATTCTGCTTGTGAACATTGTTAGCCCAAGATCGACTTGTCATCTATTTCACTTCTTTGTGACAATATAACATTTGAAGAATGAACCAAGTGTTTGTTTGGCTTTATTTTGTAGCATAATTCGAATGTGTAGCAAACACAACCAAAACTATAAGTGGAGAACACAAAATTAAATTAAAAGTGTTTTAAAAATAAGGGATCACAGTTCTTGAACTTTGAAGAAGAATGTTCTTGAATAAGATCATTCTTGAAAAAAAAATATTCTAGAACATTGTTGCTGTTCTTGAATTTTGTTCGATATTCTACTTCTAGAATATTCTACAAGCCAAAAAATTCTAGAATAATGCCAGTTGAAAAATTCTAGAACATTCTAGAACATTCTAGAATATTCTTGAATAAAAAAAAGTTCTTGAACAACGTTTCGCCGGTGAGTCTTACAACAACACCCGTGGCTACATCATTCCAGACACCAGCACAGAGCAGTATCGACACTCCTTTTTCGTGCAGACGGTGGCTGAGTGGAATGCACTAGACGAGCAGGTGGTCCGGGCAAAATCTGTTGCTGCTTTCTCAACAGCAATAAGCAGAGGTGCCACAAGCGGCCCTCTGCTCTAAAATCTAGAGAATCACTTTTAAACCAGCTTTTAAACATTTTAAATTAGGGAAGCTAAAATAAGAGGACTGGGGTCGGCGTGTATGTTGGGTGCTTTACGTCCCTCGTTACCCCCCAGCTCCTCAAACATCCAAACAATGATAGGAAATTGTATAGGTTATGGGGTGTCCTAAACTAGGGGTTACTTGAAGTAACATGTTTAGATGTTTTTATGAGGACACACAAAAATTGATAGGTCCTTAGTTTGTTTTTAACGTATAGGCGGTGCGCTCTCACCCCGTCGCGCAAATAACCTAAAAAGGTTCCAAGCGGCGTAAAATTCCTGATCCTGATAAGACACTGTCTTACAAACTGTTGTCTCTCTTACAGGGCCAATAAGTTTTCTTTTCACCACAAGACCATTAAGGATCATGCCGATTGCCACACGCCAGATCAGACGTTCCGCTTTACTATCATTTCTTTCTGAAATATCTAACACTGTATGTTCCATGTAATCATTACTAATGATTTTAGTTTTGATTTCTATTATGGCTGGTCAGTGAAGTGTAAGCCAGTAGGTCGACTGCTGGTCATTCTTGAGGAAGGGATACGGCTGCGGTCAGCTAGCGACTCGGGTAAGGCCGGGACATGTGGAGACCGCCCTACGAGAAAAATGACTGACCCTTGCATGTTCTGACTTTTGTCTTACCATCAGTTTCCTGTGTTAACTTAAATGTGTGCATTGCAGTGTCACTACCAGAGTGTCACTAAACTTGCACGTGTCATGTGGTGATTTCTCACCTGTGTTAAATGTGTGCATTGCAGTGTCACTACCAGTGTCACTAAACTTGCACGTGTCATGTGGTGATTTCCATCTCATCTGTGTTAAATGTGTGCATTGCAGTGTCACTACCAGTGTCACTAAACTTGCACGTGTCATGTGGTGATTTCTCACCTGTGTTAAGTGCGTGCATTGCAGTGTCACTACCAGTGTCACTAAACTTGCACGTGTCATGTGGTGATTTCCATCTCACCTGTGTCATATGTGTGTATTGAAGTGTCAGTCTATCAGTGTCACTAAACTTGCACGTGTCATGTCTTGACTTCCATCTTGCAATCAGCCTGTGTGCAACTTGCACGTGTCATGTGACGATTTCCCTCTTATAATTCCAGTCTAGCTTGTGTTAAATGCGTGCATTGAAGTGTCACTGTCAGTGTGACTAAAATTGCTCCTTTCATTTCATGACTTTTGTCTTTCCATCAGCCCAGCTAATTGCTGTGTGTCATAATGCGTGCATTCCAGTGTCACTGTTAGTTTCACTAAAACTTGCACATTTTTGCCAACTGTGTTCCTTCTTCAACACTTGGCATTACTGTGTTTGTGTATATTTGGGTTTTGTTAACTTATTTTACCTCTGTGTGTCTCAAGTTTTTTTGCATGTTGATCATTAACTTTTTAGCATAGATTATTTTTGGTTCAGATATGATTTTGTTAGTAGATTTTTCTTCTTCTAGGTGATGGCATGTTTATTTCCTAGTGTTACATAGACTGTGCCTTTTCATTAAAGCGAGACAGACTTTCCAAACAGAATAGAAATCGTAGTTGAATACATACTTGCACCCTAAGAATAGAAATAATGCTATTGGAACTAATCAGACATTTGCAAAGAAACAGGAAGATGCAGGAAGTTAATTGAGTTAATTAATTGGTCGTTATCCAACGTAGGCTCAGCCTTCATCACTGCCATCGAGTCTATTTTCAAAAAGGAACACATCAGTTAAAAGTAAGCGCTGCAATTATGTTTCTATTATTGTTTCAGCCTTGGAGACTTGATCCTAGTTCCATCCCGCAGTGGGGCACTGCGGTTATGAAATTAAAAGCCCCTCCTGTTTTTGGAACCGCAGGAGCTTTCTAGTTTGCTGTTAGGTAGATTTTTGGTTCCTCTTTCCTGTCATGCTCTCTTTTTCTTCATGAATTCTTTTCTTTTTTCTGCCTTCTTGCTCATTCACCTGTATTTTTTCCAAAAATCTCTTCTCTTGCCGCTTGTCTCGCGATTCATGTATAGTTTAATCTGTTAGTGTTCTGATGTAAGTCCAGCAGTAGATAGGTTAAGCCTATTTTAACATACTGGAAACTGGTAATCTTCCAGTAGGTATTAATTTAGTTTTACTAAAGCCTGCTGGGACACAAGTAATGGGTTAGTGCATTTGTAAACAGGAATCGCTTGACAAGTGGCCCCCTTCATCCCCCCCTTCCTCGTCCTGATATGGCTCTGCGTAGTCGGCTGGACGTTAAGCAACAAATAAACAAACAAACAATCCTAGTTCCAAATCAACAAACATGTTTAAGGATTACAAAGAGAGAATCGATCTGCTGACCGTACATAGCTGCTATGCTTATTGAAACTGAAAAGTTGTTTGTCTTCTTCAGACTACCAGTACCACAAAAGGCATCTAAAATCCTGGGTGCTTTCCAATTTAAATCTGCCAAATGTGTTGTTTTTTTTTTAGAATTCCAGTTACTCTTTCAGTTACAATATCAAAAACATGTTTACTTCACATTTTGATTTTGCTTTGAGTCCTCGATCACCTATAGTGGAGTGTTATTTATTTTTGTTTGAAAATCAGCAGAAATTCTTTCTTACTTTTTTTATTTCTTCACGTTGTAGCTCAGAAAAAATGATTTTGTGGGGCTATTACACATTTTCAAAAGTTTTAATTCCCTCATGCATGTCGCAATGTAGTGTTTAATTTTGATGCTTTTGTTTTGATCATGTCTTTGGAATTTAGTGAACCTCAACAAATGCGGAGTGCTTAATCTAATGTTATCAAATATAACTGATCACAAGTTTAGACAACCATCCTTACTATCTCACATATTGTTCAAATGCCATTTCCCCGGTAATTTGTGTAATGCCTATTCCTTCTTAAAAAAACTAAAAAAAACACCACAAAAACCCAACAACAACGTAAATGTAAGTACATGTACTGAATAATTATCAAACCTCACCGTAAAGGCAGAATGTTGAACTGAAGAGAAAAAGGAAAAAGCTTCATACATATCTGAAGCTTAATTGTAACAACAGCTTTTATGACAAAACGAAGTTAGAAACAGATAAATCACAAAGCAAAAAAAAAAGGAAAAGGAAAATGTTTCAGAAAGATGTTAATATGAAACCTTTAACGGGCTGGTACGTACATCAGCATTTAAAAGACTCCTTATTTTGTTGAGGTTTACAATCTCCACCTTTCTTAAAATAAAAACACTGTTACATTTCAGACTGTGCTGCCTTCAGTGAATGAGTAGCAGCTTGCTTGTACAGATAGTCACTGAGTTGGATGTTGTATTCGTTTACAGCTTTTTCACTTTCACCTTTTGCATGAGTGTATGCGTCTTTTCCTCCCCTGTGTAGCGAGAAGAGTGCCTGGCGTCGGACGTCTTCTTGTGGTCATTTTGGAGGGCTGTGATTTACGAGCCAGTGATAGTGACGGTATGACCTCTTAATTGTCTCTGTCCTGAGATATGTATCACAATGGATTTATGTTGAATTAAGTAAATGGGAGGGGAAGGGAAGGGCCGGAGCTATACTAGTGTACAGGTCTGGCATCCAGCTGATTCAAGAAGCAGAAAGAAGATTGTTGTTAGAAATAAGGACAGCATTGCACTTGTTGTGCCTAATCTTATTTTCATTAGAGTTAAAGAAACAGACTAATGAACTGTGCTTGATCTGCATTGAGTTTGTTGTTGTTTTTCCTGTTGCATAGCAATAAGACTTCAACTTTTTCAAAATTCGGTTCTTAATCGTTGAGTCCTTATGGGGACATATGACAAATGAAATGGGGACAATGTAAAATGTTAGGGCAGACGGGGATTGTGGGTAGTGGTGTGTGTGTGGGGGGGGGGTGGGGGGGAGGTAGGTGGTAGCTGAGGAGGGGGTTGGTTTAAAACATGATCAAGGGACAGCCGACATTTTTGGGGGGAAAGAATAAATAAGTTGTAGATGATCTGCTTAGAAATTACCTGCAGGATCAACATGGTTATTAGTTGATGTGGCTTAATATTTTTCCTTCGCTTTCCCAGCACTGTCACCCTTTGTTCTGTTGAAGTACTCTTGTGGAACTAGTGACTGTGTGTATATTAACCGTCATTGGTGTTTACTTAGTATGTGTCTGATTCAAACTTTAATTCTTTAATCACAACCTCACGCATCAGCATGATTGTGCTTGGTTTGAATGTTGCTTAAATCTTTAAATTCTTTCAAGGACGTGTGTTTGGTTTGCCTACTATTTTGAGTTAGCTTTCTTTATTTTCTAGTACTTTCTTCGCCTGACTGAGCATTTGGCATGGTTGATTTTCCTAGAATATGCATCCCTTATTTGTTCATTTTGGGGATGATGTGATCATAAATTGTTATTCCTGTTCTAAATTGACTATTTTAATGTAATTCATACATTTGCACATGAACACAACATGACTGTATTTAACAGATATCCATTTGATTTTTTAAGTTAAGAATTCAAAATTTACTTGCTTATAATATAACATTTTGGTAGTGAAAGTATTATCTAGTGAAAAACACAACTGGTACTTTTATGGACAGTGCACTTTTTTTTAACAAATATTCATAATCAAACAAGAGGCCACCATACATCAAGAAAAATCAAAACACAACACAAAATATGAAAAACACCAACACACACAAACCCTGAAAAATAAACATGTTCAGAAGGTGTTGATGGTAAAATAGTGGGAGCTCGGGTACGGATAGCTCAGGTGGTAGAGCACTGGACTTGTGATCATAAGTTCGCAGATTCGAATCCGGGCCGGGACGGACACGGGTCAACTTTATGTGCAGACCCAGAGACGGTATCCATCTCCCACCCCCGTGTCACCACAATGGCACGTAAAAGACCTTGGTCATTCTGCCATAAGTGCAGATGGCTTAAATACCACCGAAACGTGTGTATCTCATCTAAAGTGGGGTTATAACCCGGGAACATTCCCCCAATGGCTTTGCCGTGAGGGTGTAAAACTTGAATTTCTCTCTCTGGTAAAACTAAAACAGCAACATCAAATAGTTGCTTTTTTAAATAGATAAATATAGGACATTTTTAATTAAATATCCTTGTCCATATTTCAGATAAGGAAAATAAAAATCATTATTTAAAAAAAAAAATTAAGCATATAGAAGATAACTAATATGATCAGAAATGTATACATGCTATATCGAACCTATTCTGGATGGTTGTGCCTGGTGTGTGTAGGAAAGAGTGACCCCTACTGTGAGGTGAGTATGGGGTCACAGGAGCACAGGACCCGGGTGGTGAACAACTCGCTGAACCCCAAGTGGAATGCCTCCATGCAGTTCACCATAAGGGACCTCAGGCAGGACGTCCTGTGCATCACTGTCTATGACCGCGACCTCTACTCGCCCAATGGTAAGATTGGCCCCACGGGAACCCTAACCCAGCTCAAATAGAGGTTAGATTGGTTTCTCTTGACATACACCAATAATATAATTATCATGGATTGGACTTCACTCAGCTCAGCCCAATGCATGTTAACGTACGTGGTGTGTGTTTGTGCGTGCGCCTTAAAATCGACCACAAAATGACCAGAGGTGCGTACGTGTCTCTATGATTGAAACCAAAATTCAAGATATTTGATAAGTGCGTGAGCTGGTGGTTTCCAAAAAGAAATCAAGGATAAAGCAAAACAAGAGTGGCTGTATTTGTGTGGTACTGGTGACTGACATTTTTTATGGAGAGCTTTTTAAAAAAAAAAACAAGTCGCGTAAGGCGAAATTACTACATTTAGTCAAGCTGTGGAATTCACAGAATGAAACTGAACGCACTGCATTTTTTCACAATGACCGTAGTCCGCCGCTTGTGCAAAACGGAGTGAAACTGACGAGCCTGTTCAGCGCGGTAGTGATTTCGCTGTGCTGCATAGCACGCTTTTCTGTACCTCTCTTCGTTTTAACTTTTTAATCCAAACATATCATATCTATATGTTTTTGGAATCGGGAACCGACAAGGAATAAGGTGAAATTGTTTTTAAATCGATTTCGGAAATTTAATTTTGATCATAATTTTTATATTTTTAATTTTCAGAGCTTGTTTTTGATCCAAATATAACATAGTTATATGTTTTTGGAATCAAGAAATGATGTAGAATAAGATGAACATAAATTTGGATCGTTTTATGTATAAAAAAAAAATTATTACAATTTTCAGATTTTTAATGACCAGAGTCATTAATTAATTTTTAAGCCACCAAGAAGTCCGGCCTTCGTCGAAGATTGCTTTACAAAAATTTCAATCAATTTTATTGAAAAATGAGGGTGACAGTGCCGCCTCAACTTTTACAAAAAGCCGGATATGACGTCATCAAAAGTATTTATCGAAAAAACGAAAAAAACGTCCGGGGATATCATTTGATATCATTTGAACTCTCATGTCAAATTTCATAAAGATCGGTCCAGTAGTTTGGTCTGAATCGCTCTACACACACACACGCACAGACAGACAGACAGACACACACACATACATACACCACGACCCTCGTCTCGATTCCCCCTCTATGTTAAAACATTTAGTCAAAACTTGACTAAATGTAAAAAGCACAAGAGAAAACACATTTCTTTGCCAATAGTTCGTGGGCTGAATTCGTCACTGACTGGGGAGTTTTTATATCTGCAGAACCCTATGCACACATGAGTGACATTATCCTAGACAAGCAAGACAGAATGTACAGACCATGCCAACTCGGAAGGTAATGCAATGACTTTTTCATGTATGCTGACAGATTTTCTGGGACGGACAGAAGTGCGGATGAGTGAAGTAATGGAAGAGGCCAAGGTCAAGAAGGGACCGATCACCAAGCGACTCATCCTGCACGAAGTGGACACTGGGGAGGTTGTGGTCAAACTCGACCTGCAGCTCTATGAGTCATGATGACATTCCAGTGGAAAGAATGGTGAGGTCGTGCAGCCCTGAAAGTCCAACAAATGGTGTACTCGCCTTTGGCTAGTGATTCTGAACATTTACTAGCCAGAGAGCAAACTTTACTAGCCTAACCAACAATTTGTTTTAACAACTTTACTCGCATTTGGCGAGTAGATGAACATTTCTACTCGCCAGTTACATGTTTCTACTTGCCATGGTGAGTAAAATACTCGCCACTTTTAGGCCTGTCATGTTAAAGGTGTGACATCATTGTTGTGACGTCATTTTATTAATGTGAAAAGGGTAAGGTTATCAAACAGCTGAAGTTTCTTCCATATATAGTAAAGGTATCACGTCATTATGACGAAATCACTGTGAGGTCATGGTACAGGTATGACCATCATTATGATGTCATTTTCTTGATCTGAAAAGGGTAATGTTATCAAAAAACCGCTGAAAACTGTTGTATTTATTATTGATGCAGAATACTGTTACACATAATCTCAGGCACATCTAGAGCATGAGGTGTCATCAGCAAGTTAAATGTGTTTGGCATTCTTATCAGAATTAGTCATGAAAATCTGAGTCATCAGCCAGATCTAGATCAACACTTTTCATGACCTGTACGGGAACTGTACGGGTAACGTCATCAAATCTAGTTTTTACGTCACCCGTTTGCCATCCCGCAGTGGGGCACTGCGGTTATGAAATTAAAAGCCCCTCCTGTTTTTGGAACCGCAGGAGCTTTCTAGTTTGCTGTTAGGTAGATTTTTGGTTCCTCTTTCCTGTCATGCTCTCTTTTTCTTCATGAATTCTTTTCTTTTTTCTGCCTTCTTGCTCATTCACCTGTATTTTTTCCAAAAATCTCTTCTCTTGCCGCTTGTCTCGCGATTCATGTATAGTTTAATCTGTTAGTGTTCTGATGTAAGTCCAGCAGTAGATAGGTTAAGCCTATTTTAACATACTGGAAACTGGTAATCTTCCAGTAGGTATTAATTTAGTTTTACTAAAGCCTGCTGGGACACAAGTAATGGGTTAGTGCATTTGTAAACAGGAATCGCTTGACAAGTGGCCCCCTTCATCCCCCCCTTCCTCGTCCTGATATGGCTCTGCGTAGTCGGCTGGACGTTAAGCAACAAATAAACAAACAAACCCGTTTGCCAAGATCTACAGTCTTGGTGGGAGCAAAACAACGCATTCATTTAAAACATTGAAGAAGAAAATGAGTCATGGGTGACGCAATATCTACACGTACACGTCTTTGCTGCACGTTCGATCATCGAGAACACTGTATCATGTAACTTTAGGATGAACGATTCTCACCATGAGGTGATTGTTAGTTGAATGTTAAATTTCTGATGTCATTTTATCAGTATCAGTCACTGAAATTTAAGCCATGACGTAGATCAGTTTTGGATGAAGTATACTCAGACATTTGATGAATGAAGTTAAGTCGCCTCAGAGTTTGGAGCCTTTCAAGCAGAAGTTTGTTTGTTTGTTTGTTTGTTAAACGCCCAGCCGACCACGAAGGGCCATATCAGGGCGGTGCTGCTTTGACATATAACATGCGCCACACATAGACAGAAGTCGCAGCACAGGCTTCATGTCTCACCCAGTCACATTATTCTGACACCGGACCAACCAGTCCTAGCACTAACCCCATAATGCCAGACGCCAGGCGGAGCTGAGCCACTAGATTGCCAATTTTAAAGTCTTAGGTATGACCCGGCTGGGGTTCGAACCCACGACCTCCCGATCACGGGGCGGACGTCTTACCACTAGGCCAACCGTGCCGGTTTCTTTTCAAGCAGAAGAAGAATACAGAAGATGGTAAGTTGGTGAATATCGTGTTGACAATTACAACTAACACTAAAAGAGACAGTTGTTGTGATTCCGAGGATCATTGGTGTTCGCTGTACTGCGACAAATGTTCAACTTCCATGTTAAAAAGTCAGTTTGCTTGCAGCCTACATGCAATCTGGCAGTTGTGTCAGACTGAAAAGATTCAGCTTTGTTTTTTCTCACCTCACTTGAGTGTTATTTGCAACATGGAATTTATGTAAACCTGCAATGGTGGAGCTTATTGTTTTGATGTTTTGAGCAAGAAGAACATTCTAGTCAGCACTCCGACTGTGGTTGTGTGGTCCAAGACTGCAGACCAACAAGAGGAGGAATTTTGTGTGCGTTTTTAGCTTGCATGCCGGTATAGGCGATTTCATTGGCCTTTCATGCATGTTAAAGTTATATATTGGTTGCAAACTGCAACAGGATCTACGCCAAAGTTTGATTACATTGATTTATGTACTATTGCATTGCCAAAACTGATCTGTAAAAACAGTTGTTGTTATTGTTGTTTTGTTCACAATTTGCTTGTTTGTTGAATTGTTTGCTTGTTTGTGCCATTCAAGTGATTCGAGGATTAAGAGAGGTTTTTTGGGTTTTTTAAATAAAGAAGGTTGATCTTAATGTATATAAATTGTAACAGTTGTATATTTGTAGATATGTATACATTTAATACTGAATCCATTCCACTGATGATAGGATCGCGCCATAAACTGATATGAAGAAAAGCTTCTTTATGATTTCATGTAAAATATTCTATAGATCTCAAATTCAAATCGTAAGTAGATGATGATTTGAAGGGAAGAAAACCTGGCGATTTATCAAGTCAAAGTGACCAGATATGACTTGGTATATTGAATCATGTAAAATAAAGAGACTATGGTTACACATTGGTGATGGAAATGGAAGTTTGTTTTATGTCCTGTTGTTGTTGATCAGACAAATTGTAAATAAATTTGTTAGAGGCCTACTGACAGTTTTTAGATGAAAAGAAAGAGCAAACAGAGTTTATAGATGTGGACGCGACAAAGGGAAGAAGTAGAAGTCTTGTCATGATCATGTGAAATCCTAAGGAAGAAGAAAAAGTCATGGTATTGAGAGTATATTTTTGTTTGGTTCTTTTACGCATATATGTCAATCATTATCGATCTAGATTTTGTGATAGCAGCACTAAACTTAACCATTTATTCTCAGCTGAAAAATATTAATGCGGGTCCTTCCACTTTTTCTTTGTCAATATTAAAGTTTTGTTATCTCCATGATTGAGAAATATGCACTCGTTATTTAAGTTATCTCCCTCATTGAGAGTTATGCACCCATTGATTTTCCCACCATGGGAATGCCTGTTGTGTTTCTGGTTTCTGTCCTTGTTATGTTAAGCATATGAACACACCAGGTTGTTAATTTCTTCTCATGAAATCCCCTTTCTTGTAAAAGTATATCGTCGGTGAAATCGTGGGACCTTGTAAGTGTCTCTTGTAGGATATGTGCCGAAATGGCTGCGATCTGCTGGTCGATGTGAATGCGTGATGTATTGTGTAAAAAAATCCATCTCACACGGCATAAATAGATCCCTGCGCCTTGAGTCAGGACTGGGCGGCCGAGTGGTAACGCACTTGCGCTCGGAAGCGAGAGGTTGCGAGTTCGACCCTGGGTCAGGGCGTTAGCAATTTTCTCCCCCCTTTCCTAACCTAGGTGGTGGGTTCAAGTGCTAGTCTTTCGGATGAGACGAAAAACCGAGGTCCCTTCATGTACACTACATTGGGGTGTGCACGTTAAAGATCCCACGATTGACAAAAGGGTCTTTCCTGGCAAAATTGTATAGGCATAGATAAAAATGTCCACCAAAATACCCGTGTGACTTGGAATAATAGGCCGTGAAAAGTAGGATTATATGCGCCGAAATGGCTGCGATCTGCTGGCCAATGTGAATGCGTGATGTATTGTGTAAAAAAATTCCATCTCACACGGCATAAATAAATCCCTGCGCCTTGAATATGTGCGCGATATAAATTGCATAAAATTAAAATAAAATTTTTAAAAAATAAATAAATAAATCCCTGCGCTTAGAACTGTACCCACGGAATACGTGCGATATAAGCCTCATATTGATTGATTGATTGATTGACTCCGAGTCTGGAGATACGCGCGTGATATAAGACTTCATATATATATATATATATATCTTGGCGCCATGTCACTTACGAGGTCCCATGATTTCACGCCTTCTCTCATTATAGCGACCATGTTCACCACGACACTGTCCAGGTTTTTCCATGTGAGAAGAGAATCCTGTCACTGGTACTCATACCAAAAATCAACAGCCTGTGCAGAATTTGAATTCTGGTATTGGAAAAGAAAAACTTTTCTGCACCTGCTAACTTGAAATGAATATAATTTTTATTCACACCCAGGTAGAAAAAATAATCTAGAGTTGTTAATTACAGTTTTCACAAACAAACAATTTACATGTATTAGAACTGCTGAAAAATCAACTTAAAAAGTGCAATGACACCAACTATCACTTCTTCACATTTTGTTTATATTATGCACCGTACAAGTCAAGGTTATTTCAATGCGTCCTTTTGGTCTTGTTGCTATGTTTGTTTTTGCACATTCAATCATAGATTTTTGTATTACTTGTTTTCATCCGCAGCTGTTACTCTTTGTTTGATTTGGATTTATTTTTACCTCAAACTTTTGCATTTGTATTTTTTGTTGGCCTTTTTTCTATTTGTTTCTTTTTTGTACATGTTTTATTGTAAGATTTGTATAATAATGTATTTAGGTCAGCAATTGGTTCACTTTTCTTATGAGACATCAAAGACTCTAATGTGAGTCCTGAAATAGCTGATAATAATAATAATAATAATGCAAACTTTTATAGCGCTATTCTAGAAAAATGTCTACTCTTAGCGCTTTACAATACATACATCGACCAAGCATACTATACACGCACAGGCAAAGAAACCGACCAAACATAACCAACAAACTATACATGCACAGGCAAAGAAAACGACCAAACATACAATACACGCACAGGCAAAGATAACGACCAAACATAAACAAACATACTATGACCAATCATAACCAACATACTATACGCGCGCAGGCAAAGAGAACAATCAGCACATGTAATAATTACTGACAACTAATGATGCAGGCATACAATGACAATCCAATACACAGCCTAGGCACAAGAACCACATTTTTCAACCAAATAGCTGATGGAAGAAATAACAGAATGGGCAGCAGATTAAAAATACAAGGCGGAAGTCTTTTAAGGTTTTAGCTTTGGTGTATTAGACTTTTGTGCACATGTGGACACGAACTTTTCCTTTCCGTGCATGTTATTGGTTAAGCAAATTATTTTTTTAATTATTTTTTTTTCTATTTTTTATTATGTATCATTTTTTATATTTAGTCAAGTTTTGACTAAATATTTTAACATCGAGGGGGAATCGAAACGAGGGTCGTGGTGTATGTGCGTGTGTCTGTCTGTCTGTCTGTCTGTCTGTGTGTGTGTGTGTGTAGAGCGATTCAGACTAAACTACTGGACCGATCTTTATGAAATTTGACATGAGAGTTCCTGGGTATGAAATCCCCGAACGTTTTTTTCATTTTTTTGATAAATGTCTTTGATGACGTCATATCCGGCTTTTCGTGAAAGTTGAGGCGGCACTGTCACGCCCTCATTTTTCAACAAAATTGGTTCAAATTTTGGTCAAGTAATCTTCGACGAAGCCCGGGGTTCGGTATTGCATTTCAGCTTGGTGGCTTAAAAATTAATTAATGACTTTGGTCATTAAAAATCGGAAAATTGTAAAAAAAAATAAAAATTTATAAAACGATCCAAATTTACGTTTATCTTATTCTCCATCATTTGCTGATTCCAAAAACATATAAATATGTTATATTCGGATTAAAAACAAGCTCTGAAAATTAAATATATAAAAATTATTATCAAAATTAAATTGTCCAAATCAATTTAAAAACACTTTCATCTTATTCCTTGTCGGTTCCTGATTCCAAAAACATATAGATATGATATGTTTGGATTAAAAACACGCTCAGAAAGTTAAAACAAAGAGAGGTACAGAAAAGCGTGCTATCCTTCTTAGCGCAACTACTACCCCGCTCTTCTTGTCAATTTCACTGCCTTTGCCATGAGCGGTGGCCTGACGATGCTACGAGTAAAATGGCATTGCGTTCAGTTTCATTCTGTGAGTTCGACAGCTACTTGACTAAATATTGTATTTTCGCCTTACGCGACTTGTTAAAAGATGCATGGCCCTAAATTTTATTCCTTTTTTTCTCTTTATGAGAATGGATATGGAATGGGTCTTCTAAAAGTATAATCACAAATGCAGAAGCAGTGTGGGTTCATGCATGACGTATCATGACTTTAAGACACCGGGTATGTTGTGTTTTAGGCATGTAAAATGACTACTATCTTAGTCTACAAGGCTGACATATCTGTCTCTCAATTCTTGTCATGGTATAACCTTAAAAATCCTTTCAGTGTCATATGTGGTCTTAAGTTGCAGGGTTTAATTAACTTTTTCTTAATTTGAAAATTCTGGATATACGTCTATTTTTTTATAAACATTTTCAGTATTGATAAGATATGCTCACAAATGCTAATCAACGAAAAAAGAGAAACGAGATTACCTCATTTCCGAATCCTGTCACCTAATGTATTAATATTTGAAATTTAAACCTTGGAACAATACATCATTATATATAAGTTCTCAGGTGGGCAGATGAAGTTGGAAAATTACTTTGGAAACTTTCTGGTTGATTAATAAAGAATCGAGAAACCGCTATGAAATTCAAGAAAGAAATATAGTTTTTATATTGTATTGTTTGATGAAGCCATGCTATTTTTATAGTGGCCACCGGGAATACTTATTTGATCAAGTTGCTTGAAAAACTGGCACTACTTTTTCTAGTATACTCTATTCTGAAGGGGTAAGTTAATTAGCAGAATACCTGGTTTACCTCACTGAGCTTGTATATGTTACAGTGATAATGTATATTTAGGGAATATGTATATTCCCTACATATTCCCTAAAAAAATCAGTGAATATATATATTCCCTGTTTCAACAAGTGACTATGTATATTCCCTAAAATTCCTAGGGAATATACTTATTCCCGGAAATTTGAGGGCAAATTCTATACTTATTCATTTATGGTATCCTGATATTCCTCCCTGCTGACCAACACTCTTTTGTTTTTTGCTGCCCAGTTTCGAAGTTCCTCTACAAAATGTTGCTCCCGCCTCAATTCTCTCTGTGCAATACTATCCATCTTTCTGCTGCGACAACTGAACTGCAAGTGTGGGGATTATTTTACAGTTCAGTTGTGCACATTGTCAGGTGTCACTTGTAAACTGATAACAACTCACAAATGTTCCCTTCGTGTACTTTCTCAAAGCTCAACTCAGTTCTGTTCAACCGTGAGAACCATGTTTCTCACAACAAGTTCACTTCGTAATCTCATCAAGGCTCTGTGTGTGCAAAATACAAATCAGTGAATAAGTATAGAATTTGCCCTCAAATTTCAGGGAATAAGTATATTCCCTAGAAATTTTAGGGAATATACATAGTCACTTGTTGAAACAGGGAATATATATATTCACTGATTTTTTAGGGAATATACATATTCCCTAAATATACATTATCACTGTAACATACCTGGGAACCCATACGGTTTTGTCGTATTTTGTACGCATGATTGCATCTAGAATACGATCAGTATGGTCAGTGGACAAAAAATACGACGAGAAAAATTCCTAGACTACTCCTCTTCACAAGCGCATCCGAAGCTGATCCAGTATTTTGACATGATTTCCGTTTTTGTCAGTAACTATTGAAAGAAGCATTTGTTTCAAATGTATTGGTAAACTTAATTAACGGTGCGACGGATGCATGTGAAGCATGTTTGAATCATGGATGTTGAAATGTTGTGTAGGGTACGCTCAATTTTTTTCTGAAAATACACCAAGTTTGTTTGAGAATACTCCAAGTGTAAAACAGGGGTTCCCAGGTCTGTACCATGCACTTCTGATGTGCAACTCCTTTCATATCTCAAATATCAGCCTGTGCAGACAATGAGAACACAGTATTTCTCAGTATTTTCTAACAATTTAGTTTGTTAATACGCAGTCAAGTTATGGGCTTTATTTGCCACTATATTTTTCTCTATCTCCTGAGATAATTTTGCTTCTTTAACACTTTGTGTGAAGTTTGAGAGTCATGTGTTACATATCTTAAAGTGAATGCGTCGGCCAAGATGAAAGCCATTATGCTAAATAACCGATTACGTTCTCACGGTGCAACAGCCTGAGCGTTTTGTTTGAGCGCGTTTTTTAAGGTTTGGAAAGCGAAATTCTGAATTTACAAGAAAAAATACACCGCTTTAACCCATGTAAGAGAATCTCATCTTTAAGACTTAAGTCATGTAAGAGAATCTCATCTTTAAGACTTAAGTCTGGACCCCCCGCGGGTTAAGGGGAGTCCCATATTGGTTGGGACGAGAAAGAATTTGCCCGATGCTCCCCAGCATGTCGTAAGAGGCGACTAACGGATTCTGTTTCTCCTTTTACCCTTGTTAAGTGTTTCTTGTATAGAATATAGTCAATTTTTGTAAAGATTTTAGTCAAGCAGTATGTAAGAAATGTTAAATCCTTTGTACTGGAAACTAATGCATTCTCACAGTAAGGTAATATATTGTACTACGTACGTTGCAAGCCCCTGGAGCAAATTTTTGATTAGTGCTTTTGTGAACAAGAAACAATTGACAAGTGGCTCTATCCCATCTCCCCCCTTTCCCCGTCGCGATATAACCTTCGTGGTTGAAAACGACGTTAAACACCAAATAAAGAAAGAAAGAAAGTGGTTATTATAGACAGATGGTCTTAACAGAAAGGTGAATTATAGAGAAAAACAACTCGTTGCGGATCCGTTGAAATGGTCGTTTTTGGCAGGTTGTCTTTATCGCCACTCAGGGCAGGTTTGACTGTAAAAAGAAAATGGCAAGGCTGACTGCAAATCCTTAACGTCACTGTCCAATCCTGGGAAAACATACTACACTAATTTTTGCTCTCTTAACTGTGAATTGCATCACGCCACAGCTGAGTCTTTATTCGCATCATGCAGTGCAATATATGAAGTTGAAATATGTTTGATTTTTGTTTATGTTTAAGCCCATGTATCCTGAAGACATTTACTTTCGTAAGTCACTTTATCTACATAAACTAAGGTTGATACTGCTCAATGCGTGGAGTGAGGTTTTGACACTCTTTATTTGTATACTTTTTTTCTGTGGTGGAATTGTTATTCTTCTAAAAACTGAAGTGTAAGAATAAGAAGTAGAAAAGCGGGATGGTAAAATGATGATGTTTTTTCTTTCTTTCTTTTTTTCTTTTTTTCTTTTTTCCCCCTGCTCTCTAATAATCTGCTTCAGAATCCAATTGTCTGAGAATAAATACAGTGACAATACTTGCAAGATTCAGGTGTTCTGTTTTAAATTGTTATGTTTTGTTGTTTGAAGAGGCGCGGTGAGGCCTGCAGCAGGTAGGAGAATATCACATCGAGCACTCAAAAAGAGAGAGAGAGAGTGTGTGTGTGTGTGTGTGTTAATGTGTGTGTGTGCGTACGTTCGTGCGTGTGTGTGTGTGTGTGCTTATATTTAAATATGCGCTTTGAATGCTTGCATTCTGTATTGAAGATCTGCTGGCATGCGTTAAGAACAACAAGTCGCGTAAGGCGAAATTACTACATTTAGTCAAGCTGTGGAACTCACAGAATGAAACTGAACGTAGTCCGCCGCTAGTGCAAAAGGCAGTGAAAGTGACGAGCCTGTTTGGCGCGGCAGCGGTTGCGCTGTGCTTCATAGCACGCTTTACTGTACCTCTCTTCGTTTTAACTTTCTGAGCGTGTTTTTAATCGAAACATATCATATCTATATGTTTTTGGAATCAGGAACCGACAAGGAATAAGATGAAATAGTTTTTAAAACGATTTCGAAAATTTTATTTTGATCATAATTTTTATATTTTTAATTTTCAGAGCTTGTATTTATATGTTTTTTGGAATCAGAACATGATAAAGAATAAGATGAACGTAAATTTGGATCGTTTTATAAAAACATTTTTTGTTTTACAATTTTCAGATTTGTAATGACCAAAGTCATACATTAATTTTTAAGCCACCAAACTGAAATGCAATACAAAAGTCTGGCCTTCGTCGAAAATTGCTGGGTCAAAATTTCAATCAATTTGATTGAAAAATGAGGGTGTGACAGTGCCGCCTCAACTTTTACAAAAAGCCGGATATGACGTCATCAAAGACATTTATCGAAAAAAAGAAAAAAGTCTCCGGGGATATCATTCCCAGAAACTCTCATGTCAAATTTCATAAAGATCGGTCCAGTAGTTTAGTCTGAAACGCTCTACACACAAACACACACACACTGACGCACACACATACACCACACCCTCGTCTCGATTCCCCCCCTACGTTAAAACATTTAGTCAAAACTTGACTAAATGTAAAAACTAAAGATTAATCTCCCCCCAAAATCTACATAATTGTGTAAAGACTTCGACTAGTGCTCTGAGTCATGAGTCAAGAAATAATAATGATAAGGAGTATGTTGTGAACACATTTTTAACTCAGTGCTCGAGTACTTAAACAATCTTTCTTGCTCTGTAAAATCTGTGGATCCCTCTCGGTGAATCCTCAGCCTCTCATTTTGAATTGTTAGACCTGTCTGTAGCCAATGATACATCTTGATCTCTCCACAAACACACAGACCAGATATAAAAGTCTCCTCAATCTTCTCATATATTTTCATGACTTTGTACTTTGGAGTTAGTGCACAGAGATATTGTTCGAATTGATTTTCTTAAGCAGTTTTGTCAAAATAGCAGTTGTGGCAATTTTCCTAAAGTTTCAGCCTCTCCTTGTCTGAGAATAAAGGACAATTTGATTATCCTTACGTAAGAGAGACCATTCATGAGAAAACAATATCGTTCAAACCACGACTTTTCAGAAATCGAACAAATCAGATAATTTTGAGTGATCATGTTATAAGCTTCTTTTGAAGGTACCAAGCTGAAATGCCATCCCATAGTCTGCACTAAGTCAAAGATCAGGTAACGAAAATTTCAAACAAATTGATTAAAAACTGTAGCCGTGAGAGGGCCGCCTCAACTTTTGCAAACGGTACAATGACGTCATCAAATAGCTCTATCAAAAATCGGCGAATAACTTTCAAGCAAATGCTCTTTAAGATATCTGTACCAATTTTCATAACAATCCGTTCAATAGTTTTTGAGACTGAATGCTTTTCACACACACACACACACACACACACACAGACACATATATCGGGAGACAAACCTCGCTCTTCGCTCTACCGGCACGGTTGGCCTAGTGGTGAGGCGTCCGCCCCGTGATCGGGAGGTCGTGGGTTCGAACCCCGGCCGTGTATACCTGAGACTTTAAAATTGGCAATCTAGTGGCTGCTCCGCCTGGCGTCTGGCATTATGGGGTTAGTGATGGGACTGGTTGGTCCGGTGTCAGAATAATGTGACTGGGTGAGACATGAAGCCTGTGCTGCGACTTCTGTCTTGTGTGTGGCGCACGTTATATGTCAAAGCAGCACCGCCCTGATATGGCCCTTCGTGGTCGGCAAACAAACAAACAAACAAAAAAAAGCTCTTCGCTCTTGTTAAAACATTCATTCATTACTTGACAATGTAAAAAGCAACTCGTGAAAATCTGGTAAAACACAGCAAGCCTTGTAGTATTCTCTATTTTTATCCTGAGTTACAAAGAGAATGTGTAGGCCTACCATGTGCAATTTGAGGGATATATTCCAATGTTTTCATGGTTAAAATCACGTTATGTTCTATATTCGTTTATGCCAGGCATATCTGACATGAAATTGTCTGCGTTAAGCTGTGTCATCATGTCGCCAATAAACCACCAAGCCATGGGCTTTAAGTATCTGTGTGTGTGTATGTGTGTGTGTACGAGTATGCATGTGTGTTTGTGTGCGTGAATGCAAGCAGAATATGGCAGTTTGTGCATGCCATTATATGCTTGACAAGCATTGCACTATAAGCAAAAATTTGAATTCGTGCCATATACCGCACGTATTTGGCAACCTTGTGATAACATTTAATACCATGTGGAACTCACCGGGGATTGTTTCCTTATTCAACCGAAGACCCGATTTAGGGAGTTACAATCCTTAATTGCAACATAGTGCGTGTTTGTTTCTGTGTTTTTTCTTCTTTTTCCTTTTCAATGAAGAAAAATAGAGTTGGAAAGTAGATGCATCCAAGAAAAGTATGTTACCCTCTATAGGTTCAAAGAGATACACATTCCGCAGTCTGCCACCCAGTTTATTTCTGTCTTCTTAATGGTGACATTAGCCAACAGAACGATGTCTATTCCTGATAGTGCTGCACGAAATGGACCAACGTCGTTTGCTATTCCTGATAGTGCGACACGAAATGGCCGTCGCGATATAACCTTCGTGGTTGAAAACGACGTTAAACACCAAATAAAGAAAGACACGAAATGGACCAACGTTGATTTGCAATTCCACACAGTATTCTATTTCCATGCATGCTGGCCTTACATATCACCAAGCTGTCGACTGACCTACTCAGTTCTAACTCAACCCAAAATAACCGGCCATTTTCCTCTTGACGGATGTGGCTAAACAGTGGACCCCCCACCCCCCCCCCCCCTTTTTTTACATTTAGTCAAGTTTTGACTAAATGTTTTAACGTAGAGGGGGGAATCGAGACGAGGGTCGTGGTGTATGTGTGTCTGTCTGTCTGTCTGTCTGTCTGTCTGTCTGTGTGTGTAGAGCGATTCAGACTAAACTACTGGACCGATCTTTATGAAATTTGACATGAGAGTTCCTGGGTATGATATCCTCAGACTTTTTTTTCATTTTTTTTTATAAATGTCTGATGACGTCATATCCGGCTTTTCGTGAAAGTTGAGGCAGCACTGTCACGCTCTCATTTTTCAACCAAATTGGTTGAAATTTTGGTCAAGTAATCTCCGACGAAGCCCGGACTTCGGTATTGCATTTCAGCTTGGTGGCTTAAAAATTAATTAATGACTTTGGTCATTAAAAATCTGAAAATTGTAAAAAAAATTATTTTTTTTTTATAAAACGATCCAAATTTACGTTCATCTTATTCTCCCTCATTTTCTGATTCCAAAAACATATAAATATGTTATATTTTGATTAAAAACAAGCTCTGAAAATTAAAAATATAAAAATTATTATCAAAATTAAATTTTCGAAATCTTCCAGTAGGTATTAATTTAGTTTTACTAAAGCCTGCTGGGACACAAGTAATGGGTTAGTGCATTTGTAAACAGGAATCGCTTGACAAGTGGCCCCCTTCATCCCCCCCTTCCTCGTCCTGATATGGCTCTGCGTAGTCGGCTGGACGTTAAGCAACAAATAAACAAACAAACAAACAAACAATAAATTTTCGAAATCAATTTAAAAACACTTTCATCTTATTCCTTGTCGGTTCCTGATTCCAAAAACATATAGATATGATATGTTTGGCTTGAAAACACGCTCAGAAAGTTAAAACGAAGAGGTACAGAAAAGCGTGCTATCCTTCTCAGCGCAACTACTACCCCGCTCTTCTTGTCAATTTCACTGCCTTTGCCATGAGCGGGGGACTGACGATGCTACGAGTATACGGTCTTGCTACGTTGCATTGCGTTCAGTTTCATTCTGTGAGTTCGACAGCTACTTGACTAAATGACGTATTGTCGCCTTACGCGACTTGTTTTTTTTTATATTTAGTCAAGTTTTGACTAAATGTTTTAACATAGAGGGGGAATCAAGACGAGGGTCGCGGTGAATGTGTGTGTGTGTGTGTGTGTGTGTGTGTGTGTGTGTGTGTGTGTGTGTGTGTGTCTGTGCGTGTGTGTGTGTAGAGCGATTCAGAGTAAACTACTGGACCGATCTTTATGAAATTTTACATGAGAGTTCCTGGGTATGATATCCCCAGACATTTTTTTCATTTTTTCGATAAATGTCTTTTATGACGTCATATCCGGCTTTTTGTAAAAGTTGAGGCGGCACTGTCACACCCTCAATTTTCAATCAAATTGATTGAAATTTTGGCCAAGCAATCTTCGACGAAGGCCGGACTTCGGTATTGCATTTTAGCATGGAGGCTTACAAATTAATTAATGACTTTGGTCATTAAAAATCTGATTTTTTTTATAAAACGATCCAAAATTACTTTTATTTCATTCTTCATCATGTTCTGATTCCAAAAACATATAAATATGTTATATTCGGATTAAAAACAAGCTCTGAAAATTAAAAATATAAACATTATGATTAAAATTAAATTTCCGAAATCGTTTTAAAAACTATTTCATCTTATTCCTTGTCGGTTCCTGATTCCAAAAACATATAGATATGATATGTTTGGATTAAAAACACGCTCAGAAAGTTAAAACGAAGAGAGGTACAGTAAAGCGTGCTATGAAGCACAGCGCAACCGCTACCGCGCCAAACAGGCTCGTCACTTTCACTGCCTTTTGCACTAGCGGCGGACTACGTTCACTTTCATTCTGTGAGTTCCACAGCTTGACTAAATCATAGGCTATTTGGTCTATGACTAAATGTAGTAATTTCGCCTTACGGGACTTGTTCTGACAAAATCCGGTCTTAAAAAAGGAGGAAGTCTTAAAATGGGGGTAAATTTACGAATAGAAAGTCTAAGAAAACAGGGTCTTAAAAAGAAGGACGTCTTAAATTGGGGGTTCCACTGTAGTATGGTAATAATAATAATAATAATAATAATAATAATAACTGGACATTTTTAAGTGCCTAACCTATGGCTCTAGGCCCTTTACAGTTGTGGTGCCAATGAGGATGATACACCCCTTCCCTTGTTGACCACCATGTCAACCACCACAGATCCACCCAGGCTTTTGCACGGGATAAGACCATTATTCCTCTTGGACACATACCAACAATCAACAGCCTGGCTGCTTTGTGTGCACAACTGGCATGTTTTGCTCAATTAATTTCGTTGTTGATATTTGTTTTGATCACACCGAGACATCTATTCTGCAAAATAAGTCCCATTTTGCACATAGAGCGGCCAGGCTGCTGATTTTTGGAATGTGAGATATGTAAGATAATTTAGGAAAACCTTTATTTCCATGTTCGTGATGCATACATATATACAAACAAGGACACTTTTTTCTTTCGGCATGAAATCGCATCACTTATGGAACGATGACAACCATGAAAAAAAGTGTATAAAACACACACACACACACACACACACACACACACACGAATACACACACGCACACACCTACCCACGCACGCTCACATAGACCCAAGCCCGCATGCACACACACACACACACACACTCACACACGACACACACACACGCACACGACACACACACTCACACACGACACACACACACACACAATACAGAGACATTCAGCAACACTTAAAAAGCACACAATGTGGCTAAGGGTCCATGTTAGTCACTGGGCGCGTACGTAAAAAGACCTGTAAGGACTTTAGTAGGTACGGACCACTGTCAAACTTCTAACAATGGGTGTGCGACAAAAGGTCGAGAACACTTGGCCGGTCGAGAGTCAAAAGGTCGAGGGTGACAAAACGTCAACAGCAAAACGTCTTGGGGACAAAAGGTCGAGGATTGAAAAAAGGTCACCCTCGACCTTTTGTCGCACTCGACATTTTGAACCTCAACCAAATGTCCTCGACCTTTTGGTCCTCGATCTTTTGGTTCTCGACCTTTTGGTTCTCATCTGCCGACAATACCATGGCTCCATATTAACGAGCTAAAACTTAGTATGCAAGCAAACTGATTACAGTCTGTAATGTTCTTTCCTTATACTTATTGGCTCTATAGTTACAATCATGCTAAAACGTTGTATGCAAACAGACAGATTACAGTCTTTGAAAACCGGCACGGTTGGCCTAGTGGTAAGGTGTCCGCCCCGTGATCGGGAGGTCGTGGGTTCGAACCCCGGCCGGGTCATACCTAAGACTTTAAAATTGGCAATCTAGTGGCTGCTCCGCCTGGCGTCTGGCATTATGGGGTTAGTGCTAGGACTGGTTGGTCCGGTGTCAGAATAATGTGACTGGGTGAGACATGAAGCCTGTTCTGCGACTTCTGTCTTGTGTGTGGCGCACGTTATATGTCAAAGCAGCACCGCCCTGATATGGCCCTTCGTGGTCGGCTGGGCGTTAAGCAAACAAACAAACAAACAAACAAACAGTCTTTGAATTAATGTTCTTACCTTCTACTTATTTGAAGGTTGTCCATATCACGTAGATATTTTGGGATTTCCCCCTTTTTTTCTTTTTTTTCTTCTCCTTTTTTGTTCCCGGGGGAGATACAGGATCAACACTGCCATATATATTACATATAATGAAAGTCTTAAAACTGTCGAATTTAGCTATTTATTGATTTTGTCTTTCATTATTTTTTGGTGAGCTATTTTTGTGCACAAAACTAATCCGTTTTAAGCCTCACGTTTAGACGTGTGCCAATCTGGAAAATCAATCAATGTTAAAACAAAAAGAGAAAAAAACAAGTCGCGTAAGGCGAAATTACAACATTTAGTCAAGCTGTGGAACTCACAGAATGAAACTGAACGTAGTCCGCCGCTAGTGCAAAACGCAGTGAAAGTCAGTGACGAGCCTGTTTGGCGCGGTAGCGGTTGCGCTGTGCTTCATAGCACGCTTTACTGTACCTCTCTTCGTTTTAACTTTCTGAGCGTGTTTTTAATCCAAACATATCATATCTATATGTTTTTGGAATCAGGAACCGACAAGGAATAAGATGAAATAGTTTTTGAAACGATTTTGGAAATTTAATTTTGATCATAATTTTTAATTGTTTTAATTTTCAGAGCTTGTTTTTAATCCAAATTAACATATTTATATGTTTTTGGAATCAGAAAATGATGAAGAATAAGATGAACGTAAATTTGGATCGTTTTATAAAAAAACAATTTTTTTTACAATTTTCAGATTTTTAATGACCAAAGTCATTAATTAATTTTTAAGCCACCAAACTGAAATGCAATACCAAAGTCCGGCCTTCGTCGAAGATTGCTTGGCCAAAATTTCAATCAATTTGATAGAAAAATGAGGGTGTGACCACGGACCTACATTCTGTAGGTCCGTGGTGTGACAGTGCTGCCTCAACTTTTACAAAAAGCCAAATATGACGTCATCAAAGACATTTATCGCAAAACAGAAAAAAAATTCGGGGATATCATTCCCAGGAACTCTCATGTCAAATTTCAGAAAGATCGGTCCAGTAGTTTAGTCTGAATCGCTCTACACACACACACACGCACACACACACACACACACACACACACACACACACACACACACACACACACACACACACACACACACACATTATCACATACACCACGACCCTCGTCTCGATTCCCCCTCTATGTTAAAACATTTAGTCAAAACTTGACTAAATGTAAAAAGAGCTACAACTCTGCACAGGAGGCAATCAGGATGTTAATATTTGGTGGTAGGGCGGGGATGTAGCTCAGACGGTAGCGCGCTGGATTTGTATCCAGTTGGCCGCTGTCAGCGTGAGTTCGTCCCCACGTTCGGCGAGAGATTTATTTCTCAGAGTCAACTTTGTGTGCAGACTCTCCTCGGTGTCCGAACACCCCCGTGTGTATACGCAAGCACAAGACCAAGTGCGCACGAAAAAGAACCTGTAATCCATGTCAGAGTTCGGTGGGTTATAGAAACACGAAAATACCCAGCAGGCTTCCTCCGAAAACGGCGTATGGCTGCCTAAATGGCGGGGTAAACAAACGGTCATACACGTAAAATTCCACTCGTGCAAAAAACACGAGTGTACGTGGGAGTTTCAGCCCACGAACGCAGAAGAAGAAGAAGAAGAATATTTGGTGTGTCCTCTTAAGTTTCATCAAAATGATAAGTTTGGAAAGTGGAGTACTTTTTCGGTGTGATTGTCTTATTTTGAAGCTCGGAGTCACATATTATTACGCCCACTTGCGTTGCGGAAGAGTGAATGAGTGCATGGGGGAGGGGGGAGGTGGGCAGGGGAGAGAAAGAAGGGGGGGGAGGAGGGGAGGAGAGTGAGATGGAGAGAGAGCGTGTGTGTAAGAGAGAGAGGGTGAGACAGTGAGAGACAGTGAGTGAAAGAGATATAGGAGAGAGAGAGAGAGAGAGAGAGAGAGAGAGAGAGAGAGAGAGGGTGTCGAATGGACAGTCTCGCCAAGTGTATCCGTCTGTATGTTTGACTTTCAGTTTGTCTTGTTTCCAGTCCCTTTCTGCATAGTGTCTTCATCTTCATATACGTGAATTTTTTCTGGTATTTGGTGTTACTGCACGTTTCATTGAAACAGTAAGTTTGGAAAGCGCAGTTCTTTTTTGGTGTGATTGTCTTATTTTGAAGCTCGGAGTCACATGTGGAGCGAGTTTTCGCGAGGAACAGGGTTGAGCTACGGTAGGGTCACTGCGCATGTCTGGGTTTTTTCTTCGCGGAAACGCTGTTGGGTTGTGTCCAGTCGCGTCCCTTGCAACAAGATGGCGACAAGCGCGTTACGGATTTACTGTTGTGGAGAGTTGATGGACGACGATGATGAACAAGCAGTACTGTTTTATTGTTGATGTGAATGTAATGCCAAAACATCGAACTATCGATTCGAACGTCAATGAAGAAGTGAGCGTGAAAATCGAGCGCAAAACAGCCGGGTAAAAGTTCAGGGCGCTAAAGTACATTTGAGCCGAAATCGCACCCAAACTCCTGTTGACCTCATTTCTTCCCAAAATAAACATCACTGCTAAAATAAAATCCATTAAAACCAAGACAGTATCCAACCCAGTATCCTTAATTTTTGAAAGGCTAAGTGATTTACAACAAATGTCTTCTCACAATCCGTAACTTTGTCAAAAAATATTTGCAGAAGTTTCTCACCTCGCCTTGGCAGCCATCTTGGAACTGGAGAGACCCTACGCAGGAAGCAAGGTTGAAAGTTGGTTAACCGGTGACGTCACTCCAGTCGTACCGGACCGAGTTTTTGCGACCTCCGGTTCGACTCGAGTCACCTTAGTTGACGCCAAAACTCGCTCATTATTACGCCTACTTGCGTCGCGTCCTTGGTGGCTATTTCTGAAGAGTGAATGGGTGCATGCGGGAAGGGGGTAGGTGGGGAGGAGAAAGAGAAGGGGGAGGAGGAGGGGGGAGGAGAGTGAAATAGAGATAGAGTGAGAGAGAGTGACAGAGTGAGTGAGAGAAATATAGTAGAGTGAGAAAGCGAGAGAGAAAGAGAGAGAGAGAGAGAGAGAGAGAGAGAGAGAGAGAGAGAGAGAGAGAGAGAGAGAGAGAGAGAGAGAGAGAGAGAGAGAGAGAGAGAGAGAGAGAGAGAGAGAGAGAGAGAGAGAGAGAGAGAGAGAGAGAGATGGTCGAATTGGGAGTCTATGTGTTAGGTGTCTGCCTGTCAGTTTGACTTTCAGTGTGTCTTGTTTCCCGTCCCTTTCAGTACAAAGGTAAGTGTTTCTGGTATTTGGCGTTTCTTCTCAAGTTTCATTGAAACAATACGTTTAAAAAGTGCAGTACTTTTTCGGTGCGATTGTCTTATTTTGAAGCTCGGAGTCACATAATTATTATTATGCCGACTTATTCTGCGCCCTTGGTGGCTATTTCTGAAGAGTGAAGGAGTGCATGGGCGTAGATGGGCAGGTGAGAAAGGAAGGGGGGGGGGGGGGGCTCGGGGGCAGAGGAAGGAGGAGAGAGTGTGTGGGAGAGCGAGAGTCAGAGAGCGAGAGAGAGAGAGAGAGAGAGAGAGAGAGAGAGAGAGATGGAGAGAGTCAGCGAGAGACTGACTGACTATTAGGGTTTAACGTCCTCTTAGACCAACTGGTCTATATTGGGACAGGTATTGGTAATACGCTGAAGATATGGTGTGATACTTTGATTCGAACAAGCCCGCTGTGGCTGTCTTCTTCGACACACCAGCATTGGGTTTGTCTCGTCAAAGTATCGAAATACGATCATGATAATCAGAGACGAGAGATGATGCATGCGTGTCTTCGTGTTTTCCAAGCCCTGAGACTTTCGCTGTGCACGTGAACGTGGGATCTTTTTCGTGCGCATGTGTGCACACGGGGGTGTTCGGACACCGAAGAGAGTCTGCACAAAGTTGACTCCGAGAAATAAATCTCTCGCCGAACGTGGGGATCGAACCCACGCTGATAGCGACCAGCTGGCTACAAAGCCAGCGCGCTACCAACTGAGCTACGTCCCCGCCCACACAGCGAGAGAGAGAGAGAGAGAGAGAGAGAGAGAGAGAGAGAGAGAGAGAGAGAGAGAGAGAGAGAGAGTCAGAGAGAGAGAGAGGGGGTAAGAAGGAGTCAAAAGGAGAGTTTGTGTGTATGTGTGAGTGTGTGTCTTAATTTCTGCTTGTCTTATTTTCTGTCCCTTTCTGTATAGTGTCCTTTAGAAAATGCATAACTTTTTTATTTTTTATTTTTAATCTGGTCTAAACGTAAGTATTTCTGGTCAAAATCACACCAAAAACTGATCTAGTCAGTCATGAAACTAAGATCTTAACCTTGACAGCAGTGCAGTTAACAGCAGAAAATATACTGACGCATGCTTTGCATTCAATCGTAATTCAATATTCCCATGCCATAAACAATTATCAAAAAGACAACTGACAAAATGGCAAAAACTTTCTCAAGAGCGCAAGCGCAGTTCAAAAGGCAAGACAAAAAGACACGCAGATGCAATAAACAGAACGAGTTCTACAGAAAGAGAAAAAGGCCACAGAACTAAACGCCTTAGGAATTATACCGAGTGCGGTGTAGCTCTGTGCCATATCGATCGATCGAGGGCGGGGATGTAGCTCAGTCGGTAGCGCGCTGGATTTGTATCCAGTTGGCCGCTGTCAGAGTGAGTTCGTCCCCACGTTCGGCGAGAGAATTATTTCTCAGATTCAACTTTGTGTGCAGACTCTCCTCGGTGTCCGAACACCCCCGTGTGTACACGCAAGCACAAGACCAAGTGCGCACGAAAAAGATCCTGTAATCCATGTCAGAGTTCGGTGGGTTATAGAAACACAAAAATACCCAACAGGCTTCCTCCGAAAACGGCGTATGGCTGCCTAAATGGTGGGGTAAAAAACGGTCATACACGTAAAATTCCACTCGTGCAAAAAACACGAGTATACGTGGGAGTTTTAGCCCACGAACGCAGAAGAAGAAGAAGAAAAAGATCGATCGATCTGCGAGATTTTTCTCGTGGGAGTGGTTGGAGTACAGTGAGTTTGACACTTTCTTTGGCATTGGTTAGTGTGTTTTTGGGTTAAGGTTAGGGTTAGAGGTTGCACACGTTTATAATTATACGAGGTGGCGTAAAGCAAATAAACTAGTCGCAAAAAGCGAAATAACTGCATTCATTCAATCGTTATATCTACACACACAAAATTTAATATACAAAAAAAATCCGTGTGGGGATATCATCTTGAAAAGTTCACCTGTTAGATTTCATAAAAAAAATCTGCGCAGTAGATTTCTATGAAACGCTCTACACACGCGTGCACGAGCAGGCATACATACACCCTCACCTCATTTCGATTCCCGGCAGTCTTCTATACATTCAGTCAACAATGCGATCGCGAGAACATCCTTCCCTTTCACAAATACCAAAAATTCACAACTTAGCACTTTCATGCACAAAGCAGGATTTTTTGCCCAATTAAGTTCGCAGGAATGGTTTTCCCACAATTTTACGAGGGCATCAAAAGTTTTGATTCTACTATATTCGCACTTGCTTCCGTTTCTGATGCGATCGGCATATATGCAGTCGTATCTGGCCTGTCCTTCGTTCTATGAAAAAAAACTATTAAAAAAAAGAATAAATGAATGAATGAATGAATAAATAAATAGATATATATATATAGATAAATAGATAAATAACTTGAGTTTGCTCGTATATAGTGACAAAGGGTAAATTGTCAATTCTACCTCCTTCTGTCTTGTCATCTTCTTCTTCTGTTTCTTCTGCTTTTTCTTACTTAACGAAATAGAGGGATTCTGTACAGCGCATACGTTGCCACAGGTTTGACCAAGTAAGAATGATGCTTTATGTGTCACAATCCTTTGTTCTATTTTTTTCTCTCTTTTTCCCATTTTTCTTCTCCACCCCCCCCCCCCCCCTCCCAGAAACCCACTCCTAACTCCTGCCGTGCATTTTTCGTCAAAAATTTGACATTACGTTAAAGGAGGATAAAGCATAGAACTCGGAACAAAATGGACTGGTGACTGGGACGCAGTGAAACTGGTAAAGCTATAGCGACCGCATCAGCTTATTCTCTCCCAGAAGACCACGGATTGCATGCGGAGTACACAAAACAGAAACATTCTACAGCCCCAACGCTCTGCAAGAGTTCCAGAGCAGTACGTGCCATTCTGGCATCTCCATCTCTGCCGTCACCGTCACCGTCACCGCCACCGCCACCGTCGCGGACGCTACAACAACGTGCCAGCTGCGCCAGTCAGTGCTCTCTCTCAGTCTCTCCCTCTTTCTCTCTCTCGCAGCCGATCTTCTTTTGTCGTCGCTGTTGTCGACGTCGCAGTGTGCCGAAACCTTCATCAGAAACCAGCACAACCGCCGGGAGCGCCTGGTGTTTCACATCCTATTGTCAAAGCAGATTTGTTCCTTCGAGCGAAAGGTAGGTCAGGTCGTTGTTTTTGTGTGTTGTGATTGTGATGAAGCTGCTATCATGACGGTGATGGTTTATGATTTGTTTGTCATTTCTGTCTTGTGATTTTGATATCATGCCGGATGTAGTCTATGATTAGTTGTGTTTTATGTTTTGTGATTTTGATGATATCATGTCGGATGTATTCTATGGTTAGTTGTCTTTTTACATTTAGTCAAGTTATGACTAAATGTTTTTTTGTTTTGTGATTTTGATGATATCATGTCGGATGTAGTCTATGGTTGGCTATCTTTTATGTGTGTGTGATTTTGATGATATGGCGGATGTGGTCAATGATAAGCTGTCTTTTATATGTAGTGAACTTGGTATAATGAGGTATGTAGGTTTGATTGCCGCCTGTTATTAGGAACTGCGATGTTGACGTTATTTCGATTGTTTTGGGCTGATGGTGTGCAACTTGTGTGAACATTTGGAAAACAGACAAAACAAATACGACTATAGTTAGAGAGAGAGTGAGAGAGAGGGGAAGAGAAAGTGAGATAATAACTCTGTGTGTGTGTGTGTGTGTGTGTGTGTTTGTGTGTGTGTGTGTGTGTGTGTGTATGTGTGTGTGTGTGTGTGTTTATCAAATTTGAGTCGATCACAGTTAATGAGGATGTGAATTAAGCAAATGATAAATGCTACACACTGCAACGGAACTTTCAAACAAAAATCAAACAAGATCATGGAAATCACAGATTTTTTGGTTGTCGAATGTTACCCTGACACGCAAAAGGTCTACTCCATAAAGTGTCATGGTGTTGTCTGTATTGATTAAGCAATTATGCTAGCTGTTATCTTATCACTAACCCCCCGCGGGTTTGGGGGAGTCCCATATTGGTTGGGACGAGAAAGAATTTGCCCGATGCTACCCAGCATGTCGTAAGAGGCGACAAACGGTTCTGTTTCTCCTTTTACCCTTGTTAAGTGTTTCTTGTATAGAATATGGTCAATGTTTGTAAGGATTTTGGTCAGGCGGTGTGTAGGAAATGTTAAGTCCTTTGTACTGGAAACTTGCATTCTCCCAGTAAGGTCATATATTGTACTACGTTGCAAGCCCCTGGAGCAATTTTTTGATTGGTGCTTTTGTGAACAAGAAACAATTAACAAGTGGCTCTATTCCATCTCCCCCCTTTCCCCTATCCCATCTCCCCCCTTTCCCCGTCGCGATATAACCTTGAATGGTTGAAAACGACGTTAAACACCAAATAAAGAAAGAAAGAAAGATCTTATCACTATAGTCTCAAAAGGAAACACATGTCTTTATCCAGACGCAAGTATCCATAGTAGTTAGAAAACACTGGCGGTACTTTTAATATATGGAGTCACTAAGAGCAGAGACAGGTTCCCTTAGGATGATAAATGATTATTACAGTCGACATTTTTGTCTCTCCCTGTAGGAATCCGAAACAGATAGACTGCTACGTATAACTAGAATATAAACAAATCCAAAAATGATTACGGTGAAAATAAAAATCCATTATTTTCGTCATACAATCATTCCTTCGCTCGGCTTCCTGGCGAGTGGGCGAAAACTGAAATCCATCAAGATAAATTTATTGTGATATTTATTTGTCTGTTCACTTAAAAGACCGTTGGGTCGACATATTTGTGACAGTAACGTAGTTTTGTCAATAACAACGTTCCAACAACTTACCTTTCTTGTTTTTTGACTCTTCGTTTATCATAATATAAACATAAATATAAGATACTAGAGGAATACCCGGCTTCGCCGGGGTGAATCGCGAGACAGAGACAGACAGCGTGGCCAAATGTAACCGAGTGCCGAAACACCACAATCATATTTGAAGCCGAAGTCCACTCAAACGGGATTGAAGGCCTGATTATTCAGTCACACACCAATGCCGCCAGACCACATCACAAACAGAACTCTACAATCCACAGGTGTTGCCCACACACACACACAAACACACACACACACACACAGAAGCCGTATATATATATATGTGTATATCTATATCTATAAATATATAGAGATAGGTGACAGTGTATTTTTCGCGTGGATATAAATTGATTCGACCTTTTCACTTTGACAGTAAGAACAACTTCCGAGTGCAAGGGAAGCGTTCTGGACAGCGCAGTGACATTCTAAAAATAGTAACGTAGTAACGGGAATATGGATTGACGCCACACGAAGGAAGGGAGATAAACGCTGAAAACACTGGAGAAAATAAAGAAAAAAACCCAAATCGGTTCAGCGCTGCGCGCTGAGAGCACGTGTTGAAATATCTCATGTCGAGTCCCATCGCTGTCGACGACGCCAAATGTAACCGAGTGCCGAAACACCACAATCATAATTATGTGAAGCCAAAGTCCACTCAAACGGGATTGAGAATAACTGTTATGGCTTCTGGAAGGAAGGCCTGAACATATATAGACACACACCAATGCCGCCAGACCACATCACAAACAGAACTCTACAATCCACAGGTGTTGCCCACACACACACACAAACACACACACACACACACACAGAGAAGCCGTATATATATATGTATATCTATATCTATAGAGATAGGTGACAGTGTATGTTTCGCGTGGCTATAAATTGATTCGACCTTTTCACTTTGACAGTAAGAACAACTTACGGGTGCAAGGGAAGCGTTCGGGACAGCGCAGTGACATTCTAAAAATAGTAACGTAGTTACGGGACTATGGATTGAAGCCACACGAAGGAAGGGAGATAAACGCAAAACACTGGAGAAGATAAGGAAGAGTTACTGGGAATGGTGAAATGAACAGAAAAACCAAAATCGGTTCAGCGCTGCGCGCTGAGAGCACGTGTTGAAATATCTCAGTCGATGAGGTTGTGTCCGGGGTGTAGCTGAATACGGTGTCCAAATTTGAAAAAGATCCACCGAGAACTTTGGCGTTGTGATGTGGTCTAGCGGCTTTGGTGTGTCGGTATGGGGGCCCGGGTAGCTCAGGTGGAACCAAAATCGGTTCAGCGCTGCGCGCTGAGAGCACGTGTTGAAATATCTCATCGATGAGGTTGTGTCCGGGGTCTCTCTGAATAAGCCCACCAAATTTGAAGCAGATCCATCGAGAACTTTGGCCGTGCATCGCGCACAGACACACAGACAGACAGACAGACAGACACACAGACACACAGACACACAGACACTAGTCGTATATATATATATATAGATATATAGATAACTATGAGAGTAAGATATGACTTTAAAAAAGTACATATAAATCGGATGCAAATATAATATGATATAAATATAACAATGAATCTAAATATAACTATGAATCTAAATATTTAAAAAGTTTTCGTTATTAATTGTTTGTCTGTGCACTTAAAAGACCGCTGGGTCGATATATCTGTGAATGTAACGAATTTTTGTCAATAACAAACGTTCCAATAACTTACCTTTCTTGTTTTTTGATTAGGAATCTAAATATTGGGGTGTGCACGTTAAAGACCCCACGATTGACAAAAGGCAAAATTGTATAGGCATAGATAAAAAATGTCCACCAAAATACCCGTGTGACTTAGGCCGTGAAAAGTAGGATATGCGCCGAAATGGCTGCGATCTGCTGGTCGATGTGAATGCGTGATGTATTGTGTAAAAAATTCCATCTCACACGGCATTAGATCCCTGCGCCTTGAGTCCGAGTCTGGAGATACGCGCGCGATATAAAACTTCATATAACATATAAATCGGCGAAAGATAGCAGCGGTAATGTGTGTTAAAACAAATACACTCGTATAATAAGACATGTGTCTGTTGATGCATGTGTCGTCTTTCAGCCTCTCCCAGTGGACTCACCGTTTCAAGCCAAAATATCTTCTTCTTCTTCTTTGTTCATGTGCTTAGACTCCCACGTTCACTCATGTTTTTAGCACGAGTGGATTTTTACGTGTATGACCGTTTTTACCCCGCCATTCAGGCAGCATACACCGATTTCGGGGGAGGCATGCTGGGTATTTTCGTGTTTCTATATCCACCGAACTCTGACATGGGTTACAGGATCTTTTCCGTGTGCACTGGGTCTTGTGCTTGCGTGTACACACGAAGGGGGTTAAGTCACTAGCAGGTCTGGACATAAGTTGACCTGGGAGATCGGACAAATCTCCACTCTTAACCCACCAGGCGGCAGCGACCGGGATTCGAACTCGGACCTCCCGATTAGGAGGCCGACGTCTTACCACCACGCCACTGCGCCCGTCTATGCCAAAAGATCAATGATCCATCGCTGAAGTTAAATGCCAGGAACTGTAACTACGCTCACGGTAGAATAAAGAGTCCATGCATATTTGATGAGGAAATAAAAGGTGTGGGTGTGATGCTTGTTCAGAGAGGAAATGGTGAAAGATGGCACCGCAGGGGCTTGTACTGCAAAGTGACGAGAAATCGTTTAAGGGTTTGCATAAGACCAAGTGCGCACGGAAAAGATCCTGCAATCCATGTAAGAGTTTCGTGGGTTACAGAAACACGAAAATACCCAGCATGCTAACCTCGAAAGCGGCGTATAGGTGCCTGAATGGCAGGTTAAAAACGGTCATACTCGTAAAAACTCACTCGTGCAAAAGCATGAGTGAACAGTCATGAGAGTTTCAGCCCATGAACGACGAAGAAGAAGAAATGTTAGGGTTTATTTAGGAAGATGGCACATTTGAAGTTTGTACTGGAAAGTGACGAGACTTTGGTTTTATTGGTCCTTTATGTACATAGAGAACGAATGTTTTACGGGTTACAAGAGACATAAACGACAACAAGTTCGCTTGTGTTCTGTGATAAGGTTTTTAATGTGTGTGTGTGTGTTTCACTTTTCTTCAATTCTGCTATGCAGAGAAAGAAAGTATTTTTTGAGTGACAAAAGGGGGTTTGAACTCGTTTACTGGTTTGTTTGTTTGTTTGTTTGTTTCTTTGTTATCTAAACAACGAAGTGACTGTGGTAAGATGAACAAAGTTAAAAAACAAAGGAATACTGTACTCACCAATACAAGAACGAGACAAGACGGTACGAATTTTCGCTTATGGAAGCTTCATCAGGAAAAACAAGAACACAAAAGACAACAACAAGTCGCGTAAGGCGAAAATACAATATTTAGTCAAGTAGCTGTCGAACTCACAGAATGAAACTGAACGCAACGCAACGCAGCAAGACCGTATACTCGTAGCATCGTCACTCCACCGCCCGTGGCAAAGGCAGTGCACGTGGAATTGACAAGAAGAGCGGGGTATTCGTTGCGCTGAGAAGGATAGCACGCTTTTCTGTACCTCTCTTTGTTTTAACTTTCTGAGCGTGTTTTTAATCCAAACATATCATATCTATATATTTTTGGAATCAGGAACCGACAAGGAATAAGATGAAAGTGTTTTTAAATTGATTTCGAAAAAAAAATTTTGATAATAATTTTTATATATTTAATTTTCAGAGCTTGTTTTTAATCCGAATATAACATATTTATATGTTTTTGGAATCAGCAAATGATGGAGAATAAGATAAACGTAAATTTGGATCGTTTTATAAATTTTTATTTTTTTTTACAATTTTCAGATTTTTAATGACCAAAGTCATTAATTAATTTTTAAGCCACCAAGCTGAAATGCAATACCGAACCCCGGGCTTCGTCGAAGAGTACTTGACCAAAATTTCAACCAATTTGGTTGAAAAATGAGGGCGTGACAGTGCCGCCTCAACTTTCACGAAAAGCCGGATATGACGTCATCAAAGACATTTATCAAAAAAATGAAAAAAACGTTCGGGGATTTCATACCCAGGAACTCTCATGTCAAATTTCATAAAGATCGGTCCAGTAGTTTAGTCTGAATCGCTCTACACACACACACACACACACACACACACACAGACACACACACGCACACACACACGCACATACACCACGACCCTCGTTTCGATTCCCCCTCGATGTTAAAATATTTAGTCAAAACTTGACTAAATATAAAAAGCAGACGCAACACGGAACGAACAAGGTTTGAAAGAAAATGGAGGGGAAACACGCAAAAAAGGGAAGGAACTCTAGGAACGGAAATGAATGAAAGGGGAGAGAAGTGGTTGGATGATGTCATGGGCACAGGCATACTAGACTAAAAGTGATACACATTCATAAAAGGGGGGGTGGGGGGGGGGGGGGGGGGGGGGGGTGGGGACAGAGGGGACAAAAAAGAAACAAAAAGGGGGGGGAGGGGGGGGAATGTTTCTTTGTTTCTTTCTTTCATTGTTCCGGGTAGCGCTGGGTAAGATCAGTCCTACGTGAGAGGAACTAATACAACTACCTCAGTCGAAATGTGTCCAATTAAATTCGGCATAAGACATGCTGAGCTAACGTAAATCTACATTGATTTTGCGTCATGTTTAATACAAATTAATCAGCGCAGGTCACTGCGAAAGTAATGTAATTCAGGCAGCGTATTTCGTTTTGGTTAAAAATTGCTGATTTTGCTTCAGCTATGTGAAAACATCGAGATTATTGCTCTAGCTTTGAGAAAAGATGCCGATTATACATTAGCTTTGAGAAAATATACCGAATTTGCATTTACCTTGAGAAAGATGCCTATTTTGCATCAGCTTTAAGAAAACATTGTGATTATTGCACCTGCTTTGACAAAAGTTGCTGATTATAAATGAGATTTGAGAACAGATGCTGATTTTGTATAAGCTTTTAATAAAAGTTGCTGATTTTACACGAGTTTCTGTGGGAAAGATACTGTGCTTAAGCCAACCAACGCCTTTCATTGTTTCACGGTGCTTAGGCCAAAAAAAAAAATAGGTCTGTTTACGGTAACCCGACCGACCCTAGTTTTTTCGCGCGACCCTAGACTTTTTTTTGGCATTTGGGGGAGAAAAAAAAAAAGAGAAAAAAATCTTGTTTTTTTGGCAAAATAACGTAAAAATATGGTTTTTTGGAAAAAAAAAAAAAAAAAAAAATCCCGACCTACCGACCCTATTTTTTTGGCCTATGTTACCGTAAACAGACCTTTTTTTTTTTTGGCCTTATGACTTCACCCATATGGAATCGGTATATATGTGAAGTAAAAAGTACATGGATGGAACATTGCAAGTATTCACGATACCTGAGAAAATGAGGAAGTCTCAGATACCCTGACATTCGTCCAAGAATTTTGCATTTCAAATCAGCAACAGGCAGATGAAGAAGGTTTTTTTGCAGATAAGATTA
>NC_090247.1:57067623-57115123 GCF_037325665.1 Littorina saxatilis
AACAATCAATAAAATTAAAACAAATGTGCTCACATCCCATACAAAAGGATAGTTCACGTTTAAGAGCCAATACTGGGCGGGGATGTAGCTCAGTCGGTAGCGCGCTGGATTTGTATCCAGTTGGCCGCTGTCAGCGTGAGTTCGTCCCCACGTTCGGCGAGAGATTTAGGCTATTTCTCAGAGTCAACTTTGTGTGCAGACTCTCCTCGGTGTCCGAACGCCCCCGTGTGTACACGCAAGCACAAGACCAAGTGCGCACGAAAAAGATCCTGTAATCCATGTCAGAGTTCGGTGGGTTATAGAAACACGAAAATACCCAGCATGCTTCCTCCGAAAGCGGCGTATGGCTGCCTAAATGGCGGGGTAAAAACGGTCATACACGTAAAAGCCGTGGGAGTTTCAGCCCATGAACGAACAAACAAACAAGAGCCAATACTCAATTACTTTAACGGACATTGAGTACTCTTTTGTCTTTATCATTTTTCTTCTTGGGTAGATAAATGGTTGATAAGGTTCTTGAATTAAATTTTAATTGTTATTATGAGGGTCCTTAAAGTTCTTTAAAAAGTGTGAAAAGTTTAGACGCTAAATGATGTGCAAACCCTGAATTGTTAGGAAAATGAGTAAAAATGAAAAAGGTCATTTCACATCACCCCCTACACATTACTAAGTCCATTTATTCCGCTCGTGTTTCCATCTCTGAGACATATTAATGATAATGTCGCAAGAAAATGTGCTCCTTAACAAATGATTTTGTCTCCGGTTCCAATATGTGCTCTACGGAGAACTATATTGGACTCGTTCAAATGTTAATTCTTGCATTCTCACCCTTACTTTTACTTGTGATCTTTCAGCGTTGCGTCTATTATTTTGTCGATGCCGGAAATGTATGATGGGTGTCTTAAATGTCATTATAATAAGAAATGTATAAAGGGAGAATGTAAAAGATGGATGTAAGATGATATGATATCGCTTGCTGGTTGAATATAGACCAAAATGCCAGCGTTGTCTTGTTTATTTGAACTTAACCTTAAGGTATAGCGTTGTTTCTGCCGATATTGACCTAAATCGTGTTTTTTTGTGTGCTGATGTTTAAAAAAAAAGACTGTGTGCTTTTGATACAGTGATGTGTCTGCCTATATTGTCCTAAATCGTTTGTTTTTCCTGTTGATGTGTTGTAAAACCAACGTGCTGTTTGTCTGTCATTTTCAATATTTCGTTTTTGGCTCACGTAAGTGTAGCCTATGCGATCGTAACTTTGTCTGTCTGTGCGTGTGTTTGTGCGTGTGTATGTCTGTGGTAGAAACTCTAACATTTGAAGACGTCACATTATGACGTAAGAGGGTTAGACGTCACGCGAAGAAAGTACTGAAAGTCTCGGTCATTATTATTTTGAGTAGGCTACATGCAGACAGACAGATCTAGATCTAGTGTCTCGCTTTCTTGCACAGTTTCACCTATGCTCTTTCTCTCTGTGTGTGTGTGTGTGTGTGTGTGTGTGTGTGGTGTGTGGTGTGTGTGTGTGTGTGTGTGTGTGTGTGTGTGTGTGTGTGTGTGTGTGTGTGTGTGTGTGTGTGTGTGTGTGTGTGTGTGTGTGTGTGTGTGTGTGTGTGTGTGTGACGGAGTGATTGAGTTTGTGTTACTGTTTGTCGATTTCTTACGTGAGCCTCGATGGCTTCGCCTCTTGTTGCTTCTGTTCTGGATGTATAATGTTAGAGTGCCACTTGAAAAAAATGTATGACAGACGGTTCGCACAGTGTATGTGGCTTGTTGCTGGGTTGGAAGATACATTTACGAGTGTTGCTGCTTGCTCTGGAGAGAAGATGACAGGATGAAATATTGCTATTATTCTATTAGTCAAGTATCGTCTGTACCGTGAACTATTTGTATCATTGCTTAGCATTAGTTGTTCTTTGAAAGGTCAAAGACGATATAATAATATATTACGCCTTCGTAATCATTAATTCTGTAACTCAGGCTTTTTCTCTCAATTGGATTTTGTTTTGTTTTTGTTGTTGTTGTTGTTGTTGTTGCTTGTTGTTTGTCTCGTTCTTTGATTTTTGGTCTGTGTATTTCTTTCTTTATAAATTGTGGCTTGTTGGGGGGAACGACATTCTAACGCTGCATCCACGAATAATTGTCTGTGTTCATTTATTAGCTTTTCAGTCTCTAAATCAGCATTGTCACCCGAGTCTCTCCCCCCCCCTCCCCCCTCCCCCCCCCCCTTTTCTCGTCCTCAATCGCACCAATGACTCTATCATTTTCATTTTCGTAGTCTTTCGATTTCATATTTCGTAAATATGAAAATACAGAGAAGCAAAAAAGTCTATCGCATATAGATGTATGTGTATATTATCTCCCTTTTCTTGTATGTTTCGCGCAGAAAACAGTGATCTTTAACGTGCATCTTAAATATAGATTTGATTTGGCCATTTATTGATTTGCTGCTATTTAATTATGATGTTATTCTCGTCTGAAAAAAAATGAACTCGCATTCTTACGGAGATTAAACATCCCGAGTTTTAGGACCAAAATACTGTAGATGCTTATCGGTTTTTAGTAATATAATATAATATAATATAATTTGATATAATATAATAGCATAAAATAGGATTAATTCATTGATTGAAAATATCTGGTTCAATGAGTCAAGATCTGTACGGAAAAAAACACATTCTACTTGGGGTTTTTTCCGTACAGAATGTTTGACCGGTAAGCGGAGATGCCAGTTCAACTATTTGCACTTTTTAACAATGTACGACTGTCTATTCCCGTAAAGTACTGTCAGACGCATCATGTTACGAACACTGCCCATCTCTGCCGGTTGATCTCGTATCCGTTGTCTCAGCACCCTCGGAGAAACTTGCGATTTAAGGTGGGGCATTTTTAGTACATACGTCATCGTCATCGTCATCATCCACAGGGCAATATCATTCTGATATCGACCGCTCTCGGCGGGTGTTTGCTCTCGAGAGCTTCCATAGACACACTACTCCTACATAATGATAGCTCAAAAATATCTTCCTTCGCGTGAAAACGACCAGACAAACCACCGAAGATTCTTCCAGGCTTTTAACAGGGGACAAGAGCATCCCTCCATTTAGACGCATACCAAAAATTAACAGCCTGACTGTTCTCTGTTCAGGATGTGAAGTTTGTTTTTGATAAATTACTTTTGGTGATTAATTTTCAGTAGTGTTAAGAGAGAACAAATTAAAATAGATAAATACCTATAAAAAAAAAAGTTACAAAAAAGTATTAATAACAAAACATCCTACACTGCTAAGTAGGCTGTTTTGTTGTTGCTGTTTCGGTTTTTTGCACGTGTAGAAGGCTGCTCCTATTTCATGAAAGAATGTCTTCAGATCTACGGTGACGTCCATTGTGAATGACACAGAAAGGAAGGGGCATTTAACTCACGATGTTCACGTGCCGCACCCTGTATTGGATTTCATTGTCCAGGGGGACGGAGTCCTTATGTTCCCGGAGGGTGTTGACGACACGAATGTTGTCTGCCAAGCGGAGTGAGAATGTTGGCTGGACCAATAACAGCATCCCCCATGTTCAAAGAGATTATCTGGTTGTGCGAAATGTGGGGTCATTGTAAAGGTCGAGGTTGTTGACCGGCTGTGTGGTTGGAGCGATCATTACTTTGATTTTTTTTCTGACATTTTTTTTGTTTTTATTTGAAACGAAGTATAAAGCTAAGGATAGTGTATTAGTTTTGCGTGTGTGCGACATTAAATAACGCAAACCTACAAAAGCACGAACGCATAACCCCCCCCTCCACACACACACACACACACACACAGGACACACACACACACAGTGACACACACACACACACACACGCACACACACGCGCGCACGCACGCTAGCGCACGCACACACGCACTCACACACACACACACACACACACACACAAACACACACACGTACACACACGTACACACAAACACACACACACACACACACACACGCACGCACGCACGCTCGCGCACGCACGCATACAAGCACGCACGCAAACACATACACACACAACCGCACGCACGAACGAATGCACAATCGCTTGCACGCATGCACGCACGCCCAGGCTTTTGATATTTATGTGTCTAAGTTAAAAGGGTTGCTCCTATTATATTTAATAAAACCCTGCACAAACCAAACATGATCGTGTACTTGGGAGAAAAGTTTGACCATTAATTCCGAGAGAGAGAGACAATTAACTTCTGGCCCTCTCTCAGAATGGAGGAAGTGTCTCTCTGACCTTTTTCAGAAATTGTTTAGATAACATCACAGAAGGCGACACATTTTATTGTGAGGCCGTTTCCGTTATGCCAGAGTTCGGGTCCGCGAAGGAAAGCGATATCGTGAATGGTTATCTAAGATGAAGAAAACGAAGCCCTAAGTCAAAACATAGAACGAGAAATCGTAGGGTAAATGTCAAAGATAGGGTATCCTAGTTTTGCACGTGAAATCGCGTGACTGATTTACTTTATTTCATACATACATACTAGTGAAGACGTTTTGTGATTTGGTAGAATGTGTGAGTGCGTTGTCTCAAAAACAAATTACCTTACTTTTTTGAATTTGGTTTAGTTAGATTTAAAATCGTTATTAGTACTATAACGTATAGGCTTTATAAGCGAGTTTTGAAACGGAGGAAAAATAATGTCAAGGCAGTACGTTCTAAAGAGCCCACTGTTTCTTCTTCATTTTTCTAAAACTTCACATACACCCACCTATCCACCCCCCCCCCAACTCACCCACACCCCAACATAATCCTTTACGAAAAGAAATACAATTCGAACGTCCAAACATTACAAGCTTTATTTTATCCAAAGTCAGTTAGTCCTACCTAAAGTGCTAAGCAGGATTCTACCGATATTTTGGTGAGAGGAAAATAGCGCCCTAATCTGACAACAGCCATTTGAAGCTTTTGAGTTAAAACATTGTCTTTTCAGTCCCGCAATCCGCAATCCGCTTAGTGGCGTTGCAACACACAGCACTGAATCCTTTGTTTTCACCCACGTGGTACACGCATTGTACATACGTCACAGCACTGAATCCTTTGTTTTCACCCACGTGGTACACGCATTGTACGTACGTCACAGCACTGAATCCTTTGTTTTCACCCACGTGGTACACGCATTGTACGTACGTCACAGCACTGAATCCTTTGTTTTCACCCACGTGGTACACGCATTGTACATACGTCACAGCACTGAATCCTTTGTTTTCACCCACGTGGTACACGCATTGTACGTACGTAACAGCATTGAATCCTTTGTTTTCACCCAGGTGTTACACGCATTGTACATACGTCACAGCACTGAATCTTTTGTTTTCACCCACGTGGTACACGCATTGTACGTACGTCACAGCACTGAATCCTTTGTTTTCACCCACGTGGTACACGCATTGTACGTACGTCACAGCACTGAATCCTTTGTTTTCACCCACGTGGTACACGCATTGTACGTACGTCACAGCACTGAATCCTTTGTTTTCACCCACGTGGTACACGCATTGTACATACGTCACAGCACTGAATCCTTTGTTTTCACCCACGTGGTACACGCATTGTACATACGTCACAGCACTGAATCCTTTGTTTTCACCCACGTGGTACACGCATTGTACGTACGTCACAGCGCTGAATCTTTTGTTTTCACCAACGTGGTACACGCATTGTACGTACGTCACAGCACTGAATCCTTTGTTTTCACCCACGTGGTACACGCATTGTACGTACGTCACAGCACTGAATCCTTTGTTTTCACCCACGTGGTACACGCATTGTACGTACGTCACAGCACTGAATCCTTTGTTTTCACCCACGTGGTACACGCATTGTACGTACGTCACAGCACTGAATCCTTTGTTTTCACCCACGTGGTACACGCATTGTACGTACGTCACAGCATTGAATCCTTTGTTTTCACCCACGTGTTACACGCATTGTACATACGTCACAGCACTGAATCTTTTGTTTTCACCAACGTGGTACACGCATTGTACGCTAGTACGTCACAGCTTAATCCTTGGTGAATTGAACAAACAAAGGAAAATGACCGCCACAACAGATTTTGTTTGTTGAAAACACGTAAAAACTACGGATATAGCATGTTTTACTGAAAAATTGTTACGAAACACCATTGGTACAAACAGAACATAACAGGTTGGGAAGAAAACACCGTCATGCCCTCACAGCATGTCGCATTCAAACACACACCAAAATCAAATGCACCGTAACAAGGCCGTCGCGATATAACATTGAACGGTTGAAAACGACGTTAAACACCAAATAAAGAAAGAACCGTAACAAGGTCTAGAAGAAATCCCAAAACAGATAGACTGCTATTTGTGACCCTCCACCACGAAATGAGTCGCTTGTCACCTCGCGCGGTTCTGCGCTAGGCTTAATATAAGTCCGGGGAGTGTCTGGTAACAATGTGAGGGTCACCTTAGTCACAGGCTTATAACTCAAACAGTTTTCGCTCTTTTCTAAAACGGTTTTCACCACTGGATAGAGCATACACAACTCTTTATGAAAATGTACAAATATGAAAACTCTGTCCTTGTTTGACATTGCTCATGAATCCTTACTTCTTGTCCCTTATCTGTGTTCATTGTTCACTACCCCCAACCTCCCTTCCCTCCCCCCCTCACTTTCTGACCTTTTCCATTCGACTGCTGTCCCTCTCTCCAGTAGCCCCCCCTCCCCTCTCCCCACCTCGCCGCACCCCCCCCCCCTCACCCACCCCTCAAGTCTTTTTCTCCCCTACCGTCACCCCTTGTTCCTCCATCTTCCCTCACTGTCTGACCTTTTTCATTCCTCTCTTGTAACTCTTTCCTGCAGCCCCCCCCCCCACACACACACACACACCCACCCCCATCCCCGCCTCGCCCCCTATCCTGCAATGTTCTTTCTCCCCTATACCTTCACCACTTGTTCCTCTGACAAAACTCTTTTCAAGCAGCCCCCACACTCCCCACCCCGCCGCCTCCACCTCAATTTTCTTTCTCCCCTCCATCGTCGCCGCTTGTTTCTCTCTCTCTCTAGTGGTCGCCCACATATCACTTGCAGCCTCCTTGGCTTTGTGATGGTGAAATAGATAATCTTGGCAAATAGATCTCTTGTGTTGGGGCGAAGAGGCTTCGTGGAGCGGATGAGGTTGACAGGCCTCTTGCTGCTTGCAAACAGGCGTCTCATCCTTCTGGCGTACGTGGTTAGCTCCCTTGTTAGATCCCTTTCCTCCTTGTTACCTCCCTTCGCGAAGGACGCCATGATGGCACCAGGACGTCTTCTTCGAAAGCGTGGGAGGCCGAGAGAGAGAGAGAGAGAGAGAGAGAGAGAGAGAGAGAGACAGACAGACAGAGAGACAGAGACAGAGAGACACAGAGACAGAGACACAGAGACAGAGACCGACAGAGAGAGAGAAAGAGAGAGAGAGTGAGACGGATGGACGGACGGACGGACAGACAGACAGACAGACATACAGACAGCCAGCCAGCCAACCAGCCAGCCAGACAGAGACCGACAGAGAAAGAGAGAGAGAGAGAGAGAGAGAGAGAGAGAGAGAGAGAGAGAGAGAGAGAGAGAGAGAGAGAGAGAGAGAGAAACAAGGAGACAGAGACAGTGAAAGAGAAAGATACCGAGACGAGTAGAAGGGTATAGACCATTCGCCCAAAAATTGGGTACCTAATTTCGAGGGATACAGCCGGTGTAACACGAGAAAATTACTCCCACGAGATTTTTACTCCGGAGTAAAAATTTCGTACGAAAATGGTACTCCCTTTACGAAAAAGGTACTCCCCCATTACACGAGAAAATTACTCCCCACGACAGGTGAGTTCCTCATAAACATTTCGTACACAAATGTTACTCCCCTGACGAATAAATAACGAATATATTACTTCACCCTAACATGAGCAATTTAACTTCCCATGCCAAGTGTACGAAATGTTTTCCTCCCCTGTCCCCTGTTAGTCTTGGTGGTGGAAGGGGTGGAGGGAGGGTAGCGCGACATTTATTTGTGCGAGATCACATATTGGCATTATCCCTTCGTCCGCATCCCATTTTCGCGTACGAGATTTTTACTGGAAGTAAAACAAATGGGGAGTAAAAATTTCGTGGAGGGAGTAATTTTTTCGTGCCTTGGGGAGTTCTTTTCTCGTACGAAAGGTGTACTCGGAGTAATTTTTAATCCGGAGTAAATTTTTCGTGGAGTAAAAATTTCGTGTTACACCGGCCAAGAAGGGGAAGGAGCCGACATCTCAAAAGACAGGAAGAAAGCGGGTGACCAAAGCCCTAGGAGGTAAATAACGGTTGTTATCTAGATAGATGCCGTTTTGGGGACCAGACAAATTGGATGAAAACGGACAAGCATCACTAAACAGACATTGTTACTGGACAGCTTCTATCTCAGATAACAACTACCCCTAGAAGACGACATTATTTGGACACACTTGTTAATGTAAAAACAAACAAGTTGCATATGAAAAATGACTTCATTTAGTCAATCTTAGTCAATTTACTCAATTTTCATAAATCTTTTCAGATTTTTTTTATGATTAAACTAACTAATTAATTTTAAAGCCTCCAAGCTGAAATGCAATCCCATAGTCCGGACTTCGTCGAAGATAGATTGACTAACATTTCAATCAGTTTGATCGAAAAATTAGGGCGTGACAGTGCCACCTCAACTTTCACCAAAAGTGGGATACTACGTCATTAAAAAGACATTTATCAAAAAATGAAAAAACAAACTTCTGGGCATATTATTCTCAGGAACTCTCATGGAAATTTTCATGAAGATCTGTCCAGTAGTTTTCTCTGATTCGCTCTGCACACAAACATATACACACACACACAGACACACACATACACCATCACCCTCGTCTCAATTCCATTATTATTTCCATGATTAGACACTAAAATCAGATTCTTGGTTCAATTTCCCTTAAAAATAACATAGGTTTTACTTACCTACCTACTGCCAGTTTAGAGCTAGAATTTTTTGTGAATTATTACACCCCGAACTCCAATATCCCCTGGCAGTCAGGAATGCACATACGCAAGTTTTGATTGGCAGCGAAAGGGTTGGTTCAATGTTGGCTTTACTTTATTTATTCTACATTTGTATACACAAAATTTGGTTTGCAATAAAATACAATCAAAACCTTCATCAGTGTTTGTTGTGCTTTCAGGGAAAATAAACGTATCGCAGACGTTATCGAAAGATTTATCTAATTTCCCACACGATGTTGAACTCTCGAAATCACGAGGCTTTTTCAAGAAGAAGAGGAAGAAGAAGAAGAAGGACACAAGTGCAATGCAAGTAGTTAAATAAAGAAAGTGCTTTCGACATCAGAAATAGGAGAAACGCCGGGAGGCCTGACAGAATATTAAAATATAACGACCGACTCTGTTACCAGGAAGTAAGTCAGGAGTACGATTTACAGAAAACATGATGCTATCACGACAAATATCACGAACAGCAGACACGACAACATTGTAGACGAATCGTGCTTGTTTTTAACACAGGATCTGTACTTTACCTTATTTACTTGGATATATAATAAGGAAGTAATTAAACCAGGAATATTATCAGTGTAAACCAATGTTCCATAACGACAAATATCATAAAAACTGACAATACATCATTGTGACAGAACCGTACCTGTTTAAAACTCGAACTCTAGTTTACCTTCTTAACCTAAATTTGTATACCTAGGAACTAATTCTGTCAGGAAAAGATCATGTGTAGATGAAAACAGCGACATCATATTACCAACAAAGTTGATTAAAACTGACCAAGCAAAATTGTGGGATGAATCGTACTTGTTTGAAATCAGAACCATGCTTTAATTTCCTTCTTAATGTTGAATGCTATTGTGAGTGTGTCCCATAAGGCTAGTAATGCTGTTTCATTGAAAGATGTCATCGTTCTGTAAATCTCATGTGAGGCGGAGTGGGGCTTTCACGTGAAATTTTCACCAAGACGTAAGTGTGGAAAAAACATATGCCGCGAAGAAAAAACAACGTCATATTGAAAACAAATATAATGAAAACTGACATCGTAGTTTTGAGGGAGAATCGTACATGTTTAAAACTGGAACGTTTTTACTTTCTTTACCTGAATATGTGGCCAGGAAGTCTGTCAGGAAAAAAAAACAAGTCGCGTAAGGCGAAAATACAATATTTAGTCAAGTAGCTGCCCTTTTTCAGCAAGACCGTATACTCGTAGCATCGTCAGTCCACCGCTCATGGCAAAGGCAGTGAAATTGACAAGAAGAGCGGGGTAGTAGTTGCGCTAAGAAGGATAGCACGCTTTTCTGTACCTCTCTTTGTTTTAACTTTCTGAGCGTGTTTTTAATCCAAACATATCATATCTATATGTTTTTGGAATCAGGAACCGACAAGGAATAAGATGAAAGTGTTTTTAAATTGATTTCGAAAAAAAAATTTTGATAATAATTTTTATATATTTAATTTTCAGAGCTTGTTTTTAATCCGAATATAACATATTTATATGTTTTTGGAATCAGCAAATGATGGAGAATAAGATAAACGTAAATTTAGATCGTTTTATAAATTTTTATTTTTTTTTACAATTTTCCGATTTTTAATGACCAAAGTCATAAATTAATTTTTAAGCCACCAAGCTGAAATGCAATACCGAACCCCGGGCTTCGTCGAAGATTACTTGACCAAAATTTCAACCAATTTGGTTGAAAAATGAGGGCGTGACAGTGCCGCCTCAACTTTCACGAAAAGCCGGATATGACGTCATCAAAGACATTTATCAAAAAAATGAAAAAAACGTTCGGGGATTTCATACCCAGGAACTCTCATGTCAAATTTCATAAAGATCGGTCCAGTAGTTTAGTCTGAATCGCTCTACACACACACACAGACACACACACAGACACACACACAGACACACGCACATACACCATACCCTCGTTTCGATTCCCCCTCGATGTTAAAATATTTAGTCAAAACTTGACTAAATATAATGAAAAAAACGTCTGAGGATATCATACCCAGGAACTCTCATGTCAAATTTCATAAAGATCGGTCCAGTAGTTTAGTCTGAATCGCTCTACACGCACACACAGACACACACACAGACAGACACACACACACACACACACACACGCACATACACCACGACCCTCGTCTCGATTCCCCCTCGATGTTAAAATATTTAGTCAAAACTTTGTGAGAAAAAACCCCACATGTGCCATGACAACAAATGTCACGAAAACTAACTCTTCAGCTTTGTAGCAGATCTGTACTTGTATAAAAGTGGAACAATGCACTACCTCATTTGTGACCCTCCACCACGAAATGAGTCGCATGTCACCTTTGCATGATTTTCATATTTTTACATTTTCCTAAAGAGTTTTTTATGCTTTTTATGCTCTATCCAGTGGTGAAAACCGTTTTAGAAAAGAGCGAAAACTGTGTGAGTTATAAGCCTGTGACTAAGGTGACCCTCACACTGTTACCAGACACTCCCCGGACTTATATTAAGCCTAGCACAGAACCGCGCGAGGTGACATGCGACTCATTTCGTGGTGGAGGGTCACATTTGACTGATTTTGTAACCAGAAAAAAGCAATTCAAGAAACTGGATACCGTCGAACCTGTCTCCAACGAACACCCAAGGGACCAACTAAAAATGGCCACTAAAGACAGGTGGTCGTTATGGGATAGATGAATTATACATGTATAGGAAAAACACTCGTCGGGGAATCTTTGGGGTGGTCGTACCGGTATGGGTCGTTATTGAGTGCTGGTTGCCATGACAGATTCCACTGTATCGCAAAGACTGAAGATATACAGCCTAGTCGGTATAGAATCATATGCCTGTTGAAAACTGCATCCCTAATTTATCGTTCTAACCTGTATTCGTAACCGGGACATCAGTCAGGAATACAATGTGTAGAAACAACGACGTCATACATTTAAAAAAAACCATGACAAATTTAAAAAAAACATAAATGATCTTGCATTATGGGAGAATCGTGCCTGTTAAAAAAAACTGCAACCTCTTGAACCATCCGTTACCTTCTTCACCTGGTTTTACAACCAGGAAGTTACTGGGAAGATATACTATGACGTAGAAAACAGTATGTCTTATCTTAACATCTAAAGTCAAGACAATTGACAAAACACCTTGTCGGAGAATCAGGTCAACTTGCACAACACTTTTCATGATAAATAGTCACCACTTTTATAAAGCCTTAGAATCATATCAAGCATGCATAGCCACGGTTTGTACCTTCTTAAAAGGTCAAAATCTTTAAAAAAAAAAATTAAAAAAAATAAATAAAAAAGAAAAAAAAAGGAAGAAGAAGATGAAAAAAAGTGAAAAAAAAGGAGGAACCCCAAACCGTCTTCTTGGTTGTGGTTAAGTTGTCACTGTCCAACGATCTATTGCCGAATAAAAAGACCTGAGTTTCAGCAGTAAAGTGTGATGTACGCGAAGATTGCACGCGATGGCGGATTAACACAAGAGGTTGATGACACCCCCGCCCCTCCCTCCATCCTTACTCTATACCCCCTTGAAATTCTCCAAGACGCAGACGATAAGAAGAATCTTGAATTATGAGGATTGTCGCTTAAGCAAACACGCGTGCATTTTCCCCAACCATGGATTTTTCAGATTTTCAGATTTCCACGGATTTGTATTTAGTCTTAAAAAGGAGGTTCCACTGCACCATATAACATAATGATGCACTCATAGAAAGCCTCATTCATGCAGACTTTTTCAGGAGGAGGTCAACACTAAATCACATAAATATGCATGGATAGATATTTGTGAAAATATACAAAAGGTGAAAACAAAAGAAACAAGTCGCGTAAGGCGAAAATACAATATTTAGTCAAGCTGTGGAACTCACAGAATGAAACTGAACGTAGTCCGCCGCTAGTGCAAAAGGCAGTGAAAGTGACGAGCCTGTTTGGCGCGGTAGCGGTTGCGCTGTGCTTCATAGCACGCTTTACTGTACCTCTCTTCGTTTTAACTTTCTGAGCGTGTTTTTAATCCAAACATATCATATCTATATGTTTTTGGAATCAGGAACCGACAAGGAATAAGATGAAATAGTTTTTAAAACGATTTCGGAAATTTAATTTTAATCATAATTTTTATATTTTTAATTTTCAGAGCTTGATTTTAATCCGAATATAACATATTTATATGTTTTTGGAATCAGAACATGATGAAGAATAAAATAAAAGTAATTTTGGATCGTTTTATAAAAAGATAATTTTAATTACAATTTTCAGATTTTTAATGACCAAAGTCATTAATTAATTTGTAAGCCTCCATGCTGAAATGCAATACCGAAGTCTGGCCTTCGTCGAAGATTGCTTGGCCAAAATTTCAATCAATTTGATTGAAAATTGAGGGTGTGACAGTGCCGCCTCAACTTTTACAAAAAGCCGGATATGACGTCATCAAAGACATTTATCCAAAAAATGAAAACAAATATCTGGGGATATCATACCCAGAAACTCTCATGTAAAATTTCATAAAGATCGGTCCAGTAGTTTACTCTGAATCGCTCTACACACACACGCACAGACACACACAGACACACACAGACACACAGACACACACACACACAGACACACAGACACACACACACACACACAGATACACAGACACACAGACACACACACACACATATCACATACACCACGACCCTCGTCTCGATTCCCCCTCTATGTTAAAACATTTAGTAAAAACTTGACTAAATGTAAAAAAAAACAAAAGGCGAAAATAGAGAATACTACATGGCTTGCTGTGTCGTACCAGATTTACACGAGTTGTTTTTTTAAATATTGAACTGCGAGCGAAAGCGAGCTGTTCACTATTTGAAAAAGCAACGAGTGTAAATCTGGTACGACACAGCAAGCCATGTAGTACTCTGTTTATCCTACATAATTTACTTACGTGTATTTTACTGAAAATGTCTTGCAGTCGAGGCAGCTAAATTGAACACGCTTGTTTTGGAACCTCGATCTCTTCTAAAGCCTCGTGCAATCTATTACGTCAAAGCAAAGAAACGTCACTCTGAAAGTGTGGCGTGACGTGTTAGTCAAGTTCTAAAGATTCATCGAGGGTAATTAGCGAGCGCATTTTTTGTTTCTATAATGACGTTTGTCTCGGTGACTTTGGCATCATAAGCTGTGGAAACACAGGTCCCTGCCAGACTTGCTTGACATGACCTCATTTACATGATATGTGTGATTTGAACGATTATTATCTCACGGGTGTCTCTCTCACGTGTAGGATAAAGACATATAGGCTTACTACACACACTCGTTAACCTAGCTCCTGGCATTTCCGACGTTTACGAGGAATAATTTTCACACACTGACATAATATCAGCGTTGCTGTATTTTGTGAGATCTGAAAAACACCCTATTCTTGAAATTAAAAAACAAACAAACACCCAGTGACTTGTGCCTTCAAAACAACGCCTCAAGCTGTCAAAATGGCAGAGAAAAAATTCCGTAACAAGCAAGCACCCACACACAGACACACACGCACGCACACGCAAAATAGATTATGTGAAACATGTGGAGTAACAGAAGATGAAATACATTTTTCTAGATAATTGCATAGAAAACAACCAATTACAAAAATCTTGAAATTAATCGACCTGTATATTCATATGATGTACCAAGTCAACTTTTGCAAGTAGACAATGTACAAACTAATATGGGAGAATTTGTATATAATTGCTTCAAAAAAAAATCGTTTTGTTCTTTATCTTCCCGTGTCTTATAAACACTACGTTTCATGACAATAAAATGTATTCGTATTCGTAATATTCACGCACACACACCTCCCGCCCACCTCCCCCCCCAACACACACACGCACCCCCGCCACCCACACACAGACTCACTCCAACGCCCCCTACCAACCCCAATCACCGCCTAGCACCCCCAACCCCTACACCTCACACGCTGAAGTCAGCACAATGCAAACCACTCATTGCACACCGTCTCAAAGCCTCTGTCTCAGTATTTCCTGTGCCTGAAAGAGCAGCTGACGAAGTTGAAACCCCTGGGGTGGACACTGCCTTCTCAGACTTGTTCCACTGCGTACATCGCTTTATAGGATAGGAGCAACGCGACCGGAAAATCTTACAAATCTACTAGGATTGAAACTGTACATATGGCGGTCGTGTCTTCTGAAAGGGAAAGTGTAAGCTCGCCGCCGTGTGAATTTTTTTTCTTTGTGAAGCGCGAAATAAAAATAAAAATAAAAATTCAGAGAAGAAAGAGGTTTGGTGAAAAGTGAGATCGTGTTTTGTAAGAAAGGTTTTCGTGAATATACAAAGTTTGACTTTGGAAAGAGTTCAAATGTTACATTGTTATTCGTACAGTTTTGCACACACACACACACACACACACACACACACACACACACACACACACACACACACACACACACACACACACACACGTACCTAAAGTGTGGATGGTTACCTAAGAGGCGGCACTGGGTGTAGTGCCTTTCTAGTGCACTTGCACTACAACAGCACTGGGTGCAGTACTCGCTCCGGCATCGAAAAATTTTGCACTAAAAAATGCACAAAATTTGACCTATTTCGTCGCCTATAGAGGACGGAAAGAATGTCATTTTGAACATTGTTATGACATTCTTTCCGTCAAAAAAGTCAATTTAACGGTGTTAAATGAAGCGAGCATCCACACAATTAGGTTGCCATCCAGAGTTTAGGTTGCCATCCACGTGTGGATGGTTGCCTTATGGTGATTTGGGCAACCAAACCTGTGGAAACATGGGTACACACACACACACACACACACACACACCCACACACACACAACACACACACAACCACACACACACCCACACACACACAAATAAAACTATTGAGTTTTGTTGTCTCGTGGAATTTTATTATTTTTAAAAGAGAGAGGTTTGGTGAAAAGCAAGATCGTGTTTTGTAAGAAAGATGTTTGTGTTGTCGTGAATATGCAAAGTTTAACTTCGGAAAGTGCTCGAATGTTACATTGTAATTCGCACGCTTTTACACCCACAACAATTAAACTTTTGAGTTTTGTTCTGTCGTGAAAGTGTATTAGAAAAAAATAGAGGTTTGGTAAAAAGCAAGATCATGTTTTGTAAGAAAGGTACCGGTTTTTGTGTTTTCGTAAATATGCAAAGTTTGGCTTCGGAAAGTGCTCGAATGTGACATCGTAATTCGTACATTTTAATACAAAAAATTAAACTTGTAATTGAGTTTTGCTCTGTCGTTGAAATCGCACAAAAGTATGAAGTGGGATCCTCATGAAAACTTGAGCTGGGTTCAGACGAAAGCTGTCTTTTGTTGTTGGTGATATGGAGTTGAATTTAAGAAACGCTTGACTTTGTGGAAAAAAATTGAAGACTCAATGTTTGTATTACCAAGATGTAGGAGTATGCATTTCAGTCTGTCAAAGTATTGCTCTTTTCATTTCAAAATAGACAATGACGTGAAATATGACATGCTTGCTTTCTCATAAAAGTTCTCAATTTGCTTTATAATGGATATTATTCCGCAAAAACAGATTAAAATGTGTTGACAAATTTGAGTTTGAAAGTACATATGCGCGCTTTCGCTCGCACCGAGGTGGATGTCTGTCTCTCTCTCTGTCTCTCTGTCTCTGTCTGTCTGTCTGTCTGTCTGTCTGTCTGTCTGTCTCTCTCTCTCTCTCTCTCTCTCTCTCTCTCTCTCTCTCTCTCTCTTTCATCGCTCAATTTCTTCAGAGTTGTTGTTCAATTTTGTAGCGTCTCTGTATTTCAAGAAGTGTTCTCCAAGAAGGCGGGGAAACAAGTCTACGAACACTTCATTTAGCAAGACAGCTCTCTTTGCATCCAGAAAACCTTTCCCCACCCTCTGTGCTCATATTTCACCGCCCACTCAGTCCTTCTCAACTCTTGGTTTAGTAGGTATAAGACGTATAAGAGATGGGAGACTTAGATCCTAAGACTTTGCGTGGGACTGCGACGCAAGCCTGAATTAATGGGACGCCAGCGAGGTCCTGTGTGGACAATCGGAAGACGTAAATGCAAACAATTGCTGAATTGCGACTGTTGTTTCTATGATGCTTTTGTTTGTAAAGCAAGACTTTTCTTTTTTGTTTACTGAAAGTTTTCGGTGTTTCCCTGTGGAAAATAAAAGATTACAAAAAGATAGATACCGGCAAGCGGTCACATTAGGGTTGATATTTTGTTCAGCCGCTTTTGTCCCCATGCCAACTTATCATAATTTAAACATTTTGTTAAGGATTTCGTTTGAATGACTAACGTAACACAGTGACAAGTTTCTGTGACAAGCAGCGTTTGTACGTGCAAAGAAATACCGAAGAGATACTGAAATCGGAAGGCACAACCATGTGAAGGGTATTCCTCACGTAGGCTACGGGTGAACACCTATCTAGCACTGTGGACGTTGATCTTGTTCTGGCCATGTGTTCGAGTTAGGTGAGAGAGATGAATGAGTAGATACTTGCAGGATCCAAGACTCGTTCCTTTCTCTTTCGAGCAGTGTCACCTGAGCCTTCTTGATATAGATTCGTTTCTTCTATTTTTGGTGTTTGTTTGATTATTTTTGCACGGTTTTTGTGGGTTTTTTTCTTCTCGTTTTGTTTGTTTGTGGAGTTGAATGCGTGTTTCGTGGGCGGAGAAGATGCTAGATCTTCCAAGACGTTTTGCCTATTTTCAGTGCTATTAACTGGACCTGTTTAAAATATATTAGTTGTTTGTACTTTTGTTTAACTTATACAGAATTGTTTGCTTGGTTTTTCTTGTTCTGGCGTTGTTAGGCGACAGAGAGGAATGACCGGAGTCTTCAAAAATCAAAAAGGCTTTATTGTTTTACTTACTTGTTTGATTGTTTTGTTCTTGTTCTGGCGTTGTTCGGTGACCGAGAGGAATGACCGGAGTCTTCAAAAATCAAAAAGGCTTTATTTTTATTGATTTTTTTTTAAACGGTAACTGGACCTGTGTGATTCTGATTTAAAAAGAAAAAAGTTTTTTTTTTTTTTACTTACTTGTTTGATTGTTTTGTTCTTGTTCTGGCATTCGATGGGCAAGATGAGATAGAAGATGCTTCAAAGATCTTAGATTCTTTGTCTCCCTTGTTGACAGTGTGCAGGGGATCTGTTTGAAAAAATTCTGTGTTTGGTTGTTTGCCTGTTTTCTCTTCTTACGTTTCATAATTAGATACTTAGTCAGATAGGTTCCGTCAGTTAGTTGTCAAGGCAGATGTTTATAGTAAATGGGTTGTTCATCTCATTAGTTGGTTATTAGATAACTTGGTTAACTTTTTGGTTTGTTTGCTATTTTTGAGAGAGAGATAGAGAGAGAGATCAAATCAAATCAAATCAAATCAAATTTTATTTTTCGAGGGTTGTGGCATAAGCAATACAACGAGCTTTTTTTCAACCAGCCCTCGCCCAGAGAGGGGACTAATCTAATCACAAATTTACACGGATATTTGAGAGAGAGAGATAGAGAGAGAGAGAGAGAGAGAGAGAGAGAGAGAGAGAGAGAGAGAGAGAGAGAGAGAGAGAGAGAGAGAGAGAGAGAGAGAGAGAGAGAGAGAGAGAGAGAGAGAGAGAGACTGTTCTTTTAGACAACACTCACACGTTGGAAAAGAAAAGCAGACGTTCTGACATGTACTTCAAGTCATTTCTAAGCTATGTGTTAAACATGTGATTCAAGAATATAATTTATCTGCAATGCTGAGCATCTTTTTTTTCTTTGAAACTATGCCATCGTGATGGTTTAATAGTGGGTTTGTTTTTGCTTCATCTTTGATCTGCGGCAAAAGATTTAATATTGAAAGTTCAGCTTTACGAGCAGTCGGGCGCGAATTTCTGTAAAGATATATTCATTTCAAATAATAGTTGTGTATGTTTTATAAAAACAGCATGATAATTTGTAACCGAGAACGAAGGAAATATTGATTTGGTATCACTACGGTTATTAATATTGATTTTTTTTCTTTTTTTTCTTATTATTTTTATCAGTCGTGATAAGTATTTCATCTTGTTACGGGTACGGTCAAGCATATTTTCGTAACCTTATTCAATTTCATTTCCCACAAATATTTTTGTTTTGTATAATTCTTGTAGTTTAATTCGAGACAGGCATGTCTTTCAAATTTTTTTTAAATTTTGTTTTTTAGTGTTTAAGAAAAATAATATCATGAGGCGACACACGCATGTCTGTCTGTCTGTCTGTCTCCATGTCTCTGTGTCTCTATATCTCTGTGCCTAAAACCTTTATCCCTATGTATACAAAATCAGTCAGTAAAGAGCATTATCTGTCTCTCCCTCTTTCTCTTCCTGGCTCTCTCTGTCTCTTTCTCTCTGTCTCCCTCCATCTCTCTTTTTTCTTCTCTTTCTCTTCCACCCCCCCCCCCCCTCCCCCTAACCTTATCACTGCTAGCTGATACGCTGCATCTATTCTATCAGCATTCAAATGGAATTGTATATGCAGCAGACTTTTATCTTATTTCAAATCTTAAAACTGCATTAGTAATCGCTTTTTCCCACCTAGACGCCAACTTTCAAAGTGTTGAATGCATTAGTCAATCATTGATGCAGTCTGGTCGCCCATGTCATAAAAAAAATACAACGCCGAAGAAGTGGTGAAAAAGGATCTGGTGAAAATGTATTGCATCATGATCTAATCTGTACTTTTTGTGTGAAGACGCCCCCCCCCCACACACAGACATTGACACACACACACACACACACACACACACACACACACACACACACACACACACACACACACACACACATACACGCACACACACACACACACACACACGAACACACACGCATATACACACACACTCACACACACACACACACACACACACACACACACACACTCACACACACGCATATACACACACAAACACACACACACACACACACACACACACACACATATATACACCACACCACATCATCACCCCCACCCCCGCCCTCCACCACAGCACACCGCACAAAACAACAACCTCCCTCGCCACACCCCACAAATAACACAAAAACGACAGATACTTCAACAGACCTCTTAACAACAATCTTATTCCCAAACACACACCGGCCACTATCTCGTCATTATCACCATTACCAATACCGGCAGATTTTCGAAACCCAAGGGTTTCTCTCAGTGACTGCAACTACAGACACAAATTAGTCTTTAGAGAACGGCGACAGTAGGAACGGAAAGAATCTTTTGGTTGCTATGGCACCGCATCAGACAAGCCATTGTGCTAGACTAGTAGCTTACGGTATTGATTGTGGTTCAGGTCAGTGTTACCGGGAGCACGTGCAATGACTGTATTCTTGCAGGGACTGACGACGCGGGGGGGTGTCACATTGTTTTGAAAATGACAGAGACGATGAAGTAAACAATTTCGTTTGTTTAAAAGCATTCGTGTCCAGAGTTACTAATGGGAGCTGCCTTTTATTCGTTTTAGACCTGAGACGAAAGACTTGAGTTTGACCATGCGCAGCACATTTCTTTTTTTAGGGGGGTGGAGGTGGGGGGGGGGGGGAAGATGTGTTCAAAATATACGTATACATCCACTGATAACGAGTGATACGGAATATGATTGTGATTTTTATCAATCGAGCAGAAATCGAAAAGGACGGACTCACGAACATGCATGTCGATCATACATTGCTGTTAAAACACACATCTTTCTATCCATTTATGCAGACAGACAGACAGACAGACAGACAGACAGACAGACCACGGAGCCCCCAAAAGGCCATCATACCTAAACTAACTCGCGCATTCCTGGTTCACTCGTAATATATTCTGTTATATAGTCTGCACTACGACAGTTAATCACATCAACGTCAACAGTGTGTCTTACACTATTCTCTGGCGGTCAATCTCAATCCGTCATCATTATGCCTTCCGCGCAAAGTGTAGGCTCCAAGCATATGGTTCCAGAAAGTGTTTCCGTCTGTCTAAATTCTAAATTCTAGAAAGCAAACATTTTACGCCTGTGTTACTTTGCAACAAAAAATAGTGGTCTAATATGCTTTTTTGCCTACAGTAAATCTGTAAGTCAAACCCTGAAACGGAATCCTGCATGTAAACCCTTTGGGAACAGCTGGGGTTGTTGGCCTATAGTGTTATTCTGTGACTCCATCCCAACAAACTAAATCCTGTAAGCTCGTCAAACTTTATCTGCAATCGAAACGCCCTGTAAGCGGGAAACATATCACTCTGGGGACACTAGAGGGCCGTTCTCTGAAATTGGTGGAATAATAAAGTAAGTCATCTGGCTAAGTTAGGAATTAAGCCGGATCGACCTCTGGGTCGGAAAACACGCTACTATAGTGGCTTTGCTTTTGTTTGTGAGGCAACGGCGTTATTGATTTGATGAGCATCGGTTGTGGTTCTGAGTGGAGATGCATTGTCCATTCGTTTGCAGTTTCAAGAAGCAAGAACATGTTAAGACAGCACGTACGAATATGAAAGTCACTCGAGGGTTTGCTGGGAGTGACGTCATTTATTTCTCTTCGAGCGGTCGAGAAATGACCATAATACCTTTGAAGCTGTCAGCGGCTATGTAACGTTTACATCTCATGGGCAAAACACTGATTTCTGCAGTTACATATTAACCAAAGAAATGAACGTCTGGTTTACTGACTCCAATTTTTACGGAAATATGAATGGAATATTTCGTGCGTAAGGTTATATAGGTCTATAGACATGTCAATAGAATATCGATTGTCTCGACAAAAAGGGACCACACTCTTTGATATTCATGTATTTTCCTGTGTGCAAATGCAAGAACTATTTGCACACTAGAATTACAGAGACAATAAAGCAGCTCATCATTCTGATCAGTCATCGCTCAACGGCTATCAACGGCTATCACCAGTTATCTCTCTGACCGGACGCTACAGTCCTACGCGAATCTATCAAAACAAAAATATAGAGTATATGTTTTTTGCGAGCACTGATCTAAATTTAAGATCAGTGTTCGCGAGACAAAAATGATTGCAGATTGGCCGACTTCGACAGTGATCTCCGTTCTGTTCTTCACAGTTATGATAAAAAAAACGCTGGCGCTGGACCCGAGTACTCTTCAGACTGGCTCGCTCCGGCCCCCAGTATGAAAGTTTTTGTCTTGTGCACGTTTAAGACCAAATGATTGCTCTGTGTGAATTACAGGCATTCCCTTTGCTAGGGGAAGGGCTCCTAATATGGACCACTTTTTGTTTCATGCTGATAAGTAGCTGGTTTTCTTGCGAATAAGTTTCATTTTGTGTTTGGTAGTTCTTATCTCTTATGTTAACCGTTAGGCCTAATTAGAGTGATAGACATTTGATAGACATTCAGCAAAAATTAAATACAGAAAAAATCACAAATGGTCCATATTAGGAGCCTGGGCGCCTAATATGGACCAGTTAAGCGGCCTTCACGAATTACTGTAAAAATTCCCCTATACTTCAAAATAACATGATACAACTTAGTGTACACGTCAGACTAATCAAAATATGCTTTAGATTTATCTGTTTCGGGTTGATGAGAGCATTATTTGAAGCACACCAGGAAATTAAAGAAGCTTATCAAAAACAGAGTGAAAATAAGTGAAATTATTAACTTCCACGAAAAGAAGACTATTTGTTATATTTTTTTTAAATCTCGAGGGCTAGTTATAGGTTATTTCCAGCAAGCTTCTTAATGAACTAATGAAAATAGCCTTTAGCTTTTATTTTCTTCGATTTGTTGAAGGTGGTCCATATTAGGGGACTCGCACATACTTTGAGATTTTGCTATTATTTTTTGTTTGCAGTAGAAACTCGGGGTCAACACTGCTAAAATGTAACAAATACGGTTTTAGCTGTCATGTATGACAATTTTTGTGTGATAAAAGCTTTGGCTGTGGACAGAAACGAGTCTGTTTTAGGCGGCAAATTTAGAGTGAACGCTGCCAAAAGTGAAAAAAAGAGAAAAAGCCTAACGGTTTTGAGAGTTGTGTTTCTGCAACTATTTTGACATGTGCAAGTTATCCAGAGAGGGTGAATACAGCGAATAAAACTTTTTTGAGCGCTCTAGCGCCGTTAGTTTGTCAGAACAGGAGGTGGTCCATATTAGGAGCCGGTCCATATTAGGAGCCCTTCCCCTATATAAATACATTGCATGCGAGCCGACGATGTGCGTGGTGACTGGCCTTTCTCTTTTATTTGATCACAGTGAAAAATATACTGCCGAGCCTCTTCATAACTGGTGAACTGGTGGCCCATGAAGTTCTTTTACTGTCCTGGCTCGCGGATTCTTGCATTTATCACGCCCCAGGTAGTTTTTACCAAATTCTTTAATGTAAAGTGAAGGTAAAAGACTGAAACATATGTAAACAAAGGAAACCATAAGAAAAAATACAAATTAATATGAAAAGAATCAAAACACTAAATCGCGACCTCTAAACCACCGCAGTCGCGACCGAGCAACCAACGCTTGATAGAAAATGGGGTACACAAAAAATCAAATTATTCAACACAGAACGCGCAAAGCCTGGTGTCAAACCACACGCTGGCTCAGTGGCTGGCTGTTCTATTTTGCAAATCGTCTCGCATGCGATACGCATGCTTTTTACGACGCTATTCTCGTCACTGTGTGACGCGTTCGGCTGTTCTATCATTACAGTGTGGCTGGCTGTTGCTCACTCCCACCGCCAAGTCGTTTTTGTGGTTTATTTCGCATTTAGGTCCCAGGTAACATTATGAAGTTTTAATACGATCAATCGGACCTATTATCAAGTTAGTGCATCAACTTTTGAACGAACTGCGCCCAGTAGTTTCCCAGCAATAAGCTGTTAGGTCGAGACGGACAGACACACACACAGACACACCCACACACACACACACACACACACTGACACACACACACACACACACACACACACACACACACACACACACACACACACACACACACACACACACACACACAAAATTAAAGTCTGTTGAGCCCAAGTACTAGCGTACTCGGGGATAAATTTTGTTTGTTTGTTTTCTTAACGCCCAGCCGACCACGAAGGGCCATATCAGGGCGGTGCTGCTTTGACATATAACGTGCGCCACACACAAGACAGAAGTCGCAGCACAGGCTTCATGTCTCACCCAGTCACATTATTCTGACACCGGACCAACCAGTCCCAGCACTAACCCCATAATTCCAGACGCCAGGCGGAGCAGCCACTAGATTGCCAATTTTAAAGTCTTAGGTATGACCCGGCCGGGGTTCGAACCCACGACCTCCCGATCACGGGGCGGACGCCTTACCACTAGGCCAACCGTGCAGGTCTTCTTCACAGTTATGATAAAGACATCGTTCTAAGGTCAAAACAAGTCGAAATGTTGGGACTGCTGCCGGAAGGAGACCGTAATATATGGTTTCATCACTGTCAACTGGTTACAGAAAAAATCGTCTGCTCCAGTGAGCGCCTAAACCAAACGGTTGATTACCACGTGACACTTTCGCGATATTTAGAGTTATTTGCACAGTAAATACAGCCGCGAAAAATAGCTCGCTTGAAACTGTCTTACATATCAACTCCTTTGAAATTTAAAGATTACAAAACATCATGAAAAATCATTATCGACGATCGCGAATCTGCTTATATCAATAATACATTACAAAAAGCTCTAGATATGTAAAAAAAAAATCGGTTTCCTTGCCAGACAAGGAAACTCAAGGCATCCTGTTAGGGAGATAATGAGCCGAACTCATTTTGACCTGAGGTCAGGATGAGCAGCTCATATGAAATAATTATGTAACCTATGCATGTCTTTGGATGGCGAGAACAGACAGACAGAGCGAAATAAGCACAATCTGTAGTATGTATTCATTTTTCAAGTGTGCAAATACAAGAACTATTTGCACACTAGAATTACAGAGACAACGAAGCAGCTCATATTACATAATCATGTTACCTATACATGTCTTTGGATGGCAACGAAAGACAGACAGAGGCAAATTAGCACAATCGCTAAAGTGTAAATACAACAAACGTTTGCACACTAACATCACAGAGACAAAGAAGCATCTCAAGGAATATGTAACCTATGCAATGTCACCTCTTGGTAAAAAGACACAGACAGAGACAATCTCTAGTATGTATACTGTACTTTACTGGTGTGCAAATTCAAGAAACATGTACATACTATAATAACACAGACAAAGAAACATTGAGAGACACACCTATGTAACCTATTCATTTCTTGTCGTGACAAAGAGTGACAGACAGGGGCAGTGTTAAGTAAGGTTATGTGATACGTGACTATTTACTCATTTGACGTCAGTCGCAGACCGTTTACGGAATCAGCAACTCATTGTCATCAGTTATATATATATATATATATCTATACTGCTTCTGGCATTCCTGTATTTCTGATATATCTTAACTGTTTCTGAACTTTTTGTAGCTATGACGTCACGCTTTGGTTTATGTACGGAGTGTGTCGAACCACTTACCATCTCTCATTAATTTTGTCATATCTTTGTATCAACATGACCCGTTTTCCTTAAATTTATTTGTTTACACAATGTTGTTGTTGTTGTTGTTGTTGTTGTTGCTGTTGTTGTTGTTGTTGTTGTTGTTGTTGTTGTTGTTGTTGTTGTTGTTGCTGCTGCTGCTGCTGTTGTTGTTGTTTTCATGTTTCCTTGTGATTTTGCCATTCTTTAAACGATGTTAATGCTGCTGTTGCTGCTGTTGATAGAATATGTGACCCTCCACCACGACGGAATGAGTCGCATGTTACATTTGCATGATTTTTATATTTTCCTAAAGAGGTTTTTATGCTCTATCCAGTGGTGAAAACCGTTTTAGAAAAGAGCAACAACTTTTTGAGTTATTAGCCTGTGACTAAGGTCACCCTCACACTGTTACCAGACACCCCCCAGACTTATTTTAAGCCTAGCGCAGAACCGCGTGAGGTGACATGTGACTTATTCCGTGGTGGAGGGTCACATATTGCTGTTGCTTTATTTTTAAACACTGTGAAAGTGTCGAAAACATATAAGCACTACTAGTTTAGGTCGCATTGGACCGGTCTTGGTCTGAAAATAAAGCAGTTACTTTGTTAAAAACACATTTTATTTTGATTTGATGTCATGAACGAATGACCTGTTTGTATTGAGGTGGATTCTTGTTTGCCTTTCGGGCAATGTCGGTTTGCAAAGCATCTGGAGCGATTACTGGATTAGAAAACCCTTGTAGGCATGCATTCAGAGATCTTTCATTCAGTTGTGGCCTTCCACGTCAAAAATAGAGTTTCTTCTCGTGACAGCGATGGTCGATACCGATTCAGATCGTCCCCAGATTTTGTTTGTTTCTTTGTTTGCTTAACGCCCAGCCGACCACGAAGGGCCATATCAGGGCGGTGCTGCTTTGACATAATATAACGTGCGCCACACACAAGACAGAAGTCGCAGCACAGGCTTAATTCATGTCTCACCCAGTCACATTATTCTGACACCGGACCAACCAGTCCTAGCACTAACCCCATAATGCCAGACGCCAGGCGGAGCAGCCACCAGATTGCCAAATTGAAAGTCTCAGGTATGACCCGGCCGGGGGTTCGAACCCACGACCTCCCGCTCACGGGGCGGACGCCTTACCACTAGGCCAACCGTGCCGGTGTCCCCAGATTTGACATGGGATAAGAGCACCCTTCCACTTGAACATGTACCAACAATCAACAGGCGGATTATTCCTTTGATGAAGATTTTTATTATTTAATTTTTTTAATTTTTTTTTTATGAAGATTGATTCCAGATGAAGATTTTTTTGGAAGAATTGATTGTGTAGTGTGTCATAGGTGTAACTTATGGAATTGACTTGAGGGAAATAAAACGCACTTGAAAGCAGTCAGGCTGCTGATTTGTGGTCTGTGGTCAAGCAAAATGGTTTTCTTTCCTTTGTTTTTAAAAGCAGGATCCTCTTATCCACAAAACACACAAAAGGAAGCCTTGACTAATCTATAATGGGAATGTACAAAATAGTCCCCATCGGAAGGATGGCACCTGCCCGAGACAACACGATGTGTGTGTGTGTGTGTGTGTGTGTGTGTGTGTGTGTGTGTGTGTGTTTTGTGTGTGAATATATGTGTGTGTGTGTGTGTGTGTGTGTGTGTGTGTGTGTGTGTGTGTGTGTGTGTGTGTGTGCGCGCGTGCGCGTTTGCATTGGATGTGAATGTGATTTAGTGAGACCTTGACTGTGGTCACTCAAAAAACGTCCGACCTTCCACGCTAAAACAAAAACACACGAAACCTTCCAAGCACGCGCCAGCAAACCGACTACCGGTGATCGATTCCATAAATACCACGCTGAAATAAATCTATAGGCATCGACACTGCTGTGCATCAAACTTCAAAGAACGCCGCGAAATGAGTTCCTGCCTTTCCATGCTATCAAACAATGGACGACTGATTAATGTGAGGTTAAACCCGTGATTATTTATTTGCTGATTAAGACCGATCGAGGTTAAATGTCTGTGTGGGTATTTTACTGGTAAGGTCAGAAGGGGGGTGGGGAAGGGGGGGGGGGGGGGGGGGAGAGTGATTGAGAGAAAGATAGAGAGAGTGGTGTGTGTGTGTGTGTGTGTGTGTGTGTGTGTGTGTATGTGTGTGTTTGTGTGTGTGTGTGTGTGTTCGTGTGTGTGTGTGTGTATGTGAATGTGTGTGTGTGTGTGTTTGTGTGTGTGTGTAGGTGAATGTGTGTGTGTGTGTGTGTGTGTGTGTGTGATTGTGCGGCGTGCGTGATTGTGTGTGTGAGCTTGCGTGCATGTGTGGTGGTTGTGGTGTCAGTGTAAGTATATTTGTTTGTGTGTGTGTATGTGAGAGAATGCGCGTGTGCGTGCAAGTGTTGTGGTTGTGGTGTGTGTGTGTGTGTGTGTGTGTATGTGTGTGTGTGTGTGTGTGTGAGTGTGTGTGTGTGTGAGTGTGTGTGTGCGATTGTATGTGTGTTCGTGTGTGTATGTACATGTTTGTGCATGTTTATGTTCATGTAGGCTTATGTATGCGCGTTTCTGTGTAAAAATATATCATGCACTTATCTATACAACCTATTTCTTCTCACAGGGGTTGTATTGTAGCTTTGCCGTCTGTTCTGAAAAAGAGCGCGGAGCCAAGAATATTGCATGCACAATACCAACTCATTTCGCGAAGATAGGCTTATTTCCCATCATCGATTTCTGTGGTACGCACTCTACAAGCTTAGGGCTGGCAAGGCATGGACGAGCGCCGTTCAAATCCTGATCAAATTTCCCTAATGCCTTCCGCAGCTTGGAATCTGCATCTGGAACTGTGATCCGAAGCCTGAGACAGAAACAGAGACAGAGAAACTGAGAGACAGAGAAAGAGACAGAGCGACATACGTCATTGAATACGTGACAGTATATACAGTATCAACCCCTCAATTTAGCTCCGTAAAGTGACAGACTGTGTCTCATTATTCATGATCTTGGGTGGTTGCTGTTTATCACAAATCTGGTGTACAGTCGATGGTAAGAAAATGCATGCGCGCGCGCGCGCGCGCGTGTGTGTGTGTGTGTGTTCGTGTGACTCTTCAACTGACCATCGTTCGTTTCCATTAAGAACTTGAATGTACGGATTTGTTTTTATTATCCAATGACTTAAAGTGATCCATTAGTGTATGTGAATTGTAGATGGTTTCTTTAGAATAGGAACAACAGACTGTAGGTGAGAGGAACATGAACAAGATAACAATGTATCCTACTCGTACCAGAAACACGTGACGAACAATAAAAACAAATGGTTTCTTTGTTTTGAAAATCGAAACATTATTCAGAAATATACACTCTCTGAGAGATAGGGTAGGCAGACAGACAGACGGGAAAACGGACTGACCGGTGTCATTTGAAAGGTGGATTTAAGCATAACGACAAAAACATTTCTTGGGTGATTAATGTCCTTGTCCTTTCACATATTTTGGTTCTACACGTATACACCCATGCACTTAGCTCGAACACACACACACACACACACACACACACACACCCCCACACACACACACACACAGACACACACACACACACACATAGTGGTTGATGTTGATGTCAACTCTTTCACTATCGCCTCTGTCTTTGTCTCTGTCTGTCTGTCTGTCTGTCTGTCTGTCTGTCTGTCTCTCTCTCTCTCTCTCTCTCTCTCTCTCTCTCCCTCCCTCACCCCCTCTCTCTCTCTCTCGATGTCTCGTTGATGGGGCCAGTTTAGGGCTAACTCTCGGACCAATCTGAATGTAATGGCGCCAGACACTGCAGTATCGAAGAAATGCAGACAAGAAGCAAAGAAAATCCAGCGTTGGGCATCGATCCGATGTTTCCCTTTCTCTTGTCCCCACAGACATCATTTCCCTTTTTAGACTCGCTGGAAGGAAACGTGCAAAATGGAACCATGGATTTTGGCATCCTGGACCCCCCGCCACCCCATTCCTCTTATTCGGCCACTCCTCTTTTGAAGAATACGTGCAGAGAAAGAAAAATCAGAAATAAAGGCGTGGGTTTAGTACCTAGATGCCTGGATTTCCCTTTTATCCTTCTGTCCAGGCTCCCCCAACCCTTCCCCCTACGATCCCTCCTTCGAAGAAAACGTGCAACAACAAAAAAAGGCATAGATAAAGTGCTTATTTTCCAAGATCCCTCTTTTATTCTCTAATCCCTGCATCTCTCTTTGCCCCCCCCCCTCCCCCTATCGCTTCCCCGTCCATGCTTCGAAGTAAACATCCTCAAAGCTGGCAAAGATAGTACTAAACCCACCTACCCAAACAGAACCAGACATTCACGTCCAGCCCTTCTGTCTCAAAATGGAGGCATAGATGATAGGCTGCTGCATTTTCGATAACAATACCCACCCCCCCCTCCACCCCCCCCCCACCCCACTCCTGTCCGGCCATATCTCCCCCCCCCCCTAACCAAGTCTCTAAAAGCACTACACACACACACACGCCCAACCTTTCTGTCTCGTAATTGCTGCTTACATCGGCAGCTTTCCAATCCCAACCCGTTGCCCTTTTTCCCTTGACCGTCTGCAAGTCCAGATTGGAAATTATGTTTTTATTCACCAGAAAATTGCCTGCGTGAACTGCCTATTGATCTGCGCCTGGTCGCTATTTTCGTTTGTTTGTCGTGCCATGCATGGTAATCAGCAGGGAATGATTGTGTCACATTTGCATAGTAGTCCTGCGTCACAATTTGGTATTCATCGGTATGACGTAAGTGGATGACGTCATCCGGCCCAGGGAGAATGACGTCACACAAGCTTGTTATTGTAATATACAACGTATTTTGGGAAGTGTTATTACAATTAATACAATAGCAATACGATGCGTGTGATACGCTGTTGGGTATAGATGAACAAAGACCTTGATGAGGCTCTGTCAGCAAAATCGTTTCTTTTTTGTGCATTGCAAATTTATCTCGTTTTTTGTACACATCTTAGAGGGCCTAATAAAGATGTGTCACGAAAGCATTGGCGTTTTATTCAGAATTCGTTTGTATAAATGACGAATATATGTGACCCTCCACCACGAAATGAGTCGCATGTCACCTCGCGCGGTTCTGCGCTAGGCTTGATATAAGTCCGGAGAGTGTCTGGTAACAGTGTGAGGGTCACCTTAGTCACAGGCTTATAACTTAAACAGTGTCCGCTCTTTTCTAAAACGGTTTTCACCACTGGATAGAGGATAAAAAAAACTCTTTAGCAAAATGTAAAAATATGAAAATCATGCAAAGGTGATATGCGACTCATTCCGTGGTGGAGGGTCACATATCTCCCTACACCACTGCTGAGTATAACAAAACTCTCGAAAAGAGATACAAAATTCACTTTTACCTTTCGAGACAGTTACAGAGACTCACTAAAAAAAGTAACAGATACAACACGATATGGCTGCATCTATGGAAGTACTGTTTTGAAATGGCATGCAATATAACGCCGTTCCTCGACCAAGTTTATTCATTTCATTCATTCAATTGGAATTATGTCAGTTTATTGTATACTTGTATACGGGATTGCTGGGAAATTCGGGTCATTTCCTTCTTTGCAGCAACAAGAGTCGTGCTAACCAGGTGTGTTCGCGTTCAGGTGTAATGATCCACCTGCACTTCTGACAGAATGGCCGAAGGTTTGTACGTTCCACATCAGTGACACGAGGATGGGTCATGGATGCCGTTGACCCGTGTCTGTCCTGGCCTGGATTCGAACCTGTGACCGTAGGATCACAAAGTTCATTGCTCTACCAATTGAGCTAGCAGACTCCCGGGTTCAATTGTTGTCGTAACTCTCGCAATGCGTGTAGTTAACCATAATAATAGATCTGATCTGATCACAGTTATTAATCTAATTACGACAAACCGCAGCCTGTCTACCCCACAGCCCTGCATTAGAAAACTGGTCGACGAATTTAGCCAGAACGTGGCTGTCTTCGATTCAATCATTATTGTAACGCCTGTCCTTAACTGGGCTAAGTCAACTACGCGAAGTATACTTAGCGAAGGTTTCCGCACGAACCTTTAGCACTGAGTTTTCGGTAAAAAGATTTCACGAAGTCTTCGCGAAGTCGACTTCGGGCTCAGCTTAACTGACCGCCTTAAAGAAAAATATGCCAGTCATACAAAAGGTTTGATTATGCAGACATTCCCCCCGTCGCGATATAACCTTCGTGGTTGAAAACGACGTTAAACACCAAATAAAGAAAAAGAAAAGACATTCCCTGATTTCTAAAGGAGCTTCTGCATCCATTGATCCTAATTGGTAGTCTTTTCAATGTCGCTGGAACCTCAGGCGCAAAAATATTGTCGATTGCACACCAAACAGACGGGCTCTTTCCTGTTGGTTGCGAGCGTGGCTGATGTAAAAAAAAAAAACAAAAAAAAAACCAGTAAGATTCATATGATGCACACATGAAAAACATGGGCAACTTTTTTTTTATTTTGAAAATATTGTCGATTGCACACCAAACAGACGGGCTCTTTCCTGTTGGTTGCGAGCGCGGGTGCTGTCAAAAACAAACACAGCAATAATCTTATGATGCAAACTCGAGAAACATGGGCAACTTTCTTTATTTTGACAATATTGCCGATGGCACGCCAAACAGACGAGCTCTTTCTTGTTGGTTGCAAGCGCGGGTACTGTGTAAAACAAACACAGCAAGAATCATTATAATGCCTAAAAAAAAATAGGTGTGGTTACGGTAACCCGACCTACCCTATTTTTAGGGGCCGACCCTATAACTTTTTATTACATTTGTCAAAAAAACAAAAACAACGTGTGCAGAAAACGCAATGAAAGCAAAATCGCCCGAGTCGCACACTTATTTCCCTGTCAAGTAGGTTTAATGTGTACACATTAGAAAAAAAAGTTTAAAAAAAAAGTGATTGCCTACCTTCCTACCCTATGTTTTTTGGCTATGTTACCGTAACCACATCTATCTTTTTTTTGGCCTAATGCACACATGCAACATGGGTAGCTCTCTTTATTTGGAAAATATTGCCAAAAGCACACCAGACAAGCTAACTCTACGTATTCTGTTGGTTGCTAGCCCGAATGCTGTCAAAAACAAACACCTCTGCACAAATGCAACGTGGGCAACTCTCTGAATTCCTATAATAAATCCTTTTCTTCAGCAGGTTTGCTTATTTTCCGATTCATTCCTGATTTCCGTTTTGGGAAAAGCTCAAAATCGATTTTGGGTAATAGCACTACGTTTTAAAACGTTCAGCAATACGTGTTCGGGTCTACGCTCCTGGGACTTTTGTTCTTATTATCACTTTCTCGCTCATCTGATGCAGTATTGTCAGTTTCAGATTTCGAGATAATGAAACTCTAGCACCCCTGTCTGTTTGAAAACCCGTGGAATGAAAGTATTGAAAGGGAAAGACAAAAGGAGAGAGAGGGGACGGGATGTAACATGCCCTGGCTGCGAATAAAGAGCAAGCGAATCATTATATGCGCATCGGGAAAAGAGATACCGAGTCCTGACGAGGTCCATTCTTGTTCACGTTACTCGGCTAACATGACATCGATCTCAACACTGCCGATAGAACAAAGGACCCCGTGTCTCTGAGGCATATTGGAGCTGCTGTTAACCCGTGATTTGTAAACATGTAAAACAGTTTACAATGTTTTACAAATCACGTAAATGCGGCCGATATTTTCTTGTCATCTCCAAAGTCAAGGGATCTATTAGATTTTTTTTTCTCAATACTTTATTGTCCCATCGCTGGGAAATTCGGGTCGCTTCCTCCCAGTCGGGAAAGCTATAGTAGCAACAGAGTCGCGCTACCCCAAAGTCAAGGGATCTATTAGAATTGTTGTTGTCTTTCTTTGCTATGCTGAAAATCGTAATATTTTACCTATCCGGCCCAAACCACCCCCCACCACCCAGCATAGAGGCTCTAAACAACAAATATTAATAATAATAAAAGGCATGTATTACTTTGTGGAATGCGATATTTTTACATTTTTACATTTTTACAAATCGCGGTTTTAGGTTCGACGTAATTTGTAAAAAGTGTTTACATTTTTACAAATCACGGGTTAACAAAGAGACCCATGACGTTGTGAAGCAACATCGTCATCCCTCATTCCACCGAGCAAATTGACTCGACGAACGAGCGGCAGTCACGCACACACTCCCGGCTTGCTTCTAGAGTAAATGCTAATCTGTCAGGCGCCAAAAATCCACGAACAGACGCATGGTCAGCTTCAAACTGGTGAGAAGGTCAAACACCTTTTAATCGAGATCTTATTGTGCACTTGATCACGATTTGTGCCTGGCCCTGGGTTATACGCGTCTGAAATGAGTTTTATTGTGGGCCTTTAAACATTTTAGCTGGGTCCCTCAACCTTTAAGCTGGGTTTCTAATTCGCGCCTGAATCACGATATTTTCGTTTTGAAATTAGTGCCTTTTACGTCCTTCCTACGTATTTTATTTGAGTTCATCTAGTGTTGAGTTCATCTAGTGTTGAGTTCATCTAGTGTTGAGTTCGTCTAGTGTTGAGTTCATCTAGTGTTGAGTTCATCTAGTGTTGAGTTCATCTAGTGTTGAGTTCGTCTAGTGTTGAGTTCGTCTAGTGTTGAGTTCATCTAGTGTTGAGTTCGTCTAGTGTTGAGTTCATCTAGTGTTGAGTTCGTCTAGTGTTGAGTTCATCTAGTGTTGAGTTCGTCTGGTGTTGAGTTCATCTAGTGTTGAGTTCGTCTGGTGTTGAGTTCATCTAGTGTTGAGTTCGTCTAGTGTTGAGTTCGTCTAGTGTTGAGTTCGTCTAGTGTTGAGTTCATCTAGTGTTGAGTTCATCTAGTGTTGAGTTCATCTAGTGTTGAGTTCGTCTAGTGTTGAGTTCATCTAGTGTTGAGTTCGTCTAGTGTTGAGTTCATCTAGTGTTGAGTTCATCTAATGTTGAGTTCGTCTAGTGTTGAGTTCATCTAGTGTTGAGTTCATCTAATGTTGAGTTCGTCTAGTGTTGAGTTCATCTAGTGTTGAGTTCATCTAGTGTTGAGTTCATCTAGTGCGTCTTACACTGAAGGCTGTGAATTTTTTTATTCGCTCTCTGTTGAGGCTCTTTATATTTTTTCATTGTCTTTTTCATTTTCATTTTTATTACTTTATTGTCCCATCGCTGGAAAATTCGGGTCGCTTCCTCCCAGTGGAAAGCTAGCACTGAAGGCTGTGAAATTTTTATTCGCTCCCTGTTGAGGCTCTTTATATTGTTTCATTGTCTTTTTCATTTTCATTTTCATTACTTTATTGTCCCATCGCTGGGAAATTCGGGTCGCTTCTTCCTAGTGGAAAGCTAGCAGCAGCAGACTCGCGCTACCCAGGTGTCTGCGTGTTTAGGTGTATTCTAGCTGCCACTTGCACGTATGGCAGAAGGACCAAGGTCGTTTACGTGCCACAGTGGTGACACGGGGGTGGAACATGGATACCGTCTCTGAGTCTGCACATAAAATAGACCCGTGTCCGTGCCGGCCCGGGTTCAAACCTGCGATCATAGGATCACAAGTCTAGTGCTCTACTAACTGAACTACCGGGCCCAATCATATGATTTCAATAGGGTTCGTCCTAATCACGAAAGTTGATCTTTTTACCTGGATTCTTTGTTTACGCCGCTAGCACGAGTTCCTATGGTGCACTTTATTTACGAAAATGTCGAGTTTTAACTGAGTTTTTCTTACGCAGGTAAACTGGGTTCCAATATTGCGCCTATAGTGACACGGTTTCGATGTTTATTGGGTCTCCCTGGTACGTCTCTAAATTGGTTTCCTGTGGTGCGCCTTTTTGAGGAAGCGTTGAGTTTTAATGGGGTTGCTGTTTTGTCTCTAAACTGGGTTCCTATATTGTGCGGCTTTTTGTAAAGCTATGGCTTGTATTTGGGTCTCCGTAGCGGACATCTCTAATGCTGGTTCTGAGCGCGCGCCAAGTTACAACATGGAAAGCAGTTTTGATTTTTTTAACGGGGTAAATGTTATGACTCAAAACACGAAAGACCACTTAGTTTGATTGTATCCTGATAACATCTCAATTGTGCTGTTTTCACGCGAACGATACCAACCGGTGCGTGTCTTATATGAGTCCGTAGTTTGCGTTTTAACACAAATACTTTTCAGAAAAAAAGGGGCTTCGATCTTTTCTTATAAGGGTACCGATCCCGCTTTTTGAGATGACATGTTCGACACTTTCTCTTTATATTTTTTTTAAATTTGCCGCTTTTAAATGCGCCTCTTGCGTTACGCAATTTCATATTTAATTGGGTTCCAATCACGCTTTTTCAGATGAAGCATTTGGCACTTTTATTTTATTTTTTGGCTGGACCCTAATGGGCCTCTTCAAATTCACAATTCGACAGTTTTATTTTAATTAGGTGCTTGCCGTGCCTCTTCAAGCAAAACGTTGTGTCTCTTTATGTCACAACTGGCATACAAATTTAAAACATGCTGCAGCTAAATCGCGTTCAGCTGAGTTTGCACTCTGTCAATCAACTAATAGGGTCGTTGACAACGTAAGGCGTCTGTTGCGTACGACTATCACAGATTGGTCCCTCAGGATTTGAACTAACGAACTAACTAACAAACAGGGGCTTCGACAAGGTACAGAATCTGATTAACGATTTATATCTTACCTCACTAACATTAAATTTCGTTAGCGAAATATAGAATCTCTCCTCCAATGGTACCGCCCTGATATGGCCCTGGCCCTTCGTGGTCGGCTGGGCGTTAAGCAAACAAACAAACAAACAAACAAACAAATCCTCCAATGGTCCCCCCAGATTTGTCCTAATTAACCATCAGTCCCTCGAGTGTCCGACTGCATACAATTAAGCGCCATGATAGAACTCATTATCAAGTCTTATAATGAGAATTTGTAGGTTTTAGTATCTTCTTAAACATTGATTTTGGAACTATTTCATTTTTAACTAACCAACTCACTAACTCACTCAATAGCTAACTCACTAACTCACGAATTCACGAACTCGCGAACTCATGAACTCACTAGCTAACCAGCTCCCTAACTAACTAACTAACTAACTAACTAACTCACTCACTCACTCACACACTCACTAATTCACTAACTCACAAACAGGATCGTTAACGAAACGTTAAATCTGTCGGCCTGCGGTCAACATAGATTGGTCTCTTGAGATCAAATTAATCATCAGTTCCTCCGTGTCCTAGCGCATAACATCCAGCGCCATGACGTAACTCATCAACACGCAGTCAACACGCATCCCCACGTCGAAAATTAGGCTTGTCATTTCCGCTGACGAGTGCATTTGGAGGACACGAGAGAGCGACTTTTGGCCCTAGAGGGGGGGCTGACAAGACCACTCCTACGTTGCTCGGTATTGATCTGAACACACTGGGATTTGCCGTGGGATCGGGCTGCAGGATAGAAACCACAGGTTGCGGGGGAAGCGACCGAACACTTGGTACGGAACTGAGACGAATGACGTTAGGCCAAAAAAAAAAATTGTCTGTTTCTGGTAACATGGCTAAAAGAAATAGGGTCGGTAGGTCGGGATTTTTTTATTTTATTTTTTAAAAAATTTTTTTTTTTTACCCCAAATGTAGACCAATAAAACTAACTTTAAAAATCGCGCAAAGAGACTGGATTCACTATACATAGAGACAAGACACTCAACACATTTACAAATCGTCAGCGGACTTTCGTTTTCACACGTTTTTGTTGTTCATTTTCTCACCCTGTCCTTTACCACCAAAAAAAAAAAAAAAATTTTTGAGTTTGGAAAAAAAAAGTTTAGGGTCGGCGCCGAAATTTAGGGTCGGTCGGGTGACCAGAAACAGACAATTTTTTTTTGCCTTATCTTTTTCTCGGTTCTGTACTCGTTTGCATGTACAGACACAGTATAAATATAGGAGTTGCGGTGGGATCGGGCTGCAGGATAGAAATTATAGGTGACGGGCAAAATGATCGAACATTCAGTGCAGAACCGAGACAAGTGCCGTTATCTTTGTCACGGTTTTTGTCTGTACTCGTTTGTAAGGACACAAGTATAAATATAGGGTTTACGGGGAGAACGACCGAGGACTAAGTACGGAACCGAGACCAATTTTAAGTGACGTCATTTGGTTTGTCTCAGGCTGACGGTGTAATGTCCGTTAGGTGGTAGCAGTGCGTCACCGAGGGTCCCGGCCGTTCCTTTAAGGGCTTCAAACGCGGAGACTGCCGTGTGAAACGAGGCAGAAAACAAACTTGCACTGGTCCCGCATAGCCATATCGGTTAAAATGACGTTAAAAAACAACCAACAAACCAACAAACCTTTGAGAGCAGAACAGAACGGAGGTAACACCTGCAGTCCCAGACGAGACGTCCTCTCCGCAACCTCTGTATTTATCGGTGTCGGGACGATGCAGACGGATTTAGTTCCCGGGTGATGGCACGCAAGGCAACATGGCACGGTCCGGAACAGTCTATGGGGAGAAGTGTTTATGTGGTCGGAAGCAAAACAACAGGCCTGAAAGTGGCGAGTAACTGGCGAGAAGAAATGTTCATCTACTCGCCAAATGCGAGTAAAGTTGCTGACACAAATTGTTGGTTCGGCTAGTAAAGTTTGTTCTTTGGCTAGTAAATGTTTAGAATCACTGAAAAAAAAGTTACTTTCAGGGCTGAACAACCAGCGTGTTTACTACCTGTGTACTGAATTTTGTGTGTTGGGGAAAGGGGGCAGGAGGGGGGGCGGGCGTTGATTGGAGGGGGAGTGTGGGCAAACCTAGGATTGTTCGTGCATCGCTCAGATCCCGTTTTGAAAAGTACGTGAAGGTCGCATTATAATGAGACGAGACGAGACGAGACGAGACAAAAATTGACAAAGCAAGAAAAGACAGGAAACACGCCCAGATCTGAAAAGTCGTGATGTGGCGAGGCAAAGCAATTTTAAAGTGGTTATACCCAAATAGGCTTCACAAGCAAGATGACAGATGAAATCAATATAAACAGTGCGTCTTGTTTTTGTTGTAGTTGTTGTTGTTGATTTTGCGGGGGTTGTGGGGCTGGGGGGGGGGGGGGGGGGTGGTCACAGAGGACGTTTGGTCGGCAACAAAAACAAGCAAAGGTATAGATCCATCCATCTACGGTTGAAAATTCAGTTTTTCATAGTTCAAGCAACCAGAAAGAGCAAATCTACATAACTATCCGTTCATTCTTTCTGAAGTACAATACCTCCACTTTCGCAGGCGAAGATAGAAACCCATTTGAAATTGTACGTTGCACGTGCAAACCCAGCCTAAGGCCGCGTGGGTTGAGTGGGAGTGACAGAAGAGAAGAGAATGCAAACTGATCGTTTCGAACCGCCCCACGGGGCCGCCGGGAACGGGGCGTTGTTGAGAGTACTGTTGGAGCTGAAGTGTCGCGTTGCTATGTGGCTGAGAGCTTTGTGTACCTACGCTTTTGTATTGGGATTTGAGAGTGTTTGCTTAGTTATGCTGTCCTGTTTTGACTTTTGTGTGTGTTGGGAAGCAGCAAAGGGTGAGATGATTTAAACCTGTTTCTATGCTTGATGGCATAGAAGAAGAAGAAATTCCAATAAAGACTAAAACGATGTTTGTTTTAGCGTTTGTGTATCCCCGGGGAAACAGCAAAGACTAAAATGATTATGTTCCTGTTTTGTTTGTGGCTTTGGGAAACAGCAGAGACTAATATGCATTTGAGACAAATGATGGTCTTAACCTGTGTAACAACTTGAATCAATGTCTACTGGTGAATATGATTGCCTACACGATAAGTCATATTATTTGTTAGTTGAGAAATGGAACCTTTGATGTCAGAAAACAAGTGTTATCCTTGTTTTAGTTTTTAACAAGAAATTCCTCCGATAGGAACTACACCCCCGTCAAAGGGAAATAACCTTCTCAGTTGGTGGCAGTGAGAATGGTTATTTCCCTTTGACCAACGGGGGTGTCCGTCTATACCAGGCCTTGTATAATTTTAATCCACCAATAACTCCCTAACCGTGTGTTTGACTGGTCCCAATTTTTGTACGGACCGTCTCAGGAATGTATAGAACCTGTTCACCAAGTTTGGTGACGATCGGTCCGTTCATTCTTGAGATCTACTTGCGAACACAAACACATCGAGTGAAACCTATACACACCCCTATACCGGGGGTGTAAAAATGTTTTCTCTCATTTTTTTCATTACTTAACTCATTGTCTCCCAGGTACGGATATATCCGTACCCACTCATATGGCTCTATCTGACCTGGTACGGATATATCCGTACATAGAGTCACTTCAGTTGCTTCCTGTAACGTCGATCTAACGCCTGCATTCCAGCGTGTTGATACACAGTTTCTACACAGTTACTACAATTCTGAGTGACCTGCTGCAGCACAGCTGGTCTCGGCTAAAAAAAAACTTGGACAGCATAGGTGGGGTAGAAAGTGTTAACTGTCCCATCGCTGGGAAATTAGGGTCGCTTCCTTCCAGTGGAAAGCTAGCAGCAACGGAGTCGCGCTACTCAGGTTGTCATGCAGACACCTCTAGGTAGTATTTTCTCTCTGCCCTTTTTATGTCTACTGTGTAGGCAGACATTTCAAAGGAAACCGTGACTTAGCTTGATGTAAATGCAAACAGAAAGGGAATAGCAGCAAACATGCACACTCCTGTGATTTGAAGGAAGAAAATTACATGTGGGGGAACAAAGACTGCCTTCTGTGCAAAGCATGGTGTTTTTTTTTTATAAATCTCTTTGGAATATTGTGTCCTGGTTTTCTTTTATGTAGTTCCCTAAACTCTTGGAAATGTTGAAGCTTTTAAGCATTGCGAGAGATGGAAAAGCTCTCTCTCTCTCTCTTTCTCTCTCTCTCTCTCTCTCTCTCTCTCTCTCTCTCTCTCTCTCACTTTCTCTCTCTCTCTCTCTCTCTCACACACACACACACACACACACACACACACACACACACACACGCACGCACGCACGCACGCACACACACACACACACACACACACACACACACACACACACACACACACACACACAAGAATTCAATCACTGAGCGAGTGGCTATAAAAGACTCAAGAATCGTTTGAAATCTCTGATAAACTCTTTTGAGACATTCATGAACTATTCCTTATCAATTGAATTTCGATTATTTTAATACAAAAGCAAATCATAAAAGATAAAAGACGTAGAAAGTAATATTTTTTGCATACATTTCAAAATCCACAATCAAATAACAAGAAAGGTAAATTATTGGAACGTTTGATCTATGGATTAGTTCCAAAGCACATTCAGCTAAGTCTGTTATTTATTTGTTGCATTTTCCTCGTTAGTCTGTCTGTCTAATATAAATTTAGACCATTGGGTCGACGTGCTTGTGAATTTCTTGTGTGTTTAAAAAAATCAAAAAAAATGGTTTTTTTTTTTTTTTTTAATTCCTAAATGTTATTTAGGTCTATATATTTTATAACATGACAGAAGAGTATATTATTAGAAAAGGTGTACTTGTAAAAAAAATAAAAAAATAAAAAAAACGCTTCCTGGTGACGTTCTGTTTACATTTGCTTGAACAATTATTCAGCTCGATTTCTTGGGTGGGATTGGAAAAAAGGGAGAGAGAAAACAAAACAACCCTGACTTCTGTCTCAAAATGTCGACGATGTTTGTGTCAATGGACACGATTTCTGGAAATAACTCTGTCAGTGTCCGCTCGATATGATTACTTTTTGTCAACACATAAATACAAATAAAGCCCAACTACACAGGCATAAGGGAGCTCATTGTTTATTGTCAGGCTGTTGGCGTGTTTGCATCTTGCCTAATATGTCGTCAAAGAATACAACTGTCCACAGAGTATTCAAACAACAACAACATCAACGAAGACGACAGAGAGAAGTTTCAACAACAACAACAACAACAACAACAACAACAACAACAACGACAAAAACAACAACAACAACGACAAACAACAACAACAACAACGACAAACAACAACAAACAACAACAACGACAAACAACAACAACAACGACAAACAACAATAACAACAACAACAAACAACAACAACAACAACAACAACCAACAAACAACAAACAACAAACGACAAAGACAAACAACAACAACAACGACAACAACAACAAGAGTTTTTTTCCCGAACGTGGTGTGTGGATCAGTCATCACCGTGGTTCTGGAACAATTTAAAGCCACACTCCTTCCCAAAACCGTTTGGCCAGGCTTTTACTAAGGATTAGATCTTCCTTCCACTTTGTCACATACCAAAAATAAACAGCCTGGGTGTTCGTAGTGCACAGTAGAAGCTGCTACACTACATTGGGTGTGCACGTTAAAGATCCCACGATTGACAAAAGGGTCTTTCCTGGCAAAATTGCTTAGGCACAGTTAATAATTGTCTACCTATTCCCGTGTGACTTGGAATAATAGGCCGTGAAAGGTAAATATGCGCCGAAATGGCTGCAATCTACTGGCCGTATAACATTTCATCTCACACGGCATCACTGCAGAGCGCCTAGAACTGTACCCACGGAATATGCGCGATATAAGCGTCATTGATTGATTGATTGATTGATAGATTACGTAAACGCTAGTAGTGGATTTTCAAAATAATTAATTTGTCAATAAAATCACCACAGCAAGTCAGGGTTTTTTTTTTAGTATGTGTCCAAGTGAAGGAATGGTCTTATCTTTCGTAAAAGCCTGGCTAGATCTGAGATGGTGAATTGAACAGTTTTCACAAGAAGGTGTACGTGTGCCTTGAATTTTCAGCTCCCAATTTCCCGGCTGGTTCTAGTGTGACTTTGGTCAGAGTGTAAAACCCAAATTCATACATATCTTCCCATTCTTTCGCTCAAACCTTCTATAGATCTATCTATTTCCGCGCCCAAACTTTGTATTTTTCAATCAATTTTAGCACTAACATTGATATCTATCGATTTGTTTACGTTTTATATTTGTATATATTTTCGCGTCAAAACTTCTTTTTTTTTGGAGACCAATCTATTTCTTCAACCGACATTTTCATAGATTTGTTCCATTTCCGCGCCATTTCCGTACGTACGCCCTGAGAATCATTCCTTCATTAAAGAAAGTCAATATGGCATCTCCTACTTTGGTAGGTTCATTTCCTGCTGCACCGACATTGTCCTCCGTCGCATTTCCTGAATGCAACATCTACCGTTTGCAAATAGACCTGGCTGGCTTCATGAAACTAATGAAAAGCAGTGCTTTTATACACGGCTCTATTCAAAGGAATTGTAATTGAAAAAAAAGCGTTCTGTATATCAAAATCTAAAAGACGATACTTCTATATAGTTTTATGATTAATGTCACATTACAAGTAATGTGCATGTGGTTTGGTTACAAGACTTCAACACATACCCAGCTCATAAGAAAATATAGCTGACATTACGAACATTGCTTGAACTTATTTTGCTTAGCCTACTCTTCTGATGGGCTGTGAGAGAGATGCGCATGATTATGATGGATCCTCATTAATGAAGTATTCAACAATAACCGCTCGAAGATACCCAGGTCAATCAACTATCTTGTAAGTCAGCATGGATTCAATCAGGCATTTACCGAGGAAAGCAGCATCCGCCCATTTGGACACATGCAAAATAATCTACAACGTGGCTGCTTTGTACTGAGTAAGATGTGAATCAATACTGAGGTCCAGTTACCAGTACGTGTTACTAGTACGTGTACGTGTACATATGACGTCACACGTACGCGCACTGGAAACTTGGTCCAGATTTATAAGGCCTGACATTTCGAAACTGCAACATGTAGCAGACGATCTTATCACAGACGTTCAATTAAATGCAAGAACATTATTTCCATACTTATATCTTTTTGCGTCTCACTGGTGTGTTTTGTGTGCATGCATAGCTGAAACGCACAGGCGCGCACACACAAGATACAAGATATTTATTCACCAATTTTGCAAAAGGATTTCATCTTGGCACGGCACGGTAAAAATAAAATAAAAACCAACCAGACACATGTGCAGACACACATCACCATGCTATTCCACACACACATAAGACGCAGACACATTTATACAGTCAGCGATATCTGATAATGACAGCTTCTTATAAAAGCCGAGAATGAAAAGCCACAGAACGATTATCATGACAAGCATGTGATATCGCGTTTAGTATAATCATGGGATGTCCTTTCACACAACGCGCAGACACATTGATCGGCACGGTGACCTAGTGGTAAGGCGTCCGCCCCGTGATCGGGAGGTCGTGGGTTCGAACCCCGGCCGGGTCATACCTAAGACTTTAAAATTGGCAATCTAGTGGCTGCTCCGCCTGGCGTCTGGCATTATGGGGTTAGTGCTAGGACTGGTTGGTCCGGTGTCAGAATAATGTGACTGGGTGAGACATGAAGCCTGTGCTGCGACTTCTGTCTTGTGTGTGGCGCACGTTATATGTCAAAGCAACACCGCCCTGATATGGCCCTTCGTGGTCGGTTGGGCGTTAAGCAAACAAACAAACAAACAAACAAAATTGATCCAGAATGCGATATCAGATATTATGTCAGCCAAGCAATAATGGCTATAAAGCCTCTACCTCACGACGCTCTCTGCACAAAGCTTAGGCACTGAACTTTGATAAGTAGACTTTGCAAAATATTTGCTTATTCCAATTCGGGCTTAATTAAGGAAGCCCTTAGCATGACCCGCATGTTTGTTTGTTTGTTTGTTTGTTTGCTTTACGCCCAGCCGACCACGAAGGGCCATATCAGGGCGGTGCTGCTTTGACATATAACGTGCGCCACACACAAGACAGAAGTCGCAGCACAGGCTTCATGTCTCACCCAGTCACATTATTCTGACACCGGACCAACCAGTCCTAGCACTAACCCCATAATGCCAGAAGCCTGGCGGAGCAGCCACTAGATTGCCAATTTTAAAGTCTTAGGTATGACCCGGCCGGGGTTCGAACCCACGACCTCCCGCTCACGGGGCGGACGCCTTACCACTAGGCCACCGTGCCGGTTTTTGACCCGCATGTCATATTATACTTTCTCTTTTTGCCAGTTCCTTTTGCGTGCGTATACCACTTACAAATATTATGACAGACTCTATATCTGATACTGACATGCTTCTAATAAGGCGTTGTTGGCCGAGCACAACATGTAATTTACAGCACACTAACCATATGTGACCCTCAACCACGGAATGAGTCGCATGTCACCTTTGCATGATTTTTAGATTTTTACATTTTCTTTAGAAAAGAGCGAAAACTTTTTGAGTTATAAGCCTGTGACAAAGGTGATCCTCACACTGATACCTTACACCCCCCGGACGTATATAAGGCCTAGCGCAGAACCCTGCTCCCCCCCCCCCTCCCCATCGCATTTTTATTTTTTATTTTCATACAAAGCCGGGTTTTCCCGTGTAACATGCCCCTAATGGCTTTGCCGTGAGGGCGTAAAACTTACATTTTCTCCCTGCGAGGTGACATCCGACTCATTCTGTGGTGGCGGGTCACATATTGCAATGTCGCAATATACAGGGATATAGTTTATTCGGCAACTTTGTCTAAATTACCATAAACGTATCGGCAATTTTCGGAAGTTTGAGGCCGTCTTTGGCATAATTTTTCTGCCACCATTCCAAAAAAAAGTTCGGGAGCCTTCCCGAAATGGCGGTTAAGTCTTGGACGATTTGAAAGAATGTTTGGTGTTTTACCGTCCTCCAGTTCCAGACAGCATCCCTGAATGTGTATTGTTATGGATTTTTCGTGAAGGTCGCGTCTGACGTCATCAAAGCCATCCGGGTCAATCATATTTCCTGCACGCGACCAAATGTTATCCCCGTGGCGCTAGCCATTTAGCAAATACTACACTGGCCAGCAACAATTACACGCGATCAAAACAGGAAACATTTACTCGGTGGGAAGGGTATGTCGAGTATATTTCAATTTTCTGATAATGTAGAATTTCCAGATTCCAATTTTCTCGGTGTGAAGCAAACGTATCCACCTAAATTGCATGTAATTTTAGTGTTGTTGTTTTTAACGCAATTGCGACTGTATCCTGTTTTCGAGCGGAGCTTGAAATATCGTGATAATTGCACATTTTACTCGGTGAAGCAAATAAAGCTCATGTTTTCGCAAGAACGACAATATCCTGTTTTTGTATTTGGAGTGTTACAGCTATATGCCACAGCAAATATCAAAATCGATCTGAGCGCGGCGGGGTGCGGTTTTGGAAAACTCTTGTGACGCTCGGTTTGGTTTTGTATTGTTTACTTTCTAATAAACTGATGGCATGCTAGACCGATTTTTAAGTGGGTGTTGATCGTTAGTTGCGGTCCATGCTCAAGCAGGTCGGGACAAAATAATGCACTTTACGCTCTAGAAACACTGAATAAGGAATACTTGCAGGCAACAAATAGCAAAGCAACGATTTCACAGCATGATAAACGCCACCTCGCAACCAGAATTTTGCAAAGATTGGAAACTACGAGTTTTAGAAATGAAACAGTCTCAAATGTTCAGTTACACAGACAGACCGATATAGACAGAAAGACAGAGGCAGATAGACGGAAAGACAGAGGCACGCAAGCACGCCTCAAGTAGGTATGCACGCACGCACACACACACACACACACACACAACAGACACACACACACACGCACAACCGACGAAACCAGGCCTGCTGACAACTGTTTGGCGTAGTGACCGATTGGAAGCGCTTGTTCGAGACGTCATCGGAGGTAAAAAGGGAGGCAACAAATAATCCCATAGAACCAAGAAATCTAAGCAAGGTTTTGCTGCCTGGACTTTAGGTTGTCTGCCCCTTCCTCCGTGATTTGTCAAGTGTCGAATGTGATTTATTTTCTAGACAGAATTGTGTTTATTCTTGTTTCTCCTGTACTGCCGTGTGCGCGAATACAGCGGACACAGTAACATCTTGTCACTTTAAAGTGCACGTGGTCACGGTAGCTCAGTTGGTAGAGCACTGGACTTGTGATCGGAAGGTCGCAGGATCGAATTCGGGCCGGGACACGGGTCAACTTTATGTGCAGACCCAGAGACGGAAGCCATGTCCCACCCCCGTGTCATCACAATGGCACGTAAAAGACCTTGGTCATTCTGCCATAAGTGCAGGTGGCTGAATACACCTAAACACGCAGACACCTGGGTAGCGCGACTCCGTTGCTGCTAGCTTTCCACTGGGAGGAAGCGACCCGAATTTTTCAGCGATGAAAATGAAATGAAAATGATAGATGTTTATTTTAGAGTGTGATGGAGCAAGTGTACAAAACTGCTTTACACACACACACACACACACACAAACACACACACACCGTCACACACACACACACACACACACACACACACACACACACACACACATATAAATGAAAAGACAAAAGACAGAGAAAGAAAAGAAAAGTGTAATACTTGCACACACCAGAAATGGATTAAACTAGAAGTAGTTCTCATTCACTTGTGCGCACACTTGTTACCCCTACAGGCACTCCTGCTGATAGATAATAATTATGCAAACAAAATGAGCGTTTATTAGACATGGTTTTATAGGACAAGCAAGAATGGCAAGGGAAACAATGATAACATTAAAAGCAGGAACATCAGACAAATGTTGACGGGAAAGAATGAGAAAGGACGGAGAAGTCTTACTTACAACTCCAGAAGCAGAAGAAGAAGAATAAGACGCAGGGAAAAAAAAGTGAAACAACTTGAACGGAAGCGAGATTGAAAGTTTGACGTCGAATACCCAGAGGGCTGTAAAGAAACAAATCCAGAGAAGAGAGGACGAGGGGGAGGGGGGGGGGGTTGGGGGGGGGGTTGTGGGGGGAGGGGGGGTACGCAAAGGGGATGAAACTAAGAGAAAAAATCTCTCTCGTGTCACTTTTTCTCCACATGCTGTCTGTCAAGAAAAATT
>NC_090247.1:57122623-57210123 GCF_037325665.1 Littorina saxatilis
ACAACAAAGCAATAACAAAAACAAAAACAAGTCGCGTAAGGCGAAAATACAATATTTAGTCAAGTAGCTGCCCTTTTTCAGCAAGACCGTATACTCGTAGCATCGTCAGTCCACCGCTCATGGCAAAGGCAGTGAAATTGACAAGAAGAGCGGGGTAGTAGTTGCGCTAAGAAGGATAGCACGCTTTTCTGTACCTCTCTTTGTTTTAACTTTCTGAGCGTGTTTTTAATCCAAACATATCATATCTATATGTTTTTGGAATCAGGAACCGACAAGGAATAAGATGAAAGTGTTTTTAAATTGATTTCGAAAAAAAAATTTTGATAATAATTTTTATATATTTAATTTTCAGAGCTTGTTTTTAATCCGAATATAACATATTTATATGTTTTTGGAATCAGCAAATGATGGAGAATAAGATAAACGTAAATTTGGATCGTTTTATAAATTTTTATTTTTTTTTACAATTTTTCGATTTTTAATGACCAAAGTCATAAATTAATTTTTAAGCCACCAAGCTGAAATGCAATACCGAACCCCGGGCTTCGTCGAAGATTACTTGACCAAAATTTCAACCAATTTGGTTGAAAAATGAGGGCGTGACAGTGCCGCCTCAACTTTCACGAAAAGCCGGATATGACGTCATCAAAGACATTTATCAAAAAAATGAAAAAAACGTTCGGGGATTTCATACCCAGGAACTCTCATGTCAAATTTCATAAAGATCGGTCCAGTAGTTTAGTCTGAATCGCTCTACACACACACACAGACACACACACAGACACACACACAGACACACGCACATACACCATACCCTCGTTTCGATTCCCCCTCGATGTTAAAATATTTAGTCAAAACTTGACTAAATATAACAAGTCGCGTAAGGCGAAAATACAACATTTAGTCAAGTAGCTGTCGAACTCACAGAATGAAACTGAACGCAATGCAACGCAGCAAGACCGTATACTCGTAGCATCGTCAGTCCACCGCGCACGGCAAAGGCAGTGAAATTGACAGGAAGAGCGGGGTAGTACTTGCGCTGAGAAGGATAGCACGCTTTTCTGTACCTCTCTTTGTTTTAACTTTCTGAGCGTGTTTTTAATCCAAACATATCATATCTATATGTTTTTGGAATCAGGAACCGACAAGGAATAAGATGAAAGTGTTTTTAAATTGATTTCAAAAATTTAATTTTGATAATAATTTTTATATATTTAATTTTCAGAGCTTGTTTTTAATCCGAATATAACATATTTATATGTTTTTGGAATCAGCAAATGATGGAGAATAAGATGAACGTAAATTTGGATCGTTTTAGAATTTTTTTTTTTTTTACAATTTTCAGATTTTTAATGACCAAAGTCATTAATTAATTTTTAAGCCACCAAGCTGAAATGCAATACCGAAGTCCGGGCTTCGTCGAAGACTACTTGACCAAAATTTCAACCAATTTGGTTTAAAAATGAGAGCGTGACAGTGCCGCCTCAACTTTCACGAAAAGCCGGATATGACGTCATCAAAGACATTTATCAAAAAAAAGGAAAAAAAAAGTTCGGGGATATCATACCCAGGAACTCTCATGTCAAATTTCATAAAGATCGGTCCAGTAGTTTGGTCTGAATCGCTCTACACGCACGCACACACGCACACACGCACACACACACACATACACCACGACCCTCGTTTCGATTCCCCCTCGATGTTAAAACATTTAGTCAAAACTTGACTAAATGTAACTAATTAAAAAACTTGACTAAATGTAACAACTCACACTCACACACTCACACACTGCACGCACGTAAGCACGCACGCACGCAAGCACACACACACACGTGCACACACACACACACGCACACACACAGTTACAAACATATGCTTGCACACACACACACACACACACACACACACACACACACACACACACACACACACTCAATTGCACGCTTGCACATATACACACACACACAAACACGTACGCGAAAGAGAGAGAGAGAGAGAGAGAGAGAGAGAGAGAGAGAGAGAGAGAGAGAGAGAGAGAGAGAGAGAGAGAGAGAGAGAGAGAGAGAGAGAGAGAATTGAATTGAATTGAACTTTTAAGATTTAAGGCGAGAGAGAGAGAGAGAGAGAGAGAGAGAGAGAGAGAGAGAGAGAGAGAGAGAGAGAGAGAGTTAGAGACAGAGAGACAGAAAGACAGAGATAGAGAGAGACAGACAGAGACAGAGACAGAGACAGAGAAAGAGAGAGAGAGAGAGACAGAGAGAGAGAGAGAGACAGAGACAGAGAGACAGACACACACACACACACACACACACACACACACACACACACACACACACACACACACAGAGAGATACAAAACAGAGGCAGAGAGGGACAAACAGACAGAGAGTGAGAGAAAAAAACCCACCAGAGAGGCCTTTGATTATCCTGTATACAAGCGGCACCATTTGAGCCATACCAAGGAGGCCATTAACACAGCAGCCAAAATAGATTTCCTCGGCCAAAGAGAGCCCGCACCTCAACGAGAATATAATGACCACCGGTCGTGAGCGCACACATATCAATTTCAATTAAATGATGAGACCCGTCCACCCCTGGTGGAAAGAAGAAGGGACCGTTTTGGATAGAAAGATCAATACTATACTTTATGAACCTCGATCTATCTCTGAGCCACCTTCCCCTTCCCTTTCTGCCACCACCCCCTCCCCCCTCTCTCTCTCTCTCTCTCTCTCTCTCTCTGTCTTTCTCTGTCTGTCTGTCTGTCTGTCTCCTTCTCTCTCTTTCTCTTCTATCCCTCTCTATCTCTCTCTCCCTCCTCCACTCTCTCTCTCTCTCCCTCCCTCTCTCTCCCTCCCTCTCTCTCTCTCCCTCCCCCTCCCTCTCTCTCTCTCTCTCTCTCTCTCTCTCTGTCCCTGCCTCTCCGTTTTCAATATCACGCGTAAGTTTCCTTCGTCTTCCCCCCCCCCTCCCCACCCCCGCCCCTCCGCCTGGCCTCGCCTATAATTCTTAAGCTTGTCCACTATCCTACCATACCATACCCCCCCCCCCCCCCCATCTCTCAACCTCAAACCAGACATTACAGTACAATAATAGAAATGCCAGAGGGTAATGGCTCTAAAACTACAAGCAGAACTACTGTCAGGATGCGAATGATTGTCAGCAAAGATGGTGGAAACATATTGATTTCGTCTCAGCCCCCATCCTGAAGCCCTTCTTGGAAATGTACGGTAGGTGTTTACCAAGACGACGATTAAATACAGAGCCTCCCGTAACAGGGTAACATTTGTCACTTGCACGTCTTGGTCCGCCGTTACAAGAGTACAGAAGAATTGGAAGAATTTGTTTGCAAAGTTTCATGAAGATCTGTCTAGTAGTTTTCTGGGAATCGCTCTGCGCACACACACTGACACAGACACACAGTCACAGACACACAGTCACAGACACGCACGCACGCACGCACACACACACACTCTCTCTCTATTTCTCTCTCTCTATTTCTCTCTCTCTCTTTCTCTCTCTCTTTCTCTCCTCTGTTTCTCTCTCTCTTTCTCTCTCTCTCTTTCTCTCTCTCTCGCCACCACCACCACCGTCATCACCACCACCACTCTCGTCTTGTTTCCTTGTATATTCGAAAACAAAGCTTGAATGAATCGTGGCTTCGCCCCTGCCTCATTTTTGACCCAGGTCAAATTTTATTACTTTTTTTTGCAATGCCATCCTTAACATTGAGTAACAGAGCTGACTCTAGAGTTATTTTTCTGTCGATTATGTCGATCAGTTTCCATAGAGTCGTAAAAGCTTCTTGAAATTTTGAAATTATAAAACCCTGAACTCATTTTTTTTTTATATGGTCGTCTAGAGTGTGCAACATTAGTGTCAGTCGAAAATGACAGCAATTTTACAAAAAAAGATAATTCAGATGAAATGCGTTTCTTCTTTTGAAATCAGTTTCGTTTCGAACATTTCTTCTGCAATTTTATGTATTTTCCTTTTCTCTTCTTCTGTCGTCTCTTTGATCTGGGAAAGATTTCTTGTTCTTGTTTCTATTGGAATTTTCAGGGGCTTTCATGTGAAATTCCAGAATTAAGCGGTCGCTATAAAAGACATTAGTTAAATTTCACGTTGCTTTTAAATCCTGCATTTCTTCAAGACATCTTCAACGATGCGTTTTACATTATTATACTTTGTTTGAAATTTGGCTTTCAAGCGTATAAGTTGTCGTAAACATTTTCATTACCACATCATCTTCGGTCGGTTTTGGCCACTTGTCAGAGGATACTAAAACAAAAACATGTTGTACTGAAGAAAATATAACGAAAGAGAAATACAAGCCCAACAACAGACAGACTGCTTACATTCCAAATTGTGTGCCTTAACCCAAAGAGAAGTGTAAACCGAACAAAATTAACTTAACTAAATGGAACGTTTAATTTTGACAAAACAAGCTTGCTTGCTTGCTTGTTTGTTTGCTTAACGCCCAGCCGACCACGAAGGGCCATATCAGGGCGGTGCTGCTTTGACATATAACGTGCGCCACACACAAGACAGAAGTCGCAGCACAGGCTTCATGTCTCACCCAGTCACATTATTCTGACACCGGACCAACCAGTCCTTGCACTAACCCCATAATGCCAGACGCCAGGCGGAGCAGCCACTAGATTGCCAATTTTAAAGTCTTAGGTATGACCCGGCCGGGGTTCGAACCCACGACCTCCCGATCACGGGGCGGACGCCTCACCACTAGGCCACCGTGCCGGTGGACAAAACAAGACACATCGACCAAAATAATGGTCTAAATAGTGAACACACAGGCACATAGTTATAAATCAAATGAAAAATATATTACAAGACTTCGCTCATTCTGGTTTCGATGTCTGGCAAGATGATCGGATTCGCAAACGAATGACGAAAGGAAATTAATCGAACGCACAATCAGCTAAGTTTTCTACTTTTTCGTGTGTCTCATAATTATTTGTCTGGCTGTCAATTATAAAAAAGCCATTGGGTCGATGCACTTGTGAATGTGACGATATCATTAGGCCAAAAAAAAAAGAAATAGTCTGTTTACGGTAACCCGACCGACCCTATTTTTTTCGCGCGACCCTAGACTTTTTTTGGCATTTGGGGGGAAAAAAAAAAGCAAAATAACGTAAAAATATGGTTTTTTGAAAAAAAAAAGAAAAAAAAATCCCGACCTACCGACCCTATTTTTTGGGCCTATGTTACCGTAAACAGACCTTTTTTGGGGGGGCCTTACATGCATGTCTCTAATAGGTAAGCTTCCTGTGAGGACGTTAACCCCCCGCCCCCCCCCCTCCCCCATCTAGTATCGCACTTGTGAATTTCTTGTATTGTCAAAAATCAAACGTTCCATTTACGGGTGACGATTTTGTGTGTGTTACTATATACTTGACACTACTCTGTAGCTATAGCCTGTCTTTAACTGGGCAAAGTCGACTACACGAAGTGTACTCCGCGAAGCTGGCCGCACGAAGCTTCAGCACTGAGTTTTCTGTTAAAAGACTTCGCGAAGTCGACTTCGGGCTCCATCAAGGACCGCCTTTAGGGCACACATTTCTATAGCTAAGGGCACACATTTCTATAGCTAAGGGCACACATTTCTATAGCTACGGGCACACATTTCTATAGCTAAGGGCACAAATTTCTATAGCTAAGGGCACACATTTCTATAGCTAAGGGCACATATTTCTATAGCTACGGGCACACATTTCTATAGCTACGGGCACACATTTCTATAGCTAAGGGCATACATTTCTATAGCTAAGGGCACACATTTCTATAGCTACGGGCACACATTTCTATTGGTAAGGACACACATTTCTATAGCTACGGGCACACATTTCTATAGCTAAGGGCACACATTTCTATAGCTACGGGCACACATTTCTATAGCTACGGGCACACATTTCTATAGCTAAGGGCACACATTTCTATAGCTAAGGGCACACATTTCTATAGCTACGGGCACACATTTCTATAGCTAAGGGCACACATTTCTATAGCTAAGGGCACACATTTCTATAGCTAAGGGCACACATTTCTATAGCTACGGGCACACATTTCTATAGCTACGGGCACACATTTCTATAGCTAAGGGCACACATTTCTATAGCTAAGGGCACACATTTCTATAGCTAAGGGCACACATTTCTATAGCTACGGGCACACATTTCTATAGCTAAGGGCACACATTTCTATAGCTACGGGCACACATTTCTATAGCTAAGGGCACACATTTCTATAGCTAAGGGCACACATTTCTATAGCTAAGGGCACACATTTCTATAGCTACGGGCACACATTTCTATAGCTAAGGGCACACATTTCTATAGCTACGGGCACACATTTCTATAGCTAAGGGCACACATTTCTATAGCTAAGGGCACACATTTCTATAGCTAAGGGCACACATTTCTATAGCTAAGGGCACACATTTCTATAGCTAAGGGCACACATTTCTATAGCTAAGGGCACACATTTCTATAGCTAAGGGCACAAAAACGGACGTTAGTGTCTTAGCCGGCGATGACGAATAAGATGGCAACATTTGTTCCCATTCTGTGTGCTGTGGAAAGGACGCGAGGGTATTAATAAAGACATTTTCTTTAAGGTCATGGCGTGCTTGCTCGCATTTAGAGGGCGAGAGGTGTTTTATCGCTTCCTGAGATTTAAGAAGAAAGACCCCGCTAATTTCTCCGGTCAATGTGACCTTGCACACGCAATCGTACTTCTAATTACGCGTCATCGTGACCTTTCTTTTAGCGATAGCCGTTTAAAGGAATACTATTGATCTGACCGATGGGGGGAGGGAGGGGGAGGGGGTATTTTTCGTCGAATTTGACGAATCTGGGGAATCCACTGTGCCTTAATCTAGACGCACACGACGCAATTTGCGCGAAAACCGCACCACAAGTATGATCAAGCGAGTGAATGCGTTCCAGGGCGCTGCTTCCCCGGTGTTGGAAACAAAAGTTAGTTCGTCTTTGCTTCAAGACGGCCAGCGCCATCTATGACGTGGCAGCCTAGTAACCGCGTCACTCACACAAACAAGGGACGTCATTCAGTGGAAGTACCCCAACCCAACCCTCACACAAATTGATCTTTCTTTGACTATTTTACTACATCTAATTAATGAATTGAGGATGTTTGTTTGTTTGTTTGTTTGCTTAACGCCCAGCCGACCACGAAGGGCCATATCAGGGCGGTGCTGCTTTGACATTTAACGTGCGCCACACACAAGACAGAAGTCGCAGCACAGGCTTCATGTCTCACCCAGTCACATTATTCTGACACCGGACCAACCAGTCCTAGCACTAACCCCATAATGCCAGACGCCAGGCGGAGCAGCCACTAGATTGCCAATTTTAAAGTCTTAGGTATGACCCGGCCGGGGTTCGAACCCACGACCTCCCGATCACGGGGCAGACGCCTTACCACTAGGCCAACCGTGCCGGTAATTGAGGGTGAAAGTCGCTTGTTCATTTCAATGCTTGTTATTCTCTCAGGTGCCAGGAGAAAGGTTCCGTACAACTCTCGCTTACTCCAGTACACATGTCGTATATGCATGAAGAGCGATTACTTCCCTTTGGTTATTGAAATACATCTAATTACTTTTTGAAACACACGCTTCTCCAAAGTGAAGGCAGTCCTGCGCGGTAGCAGAATTTGTACGCAGAATCATATGGTATAACTTTGGAAGCGACCTGAGGGCGTTTTATCTTAGATATTATCGCTTTAACTTCCGCATCGTGCTATCTTGGTTTTAAAGCTACTGTCCTCCTCTCGCACGCGTCCCACGGGCTTAGCTTTTACGGGGGAAAAGATGTATCCTTTCACTTGAACACATACAGAAATTCAAATACCGTTGCTGCGTTTTTGGCAGTTTTTTAACTGTCGAATTGAGTGAGCAGATTCACATGGGTGTCACCTTCGGAGTTATATTTCAACAACATAAAACAAGAGGCGAAGCCTTCAAGGCTCACGTAAGAAATCGACAAACAGTAACACAAACTCAATCACTCCGTCACACACACACACACACACACACTCACACACACACACACACACACACACACACACACACACACACACACACACACACACACACACACACACACACACACAGAAAGAGCATAGGTGAAACTGTGCAAGAAAGCGAGACACTAGATCTAGATCTGTCTGTCTGCATGTAGCCTACTTACTGGGACACGACTGCCAACTAGTCTCGGCCCGCTCAAAATGATAATGACCGAGACTTTCAGTCCTTCGCGTGACGTCTAACCCTCTTACGTCATAATGTGACGTCAATGTAATGTGACGTCTTCAAATGTTAGAGTTTCTACCACAGACATACACACGCACACACGCACGCACATACGCACGCACGCACAGACAGACAAAGTTACGATCGCATAGGCTACACTTACGTGAGCCAATGACAATCTTCAAAAAGCGCCACCTAAATGTTGGTTGTTGACATGTGTTTAAAGGCCCACTTCGCCTCACTGTCTCTGGTCTAGCCAGGCTAACCTGGGATAAGACCATCCATCCACTTGGTCAGATACCACAAATGAACAGCCTGAGTTCTCTGTATGCACACTGTTTTTTTAATGTTTTTTTTTTTTTAAGAATTAATGAAGTAAAAGGCACCGGTGCCATTTTTAGGGGAAAAAAAATCCTAACTCACCTCAGCAAGCAGTCAAGGTGTTCAGTTTTGGTATGTGACCAAATGGAGGGATGGTCTTATTACCCAATATTGACGGACTGTGTGATATCTTCTGCTATGGTCTGTTGAGACAGTGATATCAAAATCGAGACCGGAGGTCGAGATTTTGATATCACCGTCGAAACAGACCAATGGCAGAAGATATCATCACACAGTCAGTCAATGTTAGATATATTGCTAATTCTCTGGACATTTTGTATTTACTGTAAAGAAATTACAAAAGTATTTGTCTCAGTTTTGGCTGTTCCATATCCCTCCCTCTGATTATTATTTCTTTTTGTTCACTCTTTTCTTGTACTTTTCAGTATTTCAAAATGTCTTTTCTTTCAAAAAGTCTTTAGTCACTTGCTCAACTAAATTCTGGGACAATTACATTTTCATATATATTTGTTTGTTTTTAAATTTAGGTGTTTTTGTTTTTGAAGTGGGGAAGCAATAAAGAGGTCGTCGATATCAAAACGGATATCGACGGAAATGTCGTCGATATCACTTTTGCACTGAGCTCAGTTTTGCCCAATTGACCAATGGAAATCCACGTAACATATGAAATAGCAATATTCCACGTAAAAGCCAGGCCATATCTCAGACAGTGAGGCGAGACAGTGTTTTCACGAGGCGGGGTGGGCCTTTAAGTTATAGGATGCTGTCATCCGGTGTAATTAAGAGTATTAACACATCTGTTGTGGTGAACATGAGATGGAATGTAATGTTAACCATTAGGTGCTGAAAAAAGATACGCTGTAATTAGCTGGCAAAGACCCTGGATTTAACGAGGACGTTACACTCGTGTGGGTGGGGAGGCTTTGTAAAGAGCGGATTTCAGACTTTATGTCGGTGGTTTTTATGTTCGAAGCGGATTTTAGACTTTATGTAGGCGTTGTTTTGTTCGAAGCGGATTTTAGACTTTATGTGGGCGTTGTTTTGTTGGGAGCGGATTTTATACTTATTTTTTGTTTTTTTGTTTTTTTGTTCTTGGGTAAGTAAAATGGTTTTAACTCGTTCTGGGATTTGGGGTTTAGGATAAAAGAGACTCGTTTGTTTCTGAGCTGCACACCGCTGAAAATACATTCTATTGATGTTATGACTGACCAGATTTGGGCTGAAAATCTTGTTGTTAAGGTCATGTAGAGTTAAGTTTATTTTAGGTGAGTATGGTTATCGTCTTATCAGTAGCATTTTCAGTGAGTACTATATTTGTGTCTTATTCTAAACATTCACATTGTCCACTTCCAAACAGATTGTTCTTAAAAATACCTAGATTTTACCTCGCACCTGATGTATATCACAGCACCTTATCTACTTGCTTGTTGCAGAGAATAGTGCTCATCGTTTGAGGTTTGGAATAACAGCAAGCCGAGCGCATCTGAAACGTGACAGTTAAAAGTCGATAGAAAATCCTGGTTGTATAGACTTTACAAGGCTCCCCACGGAAGCCCTTCCTAGAGGGTCCCGGGACCCCCACTTCCAATCTTTAGAGGGTACAAGGACCCCCACTGCAGAATTGTTGAGGGTCCCAAGGGTCCAAAATCCAAAAAGTCCCTGTGTACTTATAAAACATTGTGGACACGCATAGTGTACTGCGTACAATATATGACGATTGCAGTGTGAAAAATATCTACGGTACGCACGATAAAGGAAATGTAGTGCGTCCCAGGACCCGCTTTTTTAAAGTTTAGTGCGTCCCGGGACCCCCTCCATACATTGATAGTACGTGTTTTCGGCTTCCAGTGCGTATAGGACGCAGGGACGCGCAGTTCAGGGAGCCCTGCTTTGTGCAATCAATCCACAGCATTCTCCTTGACATTACGTTCTATACATTACCAATCATCAACAACAAATCCATTATTAGTTTATGTCACCATAGTTAGATCTCGAATGAACATGACATTTGGCACAAATGTACATGAGGATTGATCAGCTCCCGAGTACATGACGAGGGACTGCTGACGCTTGAATTAGATTACTTAAATCATATCTAATGATTATATATACTGTGATCCTGAACTTGATCAAACTGTACCACCATTTTCAACGTAATTACTGTTGCGCTAGTTTCAGCTTCTGAAATCCTATTTAAATCTTGTTCGTTCCACTCCCTGACATACCGCCTTCCTACCCCCCCCCCCCCCCCCCGCCCCACCCCCACATCCCCCCCCCCCCCACTGTCCAACCCAGGAAAGCCCCTTCACACCCAGCATTCTCCTTTACATTACGTTCTATACATTACCAATCATCAACAACAAATCCATTATTATTTTATGTTACCATAGTTAGATCTCGAATGAACATGACATTTGGCACAAATGTACATGAGGATTGATCAGCTCCCGAGTACATGACGAGGGACTGCTGACGCTTGAATTAGATTACTTAAATCATATCTAATGATTATATATACTGTGATCCTGAACTTGATCAAACTGTACCCCCATTTTCAACGTAATTACTGTTACGCTAGTTTCAGCTTCTGAAATCCTATTTAAATCTTGTTCGTTCCACTCCCTGACATACCGCCTTCCTACCCCCCCCCCCCCCCCCCGCCCCACCCCCACATCCCCCCCCCCCCACTGTCCAACCCAGGAAAGCCCCTTCACACCCAGCCCTACCCCCACCCCCCCTCCCACTGTCCAACCCAGGAAAGCCCCTTCACACCCAGCCCTACCCCCACCCTCCCTCCCACTGTCCAACCCAGGAAAGCCCCTTCACACCCAGCCCTACCCCCACCCCCCTCCCACTGTCCAACCCAGGAAAGCCCCTTCACACCCAGCCCTACCCCCACCCCCCCTCCCACTGTCCAACCCAGGAAAGCCCCTTCACACCAAGCCCTACCCCCCCTCCTCACCACCAACACCCAACCGTCCCTTTACACACCTAAATGTGTCAAGCGCAAAGAGCATAATTGTAAAGTTATGATGTTGCGCTATATAAATGCTCATTTATTATTATTATTATTATTAGTCCTATCCTACATACTGCCAGACACTGCTTCTGCCGCCGTTCTCACGCAGATAAAAGTAGACGTGATTTTTAACCACGCCCTTGTCGTGTGTGATGTCTAGTCTTAATTAACGAAAATTGAAACCATCGAGTTGATAAGTTTCCACAACCATCACCTTTGTGATGAGTTTCTGCCGCGAAAGTTATTTTCAGTACCAGTGTGTGATTTGTCTCTCCTGTCAACCGTACTGATGTTTGTTTCTTATCTTGTCTTTTGACTTTGCTTTCTTCACACAAGTGAATGTATCTATAAAGTTCGAACCGCGAGAATTAAATTATCTTTATATACCTTTGCCCTGCTTTTGGAATGTTTGGTTTGGCTATATCTGTGTTCGTGTCAATCTTGAAATCGGTTCTCATGGTCAATCGTTTTGTGAGATCACAGTGGGAAAAATCCCACTGTGTGTTGTTGTTGATTTTAACCTTAATGAATTTAACCTTGCCATTAGACCAATGAATCATAAGATCACTTTTTAAGGAAGTCACTAAACCCGCTTTTTCGAAGGAGTTTCTCCACAATAAAGTCTGAAACCGAATACTCGATCGTTACTCCGGTATTGACTATTTCAATTTCTACTTGGTTTAAACAATGTTTTATTAAATCAAACATGGTACAACAATACAACGATAAACAATAGAAACACGAACTCAAGCGAACAATTTCTACTTTCCCCCTCTTTATCACTGTATGTGTATGTGGTTGTGTATGAGTCTGTGAATGTGAATGTGTAAATTGCATGTGTATCTCGCTGTCTGCATGTCTCTCCTCAATGCCAACCCACTCTCACCCCCCCTCCCCCTTTCTAACCTAACCGTCTCCGTCACACTCTCTAATCTGAGACTGATTCCTTTCTTCTATATGCAATTATTTCTTTATTGTTTTTGTCTCAAACATTTCCTAACCCATTCCCTCGCTCCAACTGCTTATCTACCCCCCCCCCCCCCCCAGTTCTCCCTTCCCCTCTCCCTCCCCCTCCTCCGTCACACCTCCATCACGTCTAAGCACTTAATTCTATATTTTTCCATTAGACTGATTTCTCCCATTTTATTCTTCTGTCTGGCAGATTCTGTATTCAAGTTGAGGCGTTGTCATGGCGCGCACCATGGCTCACGTGATCCTGCCTTTCCTGGTTGCCATAGCGACAGCAGCGCCCCTGGCGGAAGAAATCGGAACCGGAGAACAGGTGGTCAACGTCAACGGTGACAGTAACGTGGTAGACAGAGGTCAGTATGATACAACAAGAACACCTTATAGAATAGTTCAGTCACATGAAAACATAGACACATAGACACCGTAGAACAGACACGGACATACACATGTCGTGTCGAATTCACGGAATTGCCGACTTCGCGGAATCAGCAACATTTTTGCCCGTTTGGCGTTGTCAGCAAAACGCTGCCCATTACGCGAAATCGGCAGCGTTTTGCTGAAAATGCGTAAAGGCTTCTAACAATTGCCCATTTCGCAAAAGCGGCAGCCAGCCTGTTACTGTTTGTGTCACCAAAACATTGCATTGACATGAATTTACCTCCCTACTATGGTTTTTATGGTCTGTGTTGGTCTGTGTCGAGCATACGTCAATTTCGTGTGAAGGAGCTTTTGCCAAACAACCCTTTTTAACACTGTCTAAGTGATCTATGCTCATTAAACGCTTTGGCGAATAATTCTAATTTAATGATAATAATAAGAAGAACATTTATATAGCGCTAAATCAAAAACTTTCGTTAAAAAGGCTTGCTCTAAGCGCTTGACATCTAAACTAAAACGTCATTCACACTCTTTACAATGATGTACAAGAACTTCATGTCACACTCTTTCATTCAGTATAGCACCATTCACACAGTTGTTATTCTGTACAAGACAATAAGTTAGTCTAACATTTAGAATGTTGATAAGATGAAAACAAGAGAAAACCAGACTGATTAAAACAACTGCTTAGTGCTAACAAAGCATGAATCTTAATGATAACGTAATACATGATCTTGTTGAGAAATAAATTGCCTCCACAAGAGTCTTTATCTTGTTAAAAAATATGCGTTTTTACGATTTGTGTAGCGTGTTGAAGTGACACGTTTGCCTGCAATCACGACTCTCTTGACCTCTACCCTGTATAACACAATTCATGAAAAATGACAAAACAAAAACGATTAAATACTGTGAACTAATCCTAGAGCCAGTAAAATAATTATCCTCCACGAATCTGTTTTTCTTTTTGATTTACCTTATCTGGTTCATATTTTACGACAATTTGAAAATGATGAAAAATCACTTGCAACAGTGGACGCAAAAGAGTTGTGTTTCTTTCGCCGGGTAATGTACATACATGGACAGACAATCAATCAATCAATCAATGAGTCTTATATCGCGCATATTCCGTGGGTACAGTTCTAGGCGCTCTGCAGTGATGCCGTGTGAGATGAAATTTTATACGGCCAGTAGATTGCAGCCATTTCGGCGCATATTTACCTTTCACGGCCTATTATTCCAAGTCACACGGGTATAGGTAGACAATTATTAACTGTGCCTAAGCAATTTTGCCAGGAAAGACCCTTTTGTCAATCGTGGGATCTTTAACGTGCACACCCAATGTAGTGTACACGGGGGGAGGTTCGGACACCGAAGAGAGTCTGCACACAAAGTTGACTCTGTGAAATAAATTTCCGCCGAAACTGGGATCGAACTCACGCTGACAGCGGCCAACTGAATACAAATCCAGCGCGCTACCAACTGAGCTATATCCCCGCCCCAGTCAGGGACATACAGACAGATAAGTAACATGGCTCTCCGCAGCTCCTTCGCTGGAATGTTTCCAGGCAAACCTTGGTGACGTGGGAGTGCCAGGTCCAGACGGACAGAGACAGAAAGTCAGAGAGACAGGGACACACGGAGACCGACAAACAGAGACAAAGACGGACAGACAGACAGACAGACAACCAGCTAGCCAAATAGACATCTGGACAGACAGACATAGAGGTTTTTCTTCTTTATTTCTAGAAATAGTGTCCCCAAAAAGGTAGGGTATTTTCGTGTTTCTATTACAGCCAGCAAAACAGACAGACAGACAGACAGACAGACAGACAAGCTATTCTCCTTTTTTCCCCTTTATCACCAGGTAGACACATGTGCAATCTAGAAATAGTGTCCTGAAAGAGGTCGGGAAGCTAGAACTAAGGGAGACTAAGATGGAGTATTCCACTAATCTTGTTCGCAAATTCCCAGCGGGGCACTAAGTTCCTAGGAAAGCAGAGTCGCACGCAATAGAACCATCCAGCGTCCCTTGGGGATTTAAAGGGACGTCGCCAAAGCCTTCATTACTTTCTGGTCATCGCTTGTACGACTGTCCTTCAACACCGTATATTTCATTTGTTTAGTTTCTTTGTGTCCACCCCTCTTACTACATGCAGAATGAAAAAACGAAAGTCTTGCTTGTTAGAGGTGTCGAAGACAGTTTTCCATTCAAATGTATTCATTTAAATGGACAAAAAAGTGTTGTTATTGTTATTGTTATTAATGGAACGTTTAATCATGAATTATTTGACTTAACTCTCTTCGCTGCTTGTGGACTATATATTCCATTTAATGGACAATAAAGTGTTGCTATTGTCATTGTTATTGTACTTTAAATGGTACTTTTAATCATGACTTTTTAACTTATAAATCTCTTTGATGATTGTGTAACATAAAGCCTCAACAATTGTTATCCACTTCCTCCGGTCTCTGGGTGTTCTTTTCGCCGCTACTAATCATAGACAAAACAAAACATTCCCTATTACGTCGATCTACTGGTCTTTGTCGGAGGTTGGGGAGGTAATACACGTTACAAGGCATGACTTACTCGCCGAAACAATCCTACAAGGTACTGACGAAGGGGGACGCAGACGTGGAAGACAACGCAAGAGCTGGTCCGACAACGTTAAAGAGTGGACGCAGATGAGCTTCCCTGACCTTCAGTCGACCGCCCCCAACAGAACAGCCTGGAGAAGGTTTTCTGCCTCATCAGCCTTCATGTTGCCCCGACGACTGTCCCAGTCAGGGGACTGATGATGATGTCTGGTCTTTGCGGTGGACTGACAAACAGATAATAATGAGACATCCAACAAAAAAAGAACCTAGCTCCGTTATCTCAAGATTATTTCATTATCGTTTTTTTATTCCTGAATTTAGAACGTTTGTTGTCTTTTTGGTGACTCCCTCTTCGTACAGACGTGAAACCTATAAACGTTAACACCTCCACTGCAGACGTGATACACTGACTTCATGTAAACTCAGTCACTTTGAGATACTGACAGATAGGTTTCGTGCTGTTGTTTGTCAACACGACCAGACGACAGTTTATACCACCTGTACATCGGTTTTCGAGACAAACCGGAAGCTTGCCAGACAGAATTAAACAAGAAGTCAGCTAACAGAGGGCGCCCCAGACACGAGATTGACCAGTTGCGTGATGTTACCACACGACAGCGTTTTGTTATTCAGCAGATACTATAAACCACAGTCTGTTTCCGACACAGGACAATCAATTCTATGTACTGTACAATTGCACGTGCGTGCACGGAAGTTGTTAACTTCCATCCAATGTTCTCAGATCTGGCGTTTTCGCTGTATACTAATGTACAAAGCATTTAGTAAAGCGCCATAAGACGTTTAATGATGAAAGGCACAATAAAAGAACGTTTTTATCATTATAGTTTCCAGTCTGTCTTACAAACAGGTGTTGTCTGACAACTTTTAATTCGGGATTCTTTGTGTTGTCACTTACTTTCAATTGCAGATTTCTATATAGAAAGAACTTTTGTTGCAAGGCGTCTTTCGTTTTCATGTGACAAGTCTCTTTCTCTTCACACACACACACACACACACACACACACACACACACACACACAAACACACACACGCACGCACGCACGCACGCACGCACTCGAACGCACGCACACACACACACACACACACACACACACACACACACACACACACACATACCCACCCAACCGTCACAGACGTATGCACAAACGCACTTACGCACTTACGCACGCACGCACACACGCACGCACACACACACACACACACACACACACACACACACACACACACACACACACACATACCCACCCAACCACACACGCATACATAAACGCACGGACGCACGCACGCACACTCACACGCACACACACACACGCACGCACACACACACTCACACACACACACAACCACAGACGTATACACAAACGCACACACGCACGCACGCACACGCACACACACACACACACACACACACACACACTCACACACACACACACACACACACACACACACACACACACACACACACACACACACGTCTTAAAATCTGTCTCTCCGTCTGCATGCAGCTAGACCATTGGACTGTTGTTTCTTTTTCCCCTTACTTCTTCTGTGATTGATTCACGTGTCCATGTTTTGTTTCTCTGTCGACAGCTAAGCGATCGAAATCGTCTCTGCGAACCAATCTGGTTCTCCTGCAGACAATCAAAATATTGTTCTAGTCGAGGCATCCTTATTCTTCTACATACGAACTGTTGTCCTTTCGTCTGCTGTAGTTGACGCCTTCTTGCTTCATGTGCCAACCTATCGTCTCTGTGTGCCAACATATCGTCACTGTGTGCCAACCTATCGTCTCTGTGTGCCAACCTATCGCCTCTATGTGCCAACCTATCGTCTCTTATGTCGTTTGTCTTAAGAAGCATCATTATTCTTCCATATAAAAAATGATGTCCTTCTGCCTGCAGCAATACACAATACTGTTTCCCCCACCCAATTCCTTCCACAACTGCCCTACACTCTAAGCTAAAGTGTTATACTTTTGAACACATTTCTGTGACAAGTTTTGAACACTTTGTGACATAGTACGTAGTTCTATTGGCAACAGTGGCAGACATAGTGTTCGCTTGTGTTCAAAATGAATACTTTTGAACACTATGCGTTTATTGTGTGTGACTCGTTTTGCAGTCGAACTATGTACTATATGTCACACAGTGTTTCAAAACGTGCTGAAAAATGGAGCACTTCTGTTTAGAGTGTATTTTTGACGTCTTCTTAGCTTCGTAGGCATTTGTCCAGGGGGCAGTTGTCGGGGTGAAATTGTCCGAGGGGCAATTTTACGGGGGGGAATTAGCTAGAACCGCTTCACGTGCCAAACTCTCGTCTTTGTGTCCACAGCCAAACGGGAGAATAAAGAGGCATCCGTATTCTTCTGCATACAAATTGTTGTCTTTTTCTCTGCAGCAGCAGTGCACAACACTGTTTTCTCCTACTCAAACCTACCCCCTTGCCCTACGTTTGAAGTTTTCTTGTTTCACGTGCCAAACTCTCGCCTCCGTGTCAAAACAAAATGGACGAAGGAAGAGGCATTCTTATTCTTTTACATACAAACTGTTGCCCTTCTCTCTGTAGCAGCGCACAATAATCCCCCCCCCCCCCACCCCCCGCCCCGAAACCTCTCCCACCTGACCTACTTTTGTCGTCTTCTTGTGTCACGTGCCAAACTCTCGTCTCTGTGTCAACAGCAAAGCAAGCGAAGAAAGAGGCATCCGTTTTGTTCCACACACAAACAGTTGTCGTTCTCTCTGCAGCAGTGCACAAGAATGCCCCCCCACCACGACATGACCTACTATTGAAGTCTTTTTGTTTCACATGCCAAACTCTCGTCTCTGTAGAGGCATATCCTTATTCTTCTACATACAAATTAAACTGTTGTCCTTCTCCCTGCAGCATGGCACAAGAATGCCCCCCCCCCCAAAAAAAAAAAAAAAAAAAAAAAAAAAAAAACACCCATCCCCACCTACTGTTGAAGTCTTCTTGCTTCACGTGCCAAACCCTCGTCTCTGTGTCCACAGCCAAGCGGGCGAAGGAGGAGATCGTGTTCGGCAACCAGCAGAACGGAGCGAGACTGGGAGCAGTCAAGAAGTCCGTGCCTCTCTTCCTCTCCGAGCAGGACCAGCAGCAGCCTCTCTTCCCCCAGCCTGAAAACCAGGACATGGCCGGGTACATGTTCGCGGAGAAGCAACAGCCTGTCTTACCCCAGGAGGCTGTCGTGGAGACGGAACCAGAAGGACAGCAGGTAGTGATAATAATCATACAGTGTACCACCCCCCCCACACACACACACACACACACTCACACACACATTAAGACCCCCGAATGTAAGACTACCTCCCTTTTTAGACGTAACTATGTTTCCTACGATTTTCTGTTCATAACCTCTGTAAATTTGTAAAGACTCTCTCCATTTTAGGAACTGATTTTCTCAGATTTTGGGAGATCCTTAAATATGGGTTCCATTTGTCGCGATTTATTTCTAAAGGGAAGAAATCAAGGGGTGCTGTTCAAAGCGTTGTGCAATCAAGATAAAGAGAAAGGTAGTTGCAACAATAGTTATAGGGAATTCACACACACACACACACACACACACGCACACACACACGCACGCACGTACGCACGAATTCACGCACGAATTCACGCTCGTACGCACGCACGCACGCATACACACACACACACACACACACACACACACACACACACACACACACCGGATTAAGAAATTTTCTTTTAGTGGATCACAAGAATTTTCATTTTCAATACTTCAGTATTAATTTTAAATTATACAAACATGAACATGTCTACAGTGTTAAACATTTACTGACAGGTGGTGCCAGCGGCGGTGGAAGGGGGGATGGTTCACCCTCAAGAGCTGGGTGAGGGTGCTCAACAACAGCAAGAACCGGCCATGGAAGAAAGCAAACTGGTTCCTGTCATTCCCGTGGTGGAGGGAGGTGCAGAACCTGTACCAGAAGTTGCTGTTGGTAAGAATAGAATAAACTATAGACCAGACTAGACTAGACTAGACTAGACTAGACTAAACTAGACTAGACTAGACTAGACTAGAATAGAATAGAATAGAATAGATTGGAATGGAATACAATAGAATGTAATGATAATAATCTAAACAACAAAATGACTGTAGGTGAGATGAACAAATTCAAAAAACAAAAGAATTCTGTGGAACCTGCACCTGAAGTTGATAGAATAGAATAGAATATAATAGAATGAAATACAATATAATATAATAATAGTAATAATCTAAACATTAAAATAACTGTAGGTGAGATGAACAAATTCAAAAAACAAAAGAATTCTGTGGAACCTGCACCTAAAGTTGCTAATGGTAAGTACCATAATAGAATAGAATAGAATAGAATAGAATAGAATAGAATAGAATAGAATAGAATAGAATAATAATAATGTAGACAACAAAATGACTATGGGTGAGATGAACAAAGTTTTTAAAAAAATCAAAAAAATCTGTACGCACCAATGCAAGGACAGCACACCCCCAATAATGTCAAATGATCGCCTATGGATTGGAGACTTCTTCAGGACTTACAAAACAAACAAATACAAAGGAAAACAAAAAGCAAACGGAGCACGGAACAAATAAAGGAATGGAAAAGGAGATGGAGGGAAACATAAACGCAAGGAACTCTATAATAATGTGACAGGGGAGGCTACCGCTCCTTTCACAACGGACTCTGCACCCGGGTTGTTGGCCTTTAAAGTCAACACCTGTGGTTTGTAGAGTTCTGTTTGTGATGGGGTCTGGTAGTTTCCGATTGTCTGTATGTTCATGGAAACCTTCGGGTTTGCATAACAGTTTTTATAGGGCTAAGAAATTAGCCCTAACATTTTCAATCCTGTTTGATTGCACTTCGCTTCTCGAGGTGATCGTAGTGTTTCGGCACACGGTTACAATAATAAGTAATTAATGATAAGCAGAATAAGATGATGAAAGTCGCTTGTTCCTTTCAAATGCTGTCTATTCTCTAAGGCGCCATGCGATTCGTTGCAAAAGTCCGCAGTCTCAGGGTGCAAAAGACAGGTCATGTTACGGTTTGTCCTTGGTACAGATTTATGGATCTCTTGTCCAAACACCAGCACCAGTGAAGCTGGCTCCTTAGTGTTGACATGGTGCGCGTGACACCTTCAAAGGTTGAGCCGGTCAGACGCACCAAAGAAAACAACTCTTACAGAAACGCGAAGACGCCCAGCACGCCGCATTCCTCGAAAACGGAGTAATTGCTGCCATAACAGGGAGGGGGCGGGGGGGGGGGGGGGGGGGGGGAGGGGGGTCGCTTAAATGTAAAAACCCACTCGTGCAAAAAACGCGAGTGTGTGTGTGGGAGTTGCTCATACGCTGTTACACGTTTCGTAAAACCCATCAGCGTTCAAAGAAGAAGAAACTTCCTTGGATGTAAACAAATTAGGCCTATTTCAAGGTTCTTTGAAAGTGACAAGATCAGACCTCTTTCAAGGTCATCACGGTAAAATTCTCTCAACTTTTCTGAAAACCCAGCAGCGGCCGAAGAAGAAGAAACTCTCTCGAATGTAATCAAATAATGCCTATTTCAAGGTCCTTTAAAAATTGAAATTAATAATGCCTATTTCAAGGTGATCACATTTTAATTTCTCTCCTCTTTTCAGAAAACCCAGCAGCGGTCGAAGAGGAAGAAGCTTCAGGCGCGAACGCGAACGACAACAGCGTCCCAGCGGCTCAGTTCCCAGTGCTGGAACCAGAGATCCTTACCCCCTTGGCCTTGGGTGCAAATCTTCCCCTCAACAGCCAGAACGCGGACGCCGAGGAGGCCATGCAGGGCCAGGAAGACGCCCAGAGCGACGACGTCGAGAGCTTCCTGAAGGAACTTCACGAGAACAATGCCGCCGCTGAGTCTTCAGGTGAGTCAGTGAAGACATAAGACATAAGACATACGACATACGACATACGACATGAAATATAAGACATAAGATAATTTATAGTGTCCATACAATTGCATAATGGATGGAAAAGTGTGGTTCATCTGCTCTTAAACAACCAAACAATATATATGACAACATTTTTTCTTTGCATTCTTAAAAGCCATATTTTCTGAAATAAAACTATGAACGGCCTTTTCAGCTCTTTTTTGCTTGCATTCTTAAAAGCCATATTTTCTGAAATAACAATACAATGTTACTCAAATAACAGGAAATGAGGAATCCAGACAGGAGGATGAGGCTGCAAAAGAGGAGGGATCAGCTGAGGCGGAGCTGATGCAAGTGGCCAATCAGAATGCGAATAACAAAGAAGGGGAGGTGCTTGATGCAGACTCCGGTGACTACACTCAGAACCTACTGAAATACATCCTTCTTCACGGTGATGATTACGGTGAGCGTCAATAGTCATTTTGATCTTAGATTAATTTTAACTCTGTATGTGGGATCAGTTCCGTTAAGCCTACCTATGCCTATAATGATTAAGGAACACGTTCAAAGATCTGAGACTTCTAAATCAACTTTGCCCCGAAACTATTCCAAATTGAAAATGAGCAGTTAACATGGCTACAAAGTACAAGCTCTTATCGGGAAATCGTAAATTAAAAAAATGTTTGCCTGTCAAACTCTCTGATTTTAAAACAATCCCAGACAAACAAACAAACAAACAAACAAACAAACAAGCAAGCAAGCTCAAGACCACTCAATCTGCAGGCAGATTAAAAAACAAGTCGCGTAAGGCGAAATTACTACATTTAGTCAAGCTGTGGAACTCACAGAATGAAAGTGAACGCACTGCATTTTTTCACAATGACCGTAGTCCGCCGCTCGTGCAAAACGCAGTAAAACTGACGAGACTGTTAAGCGCGGTAGTGGTTTCGCTGTGCTGCATAGCACGCTTTTCTGTACCTCAGAGTCTCTTCGTTTTAACTTTCTGAGCGTATTTTTAATCCAAACATATCATATCATATATGTTTTTGGAATCAGGAACCGACAAGGAATAAGATGAAATTGTTTTTAAATCGATTTCGGAAATTTGATTTTGATCATCATTTTTATATTTTTAATTTTCAGAGCTTGTTTTTAATCCAAATATAACATATCTATATGTTTTTGGAATCAGAAAATAATGAAGAATAAGATAAACGTAAATTTGGATCGTTTTATAAAAACAGATTTTAATTACAATTTTCAGATTTTTAATGACCAAAGTCATTAATTAATCTTTAAGCCACCAAGCTGAAATGCAATACCGAAATCCGGCCTTCGTCGAAGATTGCTTGGCCAAAATTTCAATCAATTTGATTGAAAAATGAGGGTGTTACAAACTTTTACAAAAAGCCGGATATGACGTCATCAAAGACATTTATGAAAAAAAAGAAAAAAATGTCCGGGGATATCATACCCAGGAACTCTCATGTCAAATTTCATAAAGATCGGTCCAGTAGTTTGGTCTGAATCGCTCTACACACACACACGCACACACAGACACACATACACCACGACCCTCGTCTCGATTCCCCCTCACTGTTAAAACATTTAGTCAAAACTTGACTAAATGTAAAAAATATTGAATAGACTTGATGTTCATCCCCCGTTATATCGCATTACTATTTTCAAGCCGACTTGTTGTAGTATCAGCACCAACACTAAACACTTTCTCGGCTCCACAGGTCGTGCCCACGGCCCCGTGAATTACGGCTACCAGTACCCCCGCTCTTACTTCCTCCAACGCCGACGTCGCTCCCTGGCCCGCCGTCGTCTCCACCGTCGGAACGGCAGCGGCAAGCAGCTGGCCCGATCCAAGCGCACCAAGCGAGACCTCTTCGACGACGACCTGTACTACCCCACCAGGCAGGAGATGCCCCAGGAAGACCCCCAGGAAGAGGAACGCCAGGCGGACATGGAGGAGCTCATCGCCTACCTAATGGCCCTCTACCCGTCTCTCTACGAGAACCAGCAGCCACCCCGACAGGACTCCACCTACCCGGGCTACTTCTGGTACGGCAACGGCAACTCCAACGGTGGCTACCCGGCGGCGGAAGAGGGCTACCCTGAGTACACCCCGGAGTGGGAGGAACCCGAGTACCTCGAGGTCCCGGCCGGGTGGGAGCCCAACCAGGTTGAAGCCCCGGCCTGGGAGCCCGCCTTCTACCCCGAAGAGGTGGAGGAGCCAGACTACTACCCGACCCCTGGCAAGCGTCAAATGTTGAGCATGGTTCCCGGGAACCGCAGGAAAAGGTACTTCTACCCCTTCGCCCGCGAGCCCTACACACACTGGGGTGCCTTCGTTCCGTCGCAGGAGAAGCGGGACTATGACGATGCCTACTGGCGGCTAAAGAAGCTGGCCATGGTTCTGGCTGATTCCCGCCAACCGTCATCTTATCTGGATGCCTTGGATGTGAGTCAGCTTTTCTGAGGTTGTTGATTTTAATAAGAGTAAGGCTTTTTGAGATGATTACCTGCCATATGAGATTTCTCCTTGTTACAGAAGTACGGTCTTCTGAGATGACTGCCTGCAATAGGAGTAAGATTCTATGAGATTTCTCCCTGCTGCAGAAGTATGGTTTTCTGAGCTTTCTGCCTGCCATAGCAGTAATGTTTTTTGAGATTTCTGTCTGCCATTGGACTGTCAGGATTTAAACGATTTCTACTTGACCTAAAAGTAAGGTTTTCGGAGATACTTGTTTTTGCAGAGTTTTTTGTGTGTGCAAAATTACCGTCTTCACACGAGTCAGATTTGTAATTAAAACATAATGTTATAAATCATGCGCCTGGGGTGAAAAAACTCAGCTGTTTCTCTGAAAATGAAAACCTCTGTCTTTGATAGGAGTCATGTTCACTGAGATTTAAGCTTTTTTGATGGGATTCAAGTTTCCTCAGTGAGATTCCTTCTTCTCTGCTCTGAAATAAAGAACTTTTGTCTTTTCTCGCTTTGGGGATGTTTGACCGGCTCAAGAATCTAATAACTATATATGTGATGTCTGTTTCTGTTTTGTGTGTGTGGGAGGTTGTTTTGCAACTTGGGCAGAAATTAGTGAACCTTTATTGCAAAACATCAAACTGACGAGAAGGAAAAATCATGGGAAACGTCCAAATGTTTTGCTAGGATTGCACAGGGATTTGCGTTGTTTTGAGTGTAAATATGGATGTCCAATGTCAATGAATCCCCAACATAAGGTGACGGCTGCTTTGGTGGCTATGCCTTCATAAAACACCAAGGAAAACAGAAAGAGTGGCATTTTATTGGTCCGGAGGGCTCAGAGAGAGAGAGAGAGAGAGAGAGAGAGAGAGAGAGAGAGAGAGAGTGAGAGAGAGAGAGAGAGAGAGAGGGAGAGAGAGAGTGAGAGAGAGAGAGGGGGAGGGGAGAGAGAGAGAGAGAGAGAGAGGGGAAGAGAGAGAGAGAGGGGGAGAGAGAGGAAGAGAGAGAGAGAGAGAGAGAGAGAGAGAGAGAGAGAGAGAGAAATTTTGTGGCTGAGGAGGGGAGGGATTTTCCTTCGAGAGAGACTGAGGCGTGGGTTTTTAATGAAAGAGAGTGGGAGCTATTTTACCAAGAGAGAGAGAGAGAGAGACAAAGAGAGAAAGAGAGACAGACAGACAGACAGAGAGAGAGACAGAGAGACAGACAGACAGAGAGAGAGAGACAGAGAGAGTGAGAGACAGAGAGAGAGACTGAGAGAGACTGAGAGTGAAAGAGGACAGACAGACAGACAGACAGACAGACAAAGGGACAGATACAGAGACAAACAGATGCCATGGGAAGGTAAGCCAGAAATCAATAAAGCAAATCATTATCTCTTGCAGGATTACAGGAAGAAGTAAAGCGCTTTTGAGGCGGGTGAAGACTGCTGCACGCAGGCCACACAGCGGAAGTATACAATGATTAAAGAAACAGTGATTTGCTTGTGTGTGCACAAGCCATCACAGGAGAACATGGCGCCGACATAGAAAGAAAAAGCAAGAGAGAGACAGAAACAATAAAAGAAACAAAGTAATCATTCCCTTTAACGTCTTGTCATGTCCAAAGAATTGACTTGTTTCCATATTGTCTTGTCCTTTGTGCCATTGTTGCGAAATGTACATTGCCACCGTACGTAATTGTTATCATCATTACTTTTATATGAAGTTCTTACCCTGTTTGTTTCTGTTTATTTTGTTTTTCAGGTCTCAATTTATACAATGCAATATCGATTTGGGTTTGGATGATTATCAATTTTACTGGGATATTAGCTTTACAAAACAGAGTCAGTCACATTGATTCGCTTCAGCCATTGCAGTGCAATTTTTGCGATGTGAGAAACGTTCATATTATTATTTCTGTACAACTTTGTCAGTGGTTCCATCCCTACAGCATTATGTTGGATGTTATGAAGTAGTTGGTGAATGTATCTTTCATTTGTTATTGTCAGAATAGCTTTTGTTATTAGACCGGCATTATACAATCTTAAGAACAAGAACATCTTCGGAAGATGCAGTACATATATCGGGCACAAAGAGTGAAACAGAACTACGCCGGTTCAGTTAGTCTTTAACGGGACTGACTATTTCTGGCTGGCCGACACCCGGCGACTGTGACAGGTCGAACCGGTTTGGAAAAAATATGCCAACAGTGAACCTGATTTGCATATGCCACATTTCGTTTATTTCGGAGGATATTTTCTATTCAAACACAACATATCTGTATATTTTTGGATTCATGAATTCATAAAGAATACTGGCAATGAAACTTCTTCTGTGTCTGAAATGTCAGTTGCAGTCAGATTGTTAATCATTTAACATGTTAACTTATCAATGTTTAAACTTCGATTAGCAGAAAGACAGTCGCATTCTCCTGACAGGATCAAAGATTGTCTTGACAAAAATATGCTATTGGCAGTGCCGCCTCAGTTTTCTTCGCGGACGGATAGGACGTCATAAAAGATTTTTATCGGGAACAAAAATTGTGCATACATTTTCTTGAAGAATTCATTAATAAAACATCCGCCCAGTAGTTTTCTTGGAGTCACTGCACACACGCTTACACCCTCGGCTCCCTCTCAATCATCAGCCCTATAAGCTAGACTGTCAAAATACAAACATGATTTTAACGCTGTTGCATCAGAAACAGAACATACTTAACAATGCCATAAATATGCCGGTGACGCATCCAGTCGACAAGGTGTTTATATATATATATACATGTATAGTAACTGTAAGGCCGAACAGATTCCAAGAGAATATAAAATATTAAATATATCAGTGGCGTAATCGTTTGTGTAAAGGTAAGCAGTTACGCGTGTGACATATTGGTTGTGCTTATATATCATTAAAGTGGTTTAATGTTGAAAACGTTCCGTGTGTAACTGTTGATGCTTCTCCCACATAAATAATTTTGTGCTTTATTGACGAAAAGTTGTGAACATGTGTTGGCGACATTCCAATAACCTTACAGGTGTCTGTCATAGTTTTTGATTTTTAAGTTTCTCTTCTGGGCTAAAAAGAAAAAAAGAAAAAAAAGGAAAGACTAGTTCTACTGTGCTGGGTAGCGCTGTATACTGTATGGCAGCTCGCTTTCCCCAGTGAGAAAGCACCCCAACTTTCCATGAGGGTAACCTCACAGGACAATATAAAATCGTATCCTTATCACTGACATAACCTCACAAGTCTTCGTGTCAAGACCAGAATGGGCGGTTCTGATGAGGTTATGCCCCCTCTTTCTTTCGGCTGGTAACTGGCGCCACCTCGCGGCACGACCACACGAGAAAGGAAAAAAACTTTCATTGGTCCCAAATAGCATATCGGTTTGGTAACAGTTCGTGTGTAAGTCGTGCATTTTATACAGTAAACAGACAATGGTCGGTTCTGGTGAGGTTATACCCCTTCTTTCTTTCGGCTGGTAACTGGCGCCACCTCGCGGCAAGATCACAGGAGTTGTCTCGCGTTATCACCCCAGAAGCGCTCAGTCCTTCGAAGTACTCCATGATTGTCTTCTTGCCAAGAAGAGTCAAGACCACAGTTACTTTCAATTACTCCATGTCCACTGAATTAATCCCAAATCACTTTGAATCCCATGACACATAATTGGAACATTGTTTGTCTTTTTCTTTATTTCAGACATTTTTTTTGTAAGTTACATCCACTTGTTGTCCCACAATCACTTGGACTAACCTAAGTGCGCTGATCAATAGCAGAAAGATTAACCCACACAAAATAATAATCCAGAAACATGCGCTGTAGCAAATCAGTTGCAGTAAAACAAAAACCTTATTTGGAATCTTTCGCTTGGATTTTCGCCACTGCTGTCTTCAACGTCTTAATTAATCCAAGGCTAACTGCTGTATGGTTGGTGGGATCTACAAATAAAAAATGACGGTTGCTAACCATTTTTAGTAATCCCGGACCCATCATCCTTTACCAGTTCAACCCACACTCTGTTGTCTCTGCTGACAATCCCATTTTGAGTTGTCTCAGAAGATATACGATAAACTCATGCTAAAGGTTTGACAAACAGCCGTATTTTGTGCTGTAAAAGACTAAAACAAGCATTGGTGAAACAGAGACATGCGAAACCAGCAAGTCATTAGGAAAACAGTTAGTCCTCTAGTGTCATTATTTTTTAAAAAATTTTTCTGTATTCAAAAACATTTCAAATTCTACCACATTATAATTCTTTGGACATTTTCTGAACTTAATCTGACAATTGCAGGTTTATTTTTAATCTGATCATTATCCTGAATGCGTTTGAACAAAGCTGTATTTGCAAATGGACTCGCAAAATTAACTAAAACTTAATCTCTGGTTGTTATTATTGTGATATAAATGGTGAATTCCACAAAATAAATTAAATATTGTTTTAAACTACTCTTTGTGTCCGTGTGTGAATGTATGCGTGTTACTTAAAGTGTGTGTGTGAGTGTATATGTTTGTAAGTCTGCAGTTTCAATGTGTGTGTGTGTGTGTGTGTGTGAATGTATTACTGTTTAAAGTGTGTGTGTGTTTGTATGTTTGCAAGTGTGCAGTGTGTGTGTAAGTGTTATTGAAAGTGTGTGTGTTTGTGCGTGTGTGTAAGTGTTATTGAAAGTGTGTGTGTTTGTGCGTGTGTGTAGGTGTGTGAGTGTATGTATGAGTGTGTTTGAGATGAATGACACCATTGTTTCAGGCTTTACCTCGCACGCAAAGCAAAACCAAAACACATCATTGAAACATTTTTTTTCGTTTTCTTTATTTCAGACATTCGTTTGCAAGTTATACCCACTTTTCGCCCTTTGTTAGTGAAATCTGCTGCCTCTCACATAATTATAAAAAACTTGTCGTCATGAACACCATATTGCAATGATGCACGCTAAATATAAAAGCATATCAATCAACGTCAGTATGATAAACACTATAACCCAGTTATTACAAGGATTGTTCAGAATAGTAGCATGGAGGGTCCAAAAGGTCTGTGAATTTCCTGTGCATGCACTTGCTTCAGAGTTGTATTTATTTTCTGGCAGACCATTGCCGCCAGAACACCCATAAAACAAAATGTTTCGGCATTCAGCACAACCACACGCACCCCTGGTTTAGTTAGACAGTACAGTGGAACCCCTTATTAAGACCCCCCAAGTTAAACAGGGGTGGGACTCTCTTGTGAGGAAAAACAAGGAAATCCCTTTTTTCTCGGGAGGGTTCGGGGACATGCTCCCCCGAAATTTTTTGAAACGGTACATTAAAATCTGTGCAATCTGGTGCATTCTGAGACTAAAATTCAACTCGTTTGGATCAGGTAAAAAAAGACGTTCTTCTCACTCCCTCCCCCCCCCCCTCCCCCCAAACCAAACCAAACAAAAAAAACTTTCACACAACAATGGTAACATTGTAATGGTGCATACTAACGTAATCATTAGTTTTCAGTCAGCACAATTTAACTCTCAAGCCTCCAGTGTTCTGTCCCATCTTCACTTCTCTCCATATCATTCAGTCAACAAGTTATAGATACTGTGATGAAATGGAACGCGGAAAAATAGATTACCCCAGCGGAATTCGTAAGTTGTGTCCGCGGATTCGCGGAAAAGTCCCCCCTGTTAAAACTCCCTTCCTTTTAAGACTCTGTTTTTGTCCGACATTCTGTTCATTATCAAAGTAAATGTAACCACATTTTCTTTATACTCCCTCCTCTTTAAGACCTTTCTTTCTTTATTTGGCATTTAATGTCGTTTTCAACCACGAAGGTTATATCATGACGGGGGAAGGGGGGAGATAGGATAGAGCCACTTGTCAATTGTTTCTTGTTCACAAAAGCACTAATAAAAAAATTGCTCCAGGGGCTTGCAACGTAGTACAATATATGACCTTACTGGGAGAATGCAAGTTTCCAGTACAAAGGTCTTAACATTTCTTACATACTGCTTGACTAAAATCTTTACAAACATTGACTATATTCTATACAAGAAACACTTAACAAGGGTAAAAGGAGAAACAGAATCCGTTAGTCGCCTCTTACGACATGCTGGGGAGCATTGGGTAAATTCTTTCTCGTCCCAACCAATATGGGACTCCCCCTAACCCGCGGGGGGCTTCAGGACGTTTGACATCCTGAAAAACACATACTAACTCACTAACTGGTATGCAATTTTGTTTTGGAACTCATACCAGGAAATTAGGTTAAAAAACAAAACATCATTTTCAAAGGTCCACACACAATACCTCTCAGAAGGAATGCGACTGAGAGATTTGTAAACCTTGAGATTTCTCGATCATTTTCAACATGCTAATTTGCAAACATCAAGCATTATCTTGTTTATCTTGAGACTCTGACTCCTCAAGTACATTATAGATAAGTCCAGATGCTCCTGTAAATAATCCATTAAATCAGTATTAAACTAATGATGCAATTACACACTGAAAGTTCACAACACTGAAATTGTGAAAGTAAAACTACACACACCAACAACAATTCAGCATATAAACTATAAGAACAGTGCATGTTTTCATTGCATGATTGTGAGAAAATTAAAAAAAGATTTGGTGGGGTGGGTGCGCGGTGGATTTGGGGGTGTGGGAGGGGGGGGTGTGGGAGGGATAATTCAACATCAGCACAACTTTATTTTAGTTACAATGAAACCCTCATTTTAAGGCGCCCCAAAGTCTGAGAAAATCAAGTCTTGAAAACAAAGGGAGATAAATTTACAGACAGGGGAATGGAAAAACGCAAGGCCTTAAAACACTGCAAGGTGACAAAAATTGAACATGTGCATCAATTCATATGGTGAAAAACAGGTTACTTATGATGAATAATAACATTAATTACTATTTCAAAGAGCACATCACACGCATTTGCAGCCTTATTGATCATTCTACCTAAAACATCATATCTGCGGTGAAAAACAGGTTATTTACGATGAGTAATAAAACTTGCTGATGCAACATAAATGACTGTTTCAAAGAGAACAACACACACACACTTGTAGCCCTATTGACCATTCTACCTACCTCACAAAAAGTACACAGGATAGGACACTTTCACATCAACTAAAAAAGTAAAACAATACTGAGATTTCCTATGTCTTTGGTGAAAACAATTGTGGAAAATTTACAATGAAAGCACCAGAAATTAGGCATGAGTCTAATGACGTAAAAATGATGACCCTCTACTTTACAAAGCAAGGTAGAAATATCATTCGATGGTGTAAAAAGGATGCCCGCCAATTCTCAAAGCAATGTAAACATTATGATCAAATGGTGTTAAAAGGATGATCGTCCACTTCACAAAGCCAGGTAGAGAACCAATGGGCAGTGGTCACTACCCATGACGGCAGGCCGAACAACACTATCACAGAGATTCTTCTTAAATCGCTCCGACATCACAAAGTAGTCCAGGCGCCTGCACACATAGAAATAAAAGAAACATGCATTCATAGAATGGACTAATGAACCGTGATGAATTGAAAGAAATTATACTCATCACCAAACTTCACTGCACTGCAATCAAGTAAATATTAAGTATTTCCTTGCAGTGGAGTGACGTTTTGTGATGAGTTTTGATATTCCTTGCAGTGGAGTGACGTTTTGTGATGAGTTTTGATATTCCTTGCAGTGGAGTGACGTTTTGTGATGAGTTTTTATATTCCTTGCAGTGGAGTGACGTTTTGTGATGAGTTTTGATATTCCTTGCAGTGGAGTGACGTTTTGTGATGAGTTTTGATATTCCTTGCAGTGGAGTGACGTTTTGTGATGAGTTTTATATATTCCTTGCAGTGGAGTGACGTTTTGTGATGAGTTTTTATATTCCTTGCAGTGGAGTGACGTTTTGTGATGAGTTTTGATATTCCTTGCAGTGGAGTGACGTTTTGTGATGAGTTTTGATATTCCTTGCAGTGGAGTGACGTTTTGTGATGAGTTTTGATATTCCTTGCAGTGGAGTGACGTTTTGTGATGAGTTTTGATATTCCTTGCAGTGGAGTGACGTTTTGTGATGAGTTTTGATATTCCTTGCAGTGGAGTGATGTTTTGTGATGAGTTTTGATATTCCTTGCAGTGGAGTGACGTTTTGTGATGAGTTTTGATATTCCTTGCAGTGGAGTGATGTTTTGTGATGAGTTTTATATATTCCTTGCAGTGGAGTGACGTTTTGTGATGAGTTTTGATATTCCTTGCAGTGGAGTGATGTTTTGTGATGAGTTTTGATATTCCTTGCAGTGGAGTGACGTTTTGTGATGAGTTTTGATATTCCTTGCAGTGGAGTGACGTTTTGTGATGAGTTTTGATATTCCTTGCAGTGGAGTGACGTTTTGTGATGAGTTTTGATATTCCTTGCAGTGGAGTGACGTTTTGTGATGAGTTTTGATATTCCTTGCAGTGGAGTGACGTTTTGTGATGAGTTTTATATATTCCTTGCAGTGGAGTGACGTTTTGTGATGAGTTTTTATATTCCTTGCAGTGGAGTGACGTTTTGTGACGAGTTTTGATATTCCTTGCAGTGGAGTGACATTTTGTGATGAGTTTTGATATTCCTTGCAGTGGAGTGACGTTTTGTGATGAGTTTTGATATTCCTTGCAGTGGAGTGACGTTTTGTGATGAGTTTTGATATTCCTTGCAGTGGAGTGACGTTTTGTGATGAGTTTTGATATTCCTTGCAGTGGAGTGACGTTTTGTGATGAGTTTTGATATTCCTTGCAGTGGAGTGATGTTTTGTGATGAGTTTTGATATTCCTTGCAGTGGAGTGACGTTTTGTGATGAGTTTTGATATTCCTTGCAGTGGAGTGACGTTTTGTGATGAGTTTTGATATTCCTTGCAGTGGAGTGACGTTTTGTGATGAGTTTTATATATTCCTTGCAGTGGAGTGACGTTTTGTGATGAGTTTTTATATTCCTTGCAGTGGAGTGACGTTTTGTGACGAGTTTTTATATTCCTTGCAGTGGAGTGACGTTTTGTGATGAGTTTTGATATTCCTTGCAGTGGAGTGACGTTTTGTGATGAGTTTTGATATTCCTTGCAGTGGAGTGACGTTTTGTGATGAGTTTTGATATTCCTTGCAGTGGAGTGACGTTTTGTGATGAGTTTTATATATTCCTTGCAGTGGAGTGACGTTTTGTGATGAGTTTTTATATTCCTTGCAGTGGAGTGACGTTTTGTGACGAGTTTTGATATTCCTTGCAGTGGAGTGACGTTTTGTGATGAGTTTTGATATTCCTTGCAGTGGAGTGACGTTTTGTGATGAGTTTTGATATTCCTTGCAGTGGAGTGACGTTTTGTGATGAGTTTTGATATTCCTTGCAGTGGAGTGACGTTTTGTGATGAGTTTTGATATTCCTTGCAGTGGAGTGACGTTTTGTGATGAGTTTTTATATTCCTTGCAGTGGAGTGACGTTTTGTGATGAGTTTTGATATTCCTTGCAGTGGAGTGACGTTTTGTGATGAGTTTTTATATTCCTTGCAGTGGAGTGACGTTTTGTGATGAGTTTTTATATTCCTTGCAGTGGATTGACGTTTTGATATTCCTTGCAGTGGAGTGACGTTTTGTGATGAGTTTTTATATTCCTTGCAGTGGAGTGACGTTTTGTGATGAGTTTTGATATTCCTTGCAGTGGAGTGACGTTTTGTGATGAGTTTTGATATTCCTTGCAGTGGAGTGACGTTTTGTGATGAGTTTTGATATTCCTTGCAGTGGAGTGACGTTTTGTGATGAGTTTTGATATTCCTTGCAGTGGAGTGACGTTTTGTGATGAGTTTTGATATTCCTTGCAGTGGAGTGACGTTTTGTGATGAGTTTTTATATTCCTTGCAGTGGAGTGACGTTTTGTGATGAGTTTTGATATTCCTTGCAGTGGAGTGACGTTTTGTGATGAGTTTTGATATTCCTTGCAGTGGAGTGACGTTTTGTGATGAGTTTTGATATTCCTTGCAGTGGAGTGACGTTTTGTGATGAGTTTTGATATTCCTTGCAGTGGAGTGACGTTTTGTGATGAGTTTTGATATTCCTTGCAGTGGAGTGACGTTTTGTGATGAGTTTTGATATTCCTTGCAGTGGAGTGACGTTTTGTGATGAGTTTTGATATTCCTTGCAGTGGAGTGACGTTTTGTGATGAGTTTTTATATTCCTTGCAGTGGAGTGACGTTTTGTGATGAGTTTTGATATTCCTTGCAGTGGAGTGACGTTTTGTGATGAGTTTTTATATTCCTTGCAGTGGAGTGACGTTTTGTGATGAGTTTTTATATTCCTTGCAGTGGAGTGACGTTTTGTGATGAGTTTTTATATTCCTTGCAGTGGAGTGACGTTTTGTGATGAGTTTTTATATTCCTTGCAGTGGAGTGACGTTTTGATATTCCTTGCAGTGGAGTGACGTTTTGTGATGAGTTTTTATATTCCTTGCAGGGGAGTGACGTTTTGTGATGAGTTTTGATATTCCTTGCAGTGGAGTGACGTTTTGTGATGAGTTTTTATATTCCTTGCAGTGGAGTGACGTTTTGTGATGAGTTTTTATATTCCTTGCAGTGGAGTGACGTTTTGTGATGAGTTTTTATATTCCTTGCAGTGGAGTGACGTTTTGTGATGAGTTTTTATATTCCTTGCAGTGGAGTGACGTTTTGTGATGAGTTTTGATATTCCTTGCAGTGGAGTGACGTTTTGTGATGAGTTTTGATATTCCTTGCAGTGGAGTGACGTTTTGTGATGAGTTTTGATATTACACGTATTAAAAAAACTATTTGAATATCAGTGCCCTCAATGCGAAATCAACATGCGTGGAAGGGACACAGAATAGGACAGAATTATGATTAGGCCACAAAAAAAAAATTGTCTGTTTAGGGTAACCCGACCGACCCTATCGATTTGGCGCCGACCCAAAAACTTTTTTTGGATTTCAAAAAAGAAAAGAAAAAAAAAGAGGTAAAAATGCTAAAAAGAGACATTTGGCGTTTCTTTCTCTCCCTTTCTCTCTGTTTTATTTATACGTTAGTTTTGAAACATGTATTCATCAAATATAAGAAGTGAATGTTCAGCCAACAAAAAAAACACAAAAAAAACACAAAAAAAACCCTACCTACCTACCGACCCTACTTTTTTTGGTCATGTTACCCTAAACAGACAATTTTTTTTTTTTGGCCTTACTTTAAATCAGCGACAAGAGCTAATACGTCTACTAAATTTCTCTTGACACACTTTTAACGTGCACCAGCTCACACGCATGCACACACAGATCATAGTAATCCTCTGGGAGAAAACAGCTGCCTCACACACTTGTATGAAACATACCTTTAAACTTAACTTATTAACAGCGATCAACGCTGGGACCTATACCTATTTTTTGTTGCTGACTGTGTATAACAAAATTGGAAACCTTTTCAGCTTCATGGGACTTTTAAATGTACAACAAAATTATAAATTTATTTTAAAATGTCAAGTTTCTTACCATCCGATGTTTTTCTCCCTGGCTTGTCTGAAGTTTGACCAAAAGGTGTACACGCCCTCCTTGTCAGGGTACAGCGTGCGGAACGTGTCGATGAAACCGCTCTCGAGCAGCTTGCCGAACTCTGCACGCTCCTCCGGGGTGAAGCCAGCGTTACGTTTGTTCTGCTTCGGGTTAGTCAGATCTGGAAGAGATTCACGAATATGAAGTTAAGTCTTTACCAGCCTTTACTTTAAAAGTTCTTTAACTGATCACAGGTAAGGTAGGACAAGGAAAGTAAATCCAATACATTAGAACCCCCCTTTTAAAAGACCCCCCATTTTAAGACTCCCTCCTTTTTAAGACCTGATTTTCTCAGGTCTTAAAATGGGGGTTCCACTGTATTATATAGAGACTGGTTCAACAAAACTCTCACTTACTCTTGTTGCACATGCCCTGTGCATTTAGAGTGCTTATTTCCCTTTTATCCCCGAGTACGTTAGTACTAGGGTCCAGCAGACTTTAATTGTGTGTCTGTGTGTGTGTGTGTCTCGACTTAACAGCTTATTGCTGGGAAACTACTGGGCGCAGTTCGTTCAAAAGTTGATACACTAACTTGATAATAGGTCCGATTGATCGTATTAAAACTTCATGTTACCTGGGACCTAAATGCGAAATAAACCACAAAAAAACGACTTGGCGGTGGGAGGAATTCGCGGTGCAACAGCCAGCCAGGCAGTCTGATAGAACGGTGCAAGGTCTCGGCAAACCAAGACTATGCCATACTCGTAGCAAAGCCGCCGAATGGTACCGTAAACCAAGAATAGTGACGTAAGAAAATAGAATGTCGTCTTTTGATTTGGAACGTGACGTGTTTTAGAATGGAGATGTGGTAGTGTGTGTGTGTGTGTGTGAGAGAGAGAGAGAGAGGGAGAGAGAGAAGGAGTGAGGGAGAGAGAGTGTGTGTGTGTGTGTGTGTGTGTGTAAATGTCTGAAGAGTACTCGGGTCCAGCGCGAGCGTTTTTTATTCTCAATTGTTCAGGTAGCAGGAGCTGAAATTTGGGTATTTTTGTTCCAATTTTGTGTTTTCAGTTTGGTTTGGTTGTTTGAGTTAGAATTTGGCCCAAATCATCAACACAAACCTAATTTTCAGGAAACATATTGTAATGTTGCCTATCTTTACTGGCTTTCTCACAAAATTAAATTTAATGAAAAATGTCGAAAATCAATTTACGGAATTGCGATATTCTTACTTAATTGTTTTTAGGTCTATCTGCCTCCGTTTTTAAGCTACATCCTTCATATTTTGACACAACCTTGTGTTTACACCATTCTAAAGCTTTTGTCATATCAGATTTTGAAAATCTTTTGTGGTTTTGCTTTACTGGATCTTTGATTATATTTGCGAAATTATTTATATTCATGAAAATCAAATATTCAAACATTCAAAAGTTTTTAAAGTATCAGACTTACGAACAATTTGGTATGACAAAAGCTAGATATATACATGAATGTTCTCTTTGATTGGACCAAGTTTCATGCATATTCTTTGAAAATTAGAGAAACAGTGACACAAAAACCACAACAAACGTGAAATCTTGACAAACGGAACACAGTTGAATACATTGACCAGTCGACATGCTTTGAGGTCCTGCCCTCAGGACGTCGCCTCCGCACTCCCAGATTCCGCACGCTCAGAACCAAGAACAGTTTTATTCCAAAGTCAATTGGCTTTTTAAATACCTAAGTTAATTAAAACTAGTATGTGTGCCGGTGAACATATGCACTGATTTCTGTGATGAATGAGTGTGATAACCCTCGAATGACTAGTCCTGTGATAAATATTGTTCAATGACATATCTAGTCCTGTGATAATGATAGTTTTTAGCGTTAAACTTTTAACCTATTTGGAATCATGTTACTATTCCTGTTAGTGTACATATGCGTGCGCGAGTGTAGTATGCTTCGTATGGTATTTTTATCTGTTGTCTTATTATTTGTTTTGTCTTTTAATGTGCACCACACTGAAATTTCTCTGTATGAGATAATAAAGTATTCGTATTCGTATTCATGCTAAACTCAGTTCACCCAGAAACACACTCAAATAAAACACTTCAGTGATCCATATGCTCAGGGCGCAGCCATTTTGAAACCGTAGTTACTTCCCTTTAGAGTTTTGTCTAATAAGACACTGGTTGTGCAGGGAGGTCATATAATATGACGAATAATATTGCAGTATTATATGGCCACCATGTTGTTTTTTTGACCAGATTTCAGGCACTCTTGGTTTCTTAGATTGCAAATTACCAAAAGACTACATAAAATTGTGCAGAAATATGCAGGGTATAGCTGCAGAAATGATGTTTCTAAATAAAAAGTGTAATCACAATACAGGCAAATCCAGCTAACTCACAAACGGTTAAGTCAAAAATTCGCTTAGCACACAAAGAAATTCTGGTCCGGAATTATCCCTCTTTATCTATGTGTACAAAGTACCCTGAGCTCGAAATAGGATTTCTCTTACGTAAGTCGAAAGACGGATAGCACACAACAGAAAGTCAGTCCCAAAGACAAAGTTTACTCTATATTTACTACAGCAACTCGAAACACGGCGTCTCACACTAGCGCATTGTGTAACCTTATTCCCTTCTTCTCTACACGGACGCCACACCGACTGGTCAGTCGGCATGCAATAAAGTATGAACTGAAGTTAGGAGGGGGCGAGGAGTAAGGAGGGGGCGAGGAGTAAGGAGAATTATCCAACTCCAAGAAAACATTCTGAAAAAGGTGGGGAAGTGGTGACAAGGCAGTGAACGCACTCACCATGCACTGACATCATACGAAAGCAGCCACACAAACACAGCACAGAGGCAGAGGCAGGTGTGCAGATGCTTTGTGAGAATAAGCGTTGAAAACCAGTTTGAATAAAAAAAAAAACAGCAGATAGAGCCGCATGTCATAATCATTCTTCTTGTCTGGCTTTATTTACTGCATGCCGATCTTGTGGCAGTGACTTTTCACTCTTCAGTCGGACTGTACACAAACAGCTCTCACTCTCCCTCACTGACTACCCTAAGCCCTGACAACTGATCCTTGGAAATTGTTTGGAAGAGTACACCTCTCTATTTCTCTCCAATGCTCTTCCTGCTGACTTCAGTGACACCGGACACCCCACTGAGTTTAGCCAGCAACCCCCCCCCCCCCCTCTCTCTCTCTCTCTCTCCCCCCAGCCATGTACTGTTTGGTGCTGTGGCCAGAGAGGTGTCACCTGCACTGTTCACTCAGAGCAAAACTAGTTGACTGTGTCTAACTTTTGACAAAGCAACACAACTGAAGGGTTCACAGATTAGGTAACCGACTCACTGGTCAAGGCTGCAGGGAAACAAGAGTATCTTGTCAATGAAAGAGGTTACACACAGATACGCGATGCTGAGAACGGTGGCCGATTTTTCACTCTCTTTCTCGGAGGGCCTTCATCATTGCAGGGACTGCTGTAAAGAAATGCTTGCTCAGAAACTAACTCTTTTTGCATTGAAACATGCACCAGAACTGGTGGACACCATCGACAATGTCAAACATGAAATCGAAGCAGTTTGCTTGAGGAAACGGTCGTCAGCAACTCAAACTTCTCTGTTTTCTTTTTTTAAGAAAATCTGAGGTGACTTTCTTTGTGGCCCCGCCCCTCCCTCTGTAAGGACCCCCCTCCATAAGGACCGATTTTTGTCAACATTTTCAAGGTCGCTAGAGAGGGGTTCCACTGTACTATGACCAAGTCGAAATTTCGGATAGGACACAATAACAATTCGGTCCCTTCAATTTCGTCTTATCCGGATTTGCCTGTATTGAGCTTAAAAAAACGATTTTTGATCAAAATTCAGCTGATCCTGCTACCTTTAAGCTATCACTCTGCCTCATTTAAAAACTCTTTTTTTAGACATGTTAGGTTACCCTCATGAAAATTCGGGTTTCTCTCTGGTAAAAGTAAGATGTCATGAGATGGTATTACCTTTTTACATGTCACGTATTCATGTTTCCCAAAACATGTTGACTTTTACTGTGAACTTGGCATAATTATTATGTGCACGCAAATAAAGTGGTACATATGCAATAAGGCCACCTGCAACGTAGGGACACGTTCGGCTGGCCCCAAGTGTGTCCTTTTGTCAAAGGTACCAGTTTATATGAAAATCAGACAAGAATACATTTCTAGAAATGTGTAGAAGCACACCACTGTAGACAATCCTTAAAACTTTAAGTAGTCGGACCTGATTTTCTCAGATCTTTGGAAGGCATAATGGGAGGTACCACTGTAGATGGAAAGAACACGTTCTGTTACATTATGGAAACCATCTCTCAACACTTTCTACCCCACCTATGTTGACCAAGTTTTTTTTTAGCCGAGACCAGCTGTGCTGCAGCAGGTCACTCAGAATTGTAGTAACTGTGTAGTAACTGTGTATCAACACGCTGGAATGCAGGCGTTAGATCAACCTTACAGGAAGCGACTGTGTGTCCGGATATATCCGTACCAGGTCAGATAGAGCCATGTGAGTGGGTACGGATATATCCGTACCTGGGAGACAATGAGTTAAGACCCCCCCACCCCCCTAATCAGACCTTACTTTATTTGGATTTTCTGTACATAACATCCTGTAAATTTACCCCCATTTAAAAAAAACCCTCCTTTTCAAGACCCAACTTTCTCAGATTTGTGTAGTTGTTTAAAAGGGGGGGGGGGGGTGTGTGGTTTCCACTGTATTCTAAATCTCTCTGCATCAGAGAAAATATTTACCTATATCAAGGTGTGCAACGTTGAGGTCTCCGCAGAGTATGACAGGCTTCTTTTTGTCCAGGTCTTTCATGTAGGCCATGAAATCCTGGTCCCACTCCTTGGTACGATAGCCAAGACGGACCAGCCCCTGCCCTGAGTTTGGAATATCTGCAAGATGGCCAGGAACAATCAGCATCTGTCAGTACTAGACAGTCTGCAACAATCGTTATCTTTCACAAGACACACAGATCAATGTGCCCGCTTTCACAACACACACAGATCAATGTGCCCGCTTTCACAAGCTGTAACACCCAAGGTCTGTGCTTGAGATTAGGATGAGGGATCAGATATTCGATCTCTCCCCTGTGCTGAAATAATAGGCGATTGAAATATGAATTCCTGAATGCAATCGGTGCCGTTCATTCATTCATCGCTAGGATGGAACCAGCCCAACACTGGTCGCTGGACTAATACATCATCAAATCTGCCAGTCATGTCTAACATCCTTTTTGAAATAAAGCCTTGTTTCGGTCCCACAGGCCTTTGCTTTCACCTCTGGAGAAGATCTAATTTTCTTCTGAAGTGTTAACCATATAGTCTGAGTATTCTTTACTACATGGTACTTCTTTTCTGCTTTAAAAAAACTCATTCAGATACTCACATGCAGTAACAAGGTAGAACTTTTCATATTCAGCTGTGATGACTCGGCCCTCTGTATCATGTTTCTCAATGCCTGAAATATGAAAAAAACATCAATGAAGAACTACCGGTATATGAATTATCCCCCTGGAGAGAAAGAGGACAAGTACGAACAGAAGTGGTTGAATTTGAACCAATTGGCAGGGTTCGGTTTACTAGTGCAACCTGCACCATTGGCACAATAAATCTAAAAATGTCCCATTACAATTGCCTTCAGCGCGTCAAAGGGCGCACTGAGATCACTTACCACTGCGCCAACGTATGCACACTTTGCATTGGAGTACAGCTTTCGGAATTAAGCAAAGCAAAAGTGCGCGCCAAGCCGAGATTGTGTAACAAGCTGTGATTGGCTGTTTAAATATGTATCGTGCATTGTATGCAGCCAATCCAGTAAATTTTCTCGCTTGACAAACCTGCAAGCCTCTTCTGTCATTTTTATATTTAGTCAAGTTTTGACTAAATATTTTAACATCGAGGGGGAATCGAAACGAGGGTCATGGTGTATGTACGTGTGTGTGTCTGTCTGTCTGTCTGTGTGTGTGTGTGTGTAAAGCGATTCAGACTAAACTACTGGACCGATCTTTATGAAATTTGACATGAGAGTTCCTGGGTATGAAATCCCCGAACGTTTTTTTCATTTTTTATATTTAGTCAAGTTTTGACTAAATATTTTAACGTAGAGGGGGGAATCGAGACGAGGGTCGTGGTGTATGTGTGTGTGTGTGTGTGTGTGTCTGTCTGTGTGTGTGTGTAGAGCGATTCAGACTAAACTACTGGACCGATCTTTATGAAATTTGACATGAGAGTTCCTGGGTATGAAATCCCCGAACGTTTTTTTCATTTTTTTGATAAATGTCTTTGATGACGTCATATCCGGCTTTTCGTGAAAGTTGAGGCGGCACTGTCACGCCCTCATTTTTCAACCAAATTGGTTCAAATTTTGGTCAAGTAATCTTCGACGAAGCCCGGGGTTCGGTATTGCATTTCAGCTTGGTGGCTTAAAAATTAATTAATGACTTTGGTCATTAAAAATCGGAAAATTGTAAAAAAAAATAACAATTTATAAAACGCTCCAAATTTACGTTTATCTTATTCTCCATCATTTGCTGATTCAAAAAACATATAAATATGTTATATTCGGATTAAAAACAAGCTCTGAAAATTAAATATATAAAAATTATTATCAAAATTAAATTGTCCAAATCAATTTAAAAACACTTTCATCTTATTCCTTGTCGGTTCCTGATTCCAAAAACATATAGATATGATATGTTTGGATTAAAAACACGCTCAGAAAGTTAAAACAAAGAGAGGTACAGAAAAGCGTGCTATCCTTCTTAGCGCAACTACTACCCCGCTCTTCTTGTCAATTTCACTGCCTTTGCCATGAGCGGTGGCCTGACGATGCTACGAGTAAAATGGCATTGCGTTCAGTTTCATTCTGTGAGTTCGACAGCTACTTGACTAAATATTGTATTTTCGCCTTACGCGACTTGTTTGATAAATGTCTTTGATGACGTCATATCCGGCTTTTCGTGAAAGTTGAGGCGGCACTGTCACGCCCTCATTTTTCAACCAAATTGGTTCAAATTTTGGTCAAGTAATCTTCGACGAAGCCCGGACTTCGGTATTGCATTTCAGCTTGGTGGCTTAAAAATTAATTAATGACTTTGGTCATTAAAAATCTGAAAATTGTAAAAAAAAATTAAAAATTTATAAAACGATCCAAATTTACGTTTATCTTATTCTCCATCATTTGCTGATTCCAAAAACATATAAATATGTTATATTCGGATTAAAAACAAGCTCTGAAAATTAAATATATAAAAATTATCATCAAAATTAAATTGTCGAAATCAATTTCAAAACACTTTCATCTTATTCCTTGTCGGTTCCTGATTCCAAAAACATATAGATATGATATGTTTGGATTAAAAACACGCTCAGAAAGTTAAAACAAAGAGAGGTACAGAAAAGCGTGCTATCCTTCTTAGCGCAACTACTACCCCGCTCTTCTTGTCAATTTCACTGCCTTTGCCATTAGCGGTGGACTGACGATGCTACGAGTATACGGTCTTGCTGAAAAATGGCATTGCGTTCAGTTTCATTCTGTGAGTTCGACAGCTACTTAACTAAATATTGTATTTTCGCCTTACGCGACTTGTTTGAACTACTACAGCCATCTGACGATCAGTGACCATAAGGACGCTTTAGAAATTAGATGAGCAAAGGGAGTTAAAACCAGAAGCTTTTGTCAAGGAGGGAGAGGCAGTCAGTGTGGCACTGACGGGAATTTTAGGGGGGCTTTGCTAAGAAAACATGCCGTTTCTGATACTGCTGCTAACCCATTTGGGTGTGCCTCACATTGAACATTTGAAATGAAGTCTTTTCTCTGACCGTGAAAAAAAACCAAAACCACACACACACAAAGATAACACAATATTGCGGCTAATTCTCAAATCACAACATATTGCACAATTTTGCATCTTTGACTCTTTTTGCCTATGACTATGTCCCATCGGAATTTGTGAGGGGGACAAATGTCCCATTGACTTTTTCTCCCAGGCTGAACCCTAAATTGGGGAAGGTTAAGATATCTTCTGTCTCTTGTAATTGATCCTGCATGTACACCACAACAGATCTGTCCAGTATATTTTACATGGAATAAAACTCTTTCTACGTGGGCACATACCAAAACTCAACAGCTTGGCATATATGTGACCCTCCACCACAAAATGAGTCGCATGTCACCTCGCGCGGTTCTGTGCTAGGCTAAATGTAAGCCCGGGGAGTGTCTGGTAACAGTGTGAGGGTCACCTTAGTCACAGGCTTATAACTGAAACAGTTTTCCCTCTTTTCTAAAACGGGTTTCACCACTGGATAGAGCATAAAAAACTCTTTAGGAAAATGTAAAAATATGAGAATCATGCAAAGGTGACATGCGACTCATTTCGTGCTGGAGGGTCACATATATATGTCAAGTTCAATCAAAACACAACACGATATATACAACTAATACAATTTGTCTCAAATGAAAAGGAAAATACTCATCAAAACTTGCAAACAAACATATACAAGAGACTAATACTCACAACAAGCACACATGCACAAATACACAAACACACACCAGGTTAAGTACTCATAGAGAATAATGTTTAGGACAGAGCTAATCGGCGACAAAATGTTGTTTGAAAAGGTGTGTCTTGAGGTTGGTTTTGAAGGAGGGGAGCGACTGACTGTTTCGGACATTGTAGGGCAGTTCATTCCAGATGATGGGACTAAAGTGGGGAAAACTGCGGAAGCCATGTTGCTTACGTTTGTACTGGACAAGTTTGAAGCGCTGAGCATGAGTGCAGATTGATATCTGAGTGTCACTTTTACTGTTTCAAAATGAATTCAGCAAAAACCAAAAAGTTACTGCTCTGCACAAAAAACAGCCATATTTGTAGATTTTTGGTATGTGTCCAAAATAAATCATGCTCGTAAGTTATTCCATTCAAAAGCCTTGACAGTTTAATAAGACAGCCTACCAAGAAGGAATGTGCGTTTAAAATTGTGTGTGCATTTGATTTCACAGCCAAGCTAGTCGATATTCATGAAATGATACAAGGGAGAAAACTCTGACCAATGCCATATTTGACGGAGATGGGTTCAGTCTTGGTGTACAAGCCAGTCCCTGCGTAGCCCTCCTTTTGAGCAGACGACCAGTAGGCCTTGTACCCGTCCACATTCAACTCCTTGGGCAGCTTGTTTTGTGAACACTTTGTCTCCTGGATGCAAAGAATGTCTGGCTTTTCTTGGGACAGGTAGGACAAGCCATCTTTCTGCAACAGTGAAGAGGTGTCATAGTAATAATTGCACAAAATATGAACATTGATGATTTGTGTATACTATATAAACTTTTAACAACAGGCGTTCTTAAACCGAAAACAGTGCACTGGATTTATCATATATTTCATTTAGAGCATTTTCAACCTTACCTTATGAACCAATCGCAAACATGATGACTGCAAAAATACTAAAATAGAGTACGCTTCACTTCCAGCTAAATCATCCTTGAACAGACTTAACGCATTCAACAAACATGTTCCCCCGTAGCATGGCTGCCAACCTTATGACTATGAAATTCCTGTGGGGGTACAGGGGCTGCAGAAGGCCCTTGTCTGCCTTGTCGATAATATTTTAAGTCATAGTTTGTCTTATACTGCAGTAAAAACCTCACTTTAGCCTTTGGAGTTTGATTTTTTTTCTTTTTTCGGCAGCATTTTTAGAAGGCTAAAAGTAAAACCGAAAAGAAGCACAACTTCTTTTCCGTACATGCGCACATCGACTTGGCTGGTTTTGCTAAACCAGAGCGTCTGTTCACCAGTTTTGTCCCCCAAAAAGTGGCTGCTTTCACAAATTCTTTTAGAAAATGCCCTTTTCAGGAAAATCAAACAAATTTGGGGATTTTGTGACGGATTTCAAACATCGGGAGATTCATGAAAAAGACGGGAGGGTTGGCAGCCATGTGATATATCCTAGGCACTCTGCTTAGTTAATGTCCTATAATCTACAATGCAGTTTGAGAATTGAAGGCACACAATGACACATTCAATAGCGTTTTTCCAGAATACAACATAAACAACTTAACAAGCAATCACTGCATATTTCATCTCAAACGAAAAGCCCTGCAAAAATGTCTCTTACGTTCATCCAGGCTCGGACGCCATTGACGTTCCATGATGCAATTTTGAAGTTCCAGGCCCTCTCATCTTCCGTCTTAGAAGTAGAGGAGAAGTCCATAGATTTCAGTCCGTCGGAAACTTTCTTGGCCAGCTTTGGGGGAGGTTCTGTGGTTGACGACGCTCCATTTTCACCTGTGTCTTCTTCCTGAGAGTGAGAAGAGAATTATATAGGTTCAAAGCAATCATAGTTTATTTAAATTTTACTCTTTAAGTAACTTAACTGATTGACACTCTAATTAACTATACATGTCCATGTGAAAAAATCATACATATTTCTTCGTGCTAAATATCCCCATGGAATTACCTTTGTTTGTTCGATAGCTGCAGTATCTTCTTTTGCAGTGGCTTTGGGCTTGGCTGCCTGAAAAACAAATCAATCAAGTTATCTCAGGAAAAGACAAGGAATACAAGCGCCATTGCCTGTTAGAACATGCCAATATTTAGACAAGACAGAGACACAGAGAGAATATCACCGTATGTTTCTGGATAAGAGCACTGGGGAGGGGGAGATAGGGAGGGTGTGTGTGTATGTGTGTGTTGGGGGGGGGGGTTAGAGAGAGAAAGGGACAGAGAAAAACAAAACAAAAAACTTACGGCTGCCTTCCTTTTGGGTGGCATGGCGTACTGTCTGATGACAAGTTTTGCGTCACTTAAATACAGAAATTGCCGATTGCAACCGACTGCGCAAGCTGATGATATAGATCGACAGAAACTCGCAAGCATGAGCACAAGCCACTTCAGCAAAAGCAGACAACAACAAAGCCGCGAAATGCCGGCTTGGGTTTGTTACAAAACATGGATCCCATTTTATTTTCCTTTTTTAAAATAGAAAGAGTCGGTATTTTAATTTGATTTAAACAGAAACTTAGTATTAAAACCTTTTTGAATAATTTGTAATGCAAATATACAAGTTTAGGCTTATAAATAGTTATACAAAAAAAGTAAAGTCAGTCCTAGTTTTTGGTATATACCTTGGTGAGGCCCTGTCAGGGTCACATGACGATTGTTTTGCTGCTAAATTTTGCTTCGCGGAGTGAGGCCCTGTATGGGTATACCAGTTGTGATCTTACAACCGCTTCAACTGATTCTGGCAATGAGACAGTTATGTTTGTTTGTTTTGTTGTTGCTTTTCTTCTTCATCTCCGTTAATCTTCTTTGTATCTGTCAAATAGTAATCACGTGGCATAACCGTGAACCTGCCCACGCCCATTCAGTCTGACCACCATCGCTCCACGGCTATCATCGCCAGTTATAGAATGAGCCGAACTCATTTTGACCTGAGGTCAGGATGGCCCACGCCATCAACTTTGTACAATGCTGAAGTGGTCGCATCAAGGTTCGACTCTGCCGATCGCGGACGTTGAAGACTGTTAACTGAGATATCTTCTTCTTGTACAAAATGTTTGTGTACACCATCACAGAGCTTGTCCAGTCTTTTACAAGAGATAGGAATCTTTTCACATGGACACAAACTGGCAAAAAGAACTTGACTGACGATTTAGAATATGACTTGTATGTATGTCTCTGCTTGTCAGTATGGGTAAGTCCACTGATTGCTAAGCTAGGTGAGAACTAGTATAGAAAGAAAAGTAAGCGGCGATTTTTCCCAGATGATGTGTAAAACTTGAGTGGGGTAGCAGACATTCTGTTACACAGACACACACACACACTCACCGTGCGGCACACCGCTCCCTTGAAACTGTCTTACAAACCAATTCCTCTGAAATTTAAAAATTACACAACACCATGAAAAATCATTATCGACGATCGCGAATCTGCTTATATCAATAATACATTACAAAAAGCTCTAAATATGTAAACAAAACGGTTTCCTTGCCAGACTGACGTGACAAGGTGAAACTCAAGGCATCCTGTCAGGGAGAGAATGAGCCGAACTCATTTTGACCTGAGTTCAGGATGGCTCTGGTACGCAGGAAGGGTGGTACCTTTAATGAAGCTAAATTTAAAGCCTGTCCTGAACTGGCCGCACAAAGCTTTTTACTCCGGAGTAAAAATTTCGTACGAAAATGTTACTCCCTTTACGAAAAAAGCACTCCCCCATTACACGAGAAAATTACTTCCCACGACAGGGTCATGAGTTCCGAGTTAACATTTCGTACACAAATGTTACTCCCCTGACGAATAAAAAACGAATAAATTACTTCCTATGCCGAGGAATCAGTTTAACTTCCCATGCCAGGTGTACGAAATTTATACTCCCTTGTCCCCTATTAGTCTTGGTGGTGGAAGGGGTGGAGGGAGGGTAGCGCGACATTCCGTTTGCGCGAGATCACATAATGTTATTGGCATTATACCTTCGCCCGCATCCCATTTTCGCGTACGAAATTTTTACTGGAAGTAAAAACAAGTCGCGTAAGGCGAAATTACTACATTTAGTCAAGCTGTGGAACTCACAGAATGAAACTGAACGCACTGCATTTTTTCACAATGACCGTAGTCCGCCGCTTAATGTGCATAACGGGAGTGAAACTGACGAGCCTGTTCAGCGCGGTAGTGGTTTCGCTGTGCTGCATAGCACGCTTTTCTGTACCTCTCTTCGTTTTAACTTTCTGAGCGTGTTTTTAATCCAAACATATCATATGTTTTTGAAATCAGGAACCGACAAGGAATAAGATGAAATTGTTTTTAAATCGATTTCGGAAATTTAATTTTGATCATAATTTTTATATTTTTAATTGTCAGAGCTTGTTTTTAATCCAAATATAACATATTTATATGTTTTTGGAATCAGGAAATGATGTAGAATAAGATGAACGTAAATTTGGATCGTTTTAGATAAAACCAAATTTATTACAATTTTCAGACTTTTAATGACCAAAGTCATTAATTAATTTTTAAGCCACCAAGCTGAAATGCAATACCGAAGTCCGGCCTTCGTCGAACATTGCTTTACAAAAATTTCAATCAATTTGATTGAAAAATGAGGGTGTGACAGTGCCGCCTCAACTTTTACAAAAAGCCGGATATGACGTCCGAGTCATCAAAAGTATTTATGGAAAAAAAGAAAAGAACGTCCGGGGATATCATACCCAGGAACTCTCATGTCAAATTTCATAAAGACCTGATTAATCTCCCCATGTTAGCGGCGCATGCGCATTGGCCGCATTAAGAGGGATTGTTCAGGCAGAGTTTTCACGGTTCGTGACTGACACCGGCACTGAGTTCAGTCGCGAATAAGAATAAGAATAAGAATAAGAATACTTTATTATCTCATAGAGAAATTCAGGCGTGGTACATAACAATAATACAAACAAGACCGTCGCGAAGTCTTCGCGAAGTCGAATCAGTTCGGGCTCAATTAAAGACGGACTTAATGCGTTTGGTGCCAACATGAGTCTTGTCTCTTTTCACATGATGATTGAGATATACCAGTCTACAGTCTGGTGTCTGGTACCTTTGCATGACATGCGCTTCTACCAGCAATTTCGCCCAATCTCACAGTCATGGCGAACGAGAAATGTTCATGTGCCCGTGGCTCTACTGAGAATCGATAGTACCTATACTTGATTTGCACTTTGTGTTGACATAATTATCTCGAGCTTATACCAGGCAAGCAGCATGACTTGCGTTTACAGTCATGACCCGGCTGAGGAAGTGTCCTTTGCTGGCAGTGTCAGTGCCTCTAAGTGCTACCAGTGAGTACCGCGTTGAATTCTTTTTGATCTTGGCTGGTTTTAGCGGGTACATGCATGTGGACGTGTACAAATATAACTGTGTATTTGTGACACCCGCGACTAACCGTAATGGTATGAGAGTGATGCAGACTGTTGTACATCAGCTCAGTATTACCAGTGCAATGTAGGTGGAAGTTTCAGCGTTGAGAAAAACTTAGTGATCATCTTTCAACACGTTACATGTATGTCAAAGAGAAAACTGACTCGTGAATAGCTTACTTACTAACTAGCTCAGTCGACACTGAACTGGTATGTTTGGTAACACTTGAAGGAATATAATCATGCTTTCATATAATTATCGTCTAGCTGCTATCGGCCTCAACACTGACATCATGCTCAGTGTTCCATTGTGCGATGACTGATTGCATTATTTAGGATTTAAAAAAAAATCAAATTGGGCCTTGGACCTGTGCAGATAAGCCCTACTGTTGAGTAAACCTAGTACCTTAGCCCCCCCCCCCCCCGGCCTCCCCTCACCCCCCTCGCCGCCTTCCACAACCTAATCCTCGTCACAAAGTGCCAGTTCATCGACGTCTACTGCATGGCTGTCAAATAAAAGCTTCATAAACCAGTATGTTAGTACCGGTATATACATGTAATAACAGACAGTGGAGACATGTGCCACACTGTGCCAATCATGTGGAGCACGTAGGCGTCTGTATGTTTGTGGAACGGACACCGTGGATTTTTATCAGTCGACTGATTGAGTTATACGTTGTCGATTGACGATTGATCAGAAGCAGAAGAACAAATGCGAGTGCTGACGTTGTGTTTTAGACACACGTACAGTGTGTCTGCAAGCAGATTCGTGCATGCATGCAATGACTGAGTATGTTGGTAGGCAGATTGACATGAGCGAATCAGTCGCTGGTGGTTTCAAAGCTTGATGAGAAAAGAATGATGTTTGACAGCGTATGAGCGCACACAGCAAGAACCGTGTCCGTGCTCTGGTTTGCATAGGAGGCAAAGAAACGTGTGAAGTAGTTGATGGCTGCAGTTATAACAGCCTACTTGCACGAGCTCTTGACATATTCTTGGGGAAGTCAGAGTGCTTGTAGCTGCATGATCAGTGATGTGACGCAAATGTGTAGTTCCGATAATGCTACGTGAATAAGTAGGCCTACCTGTGAGTCGCAGGCACACGAACGGCAAATTTAAAGGCATACTGTCGCGATTTGTAGTTTGTGCAGGCTTACCGCAAATATATGTAAATACATTTAATACTTTACAGAACACACCTTCGGCAATCACATACGTTTGCAGTCAGAGACAAGTGAACACACAATGAAGATTTTCACTGGACACACAATGAAGATTTTCCCTGGATTGTAGCTGACATTTTGTTTAATTAAAGCTATGGCAACAGCAGACATTACCACCTCCACAACGATTTTTTAATTTTTTAATTTTTTTATCTTGAACTAATTAACGCCTCAAATCTCAAACAGGACTTTTAGGGGAAACCGGATAAAGTCTTTCGCAATACTTGAAGTTCTGCTGTATTATGCAGTGCTACGGAAGATACGCCGAGTCAATGCTGAGATACGTAATCGCTCAGTTTGATCTGCCCACCACTGAATGATTTATACACAGAATCAAGCTAGTAACGAAGTCTGCACGCAAACAGTACTGAAACATAAGAAGACTTTGAGCAGCATCCTTCCTGCAGCGAGGGGAAATCGATAAACCGAAGAGGCTGACCGGCGACTACTAAAGTAGACAATGACAACTAGCTACGCCACAAATATTCGTCAGCATTGACTGGAAACGTCGGATCTGAATGGAAACTGGTGTCATATAGGCCTATACAGATACCCGGACTACCGACTGCAGAAAAAAGTCAGTGCAGTGTGAACATATTCTATTTGTGATATAATAGAAAATAACATCAGGTACATTATTATGATTTAAGAAGCCAGGTTTGAATAAACACTCGGAGTATTGACTGCAGAAGAAGCCTTGTGTGAGTGTGAATTAATACATCACACGTGAAGTCGCCTCACACTCCATGATCCACAACTACAAGAGCTTTGTAAGGAGTGAAGAGAGCTTACAGTGTATAGAGCTCGAGTGAAGATCGACTGCCGACTTCAAAGAATTGACAATTATCAAAGGTGCTAATGATTGTAGCCAGATTCATATATTCTGAGCTGTGTGCATAGTGGATTCATCAAATCAACATTGAACCAGGAATTGTATGGCATTGAAAGTCAACGTAAAAGAAACGAAAATAGAGCCGAAAGTGCAAATATAGGCCTACCCAGACTCAATCTGTATCAAACGCGGATTTGCAGATTCTGTGCAGTGTGTTTATTTTACTTTGTCACCACCTCCGAATCCTTATTGGAATGTGCTTACAGTTTCTTCTGCATTGTCCAATGTAACGCCAATGCGGAAGCATATCATATTGTAGATCAAGTTATTTTCCAAAAAGAGCCAACCGGTTGATATTTGCTGAGATTTGTATTTGACTTCCGCAGCCTTTTTTGTGTTGACCATCACTGAAGACGGTTCCCAGCTCATCATGGATTACTTTGAGAAGGACCTGCATGAGTCGATAATAACAGGAGACGTTGACTCAGTAGAAGAATATCTCAAGCGAGGGCTGAGTCCCGATCATGCCTTTTGTTCCACAGATCCCTCGGCGGACGCTCGACTCGGACGCACTCTTCTAGAGGAGGCTGTTCTAGCCGGGCACGTGTCCGTGGTACGGGCACTTGCCCGACGCGGATGTGATCCCAATTTGAAGTATGTCGTTCATGTGGACAACTACGCTTATAAACTGAAGCAGTACACAAAAAAAGACCGGTTGAAACTATCGTGCGTGTATCGTTTCGTGGTGAAAAGAGACGTGGACATGATAAAAGAACTTGTGAAGGCGGGGCTTGACGTCAACATTTATGACGACAGAGGCTGCACAGCGCTCTGGCACGCCGTCGACCTTCAGGACTACGAAATGGCCAAAGCCATGACGTCGAGCCCCAAATGTGACGTCAACGTCGCTGACGTCACCCTCCTCCGCCCCCTGCACGTGGCGTGTCTCCACGGCAACGTCAAGCTGGCGTCACTGCTGGTACGTCACGGGGCGATGATTGACGTCATCCAGCTGCGAGGCTCCACTCCTCTGATCATGGCGTGCAAGGCAGCCTCCTTCGACACAGCCAAGCTTCTGCTCCTCAACGGTGCCAACCCCAACCACGTGGGCCACAACGGACACATGCCGCTCTCCGCAGCCCTGGAGAGCTGCAAGGACAGCCGGCTGCCGTACCTCCTCATCGAGGCCGGAGCCATCGTGGACTGCAGCACGCTACGCAAGTGCCGCACGGAGAAGCTGCCTCTGCTGCGAGCTTGTCCTGATGTGATGGAACGCCTGGCAGAGATCTCAAGCAAGCCGCACGCGCTCAAGCTTCAGTGCGTGCTGTCCATACGTCGAGCGCTGCTGGCCTCCGCTGGTCAGCATCTGCATTTTGTGCTGAAGGTTCAGCAGCTCCCCGTGCCCAAGATTGTGCAGGAGTTTGTACTCCTTAGTCATATTTGATTTTAAATGAGTCGACTGTGTAACATTGTGTGTGGGTGTGGGTGTGGAGGGGGTTGTGTGTGTGTGTGTGTGTGGTGTGTGTGGTGTGTGGGGGTGGAGGTTGGTGTGTGTTGTGTGTGTGTGCGCGTGCGCGCGCTTGTGTGTGTGTGTGTGTGTGTGTGTGTGTGTGTGTGTGCTGGTTAAACTTCAAGGAGATGCAGATGTATGTAGGCTACCCAAGATAGTACAGCCACGGATTTCATTATTCTAAGTCAATTACCTTACTTACCCGAGAATCTGCATAATGTGATGAACGTGAACTGAGTTTTGTGTGACGAAGATTGTGAATTATGTTGTCTGTCACATTTCACGAGCTGACTTTTGGGGCTCAAGGAGCCTCTTCTCATGCAGTCGGGCCGCACAGAGAGAGAGAACGAATTGGCTCTAGAACGAACGAACTTTATTTTACAAAGATAAAGGTTTAAGACACATTGGCTTGTCTAACATCCTGTCCTTAAACAAATACTAAACATATAATATTCACTAAAGAAGCATACAAATGGAACGAATTGATAGATGAAAAATGCTAAATGCAACCAGAATATAAAATAGAAACAAACATTAATGCGGAGAAAGTTAGAAAGACCACAATAAAGAAGAGAGGTTATGAGAGAGAGAGAGAGAGAGAGAGAGAGAGAGAGAGAGAGAGAGAGAGAGAGAGAGAGAGAGAGAGAGAGAGAGAGAGAGAGAGAGAGAGAGAGAGAGAGAGAGAGAGATGGTGTTGGCCCAGAAAAAAGTACCAAACGGTGAAACTGAAAATAAAGAACAATGTTAAATTTCTTGGTTTTTGTATGTGCGTGAATGTGTAGCTTTTTTTGGTACCCATTCCACTCACCTCTGCCTGTCTGCATGTCTAAATTTACTGTCTGTCTCTGTCTCTCTCATTCTCTCTCTATCAGTCTCTCTGTTCGTCAGTGTGTGCGTGCGTGTAATGTGTGTGTGTGTGTGTGTGTGTGTGTGTGTGTGTGTGTGTGTGTGTGTGTGTGTGTGCGTGTGTGTGTCGTGTGTTTGTGTGTGTGTGTGTGTGTGCCAATTTCTGTTATGTGTGTGTGTGTGTGTGTGTGTGTGTGCGTGTGTGTGTGTCGTGTGTTTGTGTGTGTGTGTATGTGTGTGCCGAGTTCTGTTATGTGTGTGTGTGTGTGTGTGTGTGTGTGTGTGTATGTGTGTGTGAGTGTGTGCGTGTGTATGTGTGTGTGTGTGTTCAGCTCCCTCTTCAGTCCCTCCACAAACACCCCTTACCACGCTACCCGGCCTCTACTCCGGCTATTTCAACATTCAATCAGTGTAGCAGCTCACACGATCTGTATTATTAATAAGTTTATCTAAAAGTTGTGCTTCTTTAATGCAAAGTATGCAATAAGCACACTCTGTTCAGGCGCCTGTAAAAAAAAAAAAAATTCTTTTGACTAGACCAGCGAGGGGTCATGGGATTTTAGCTCGCCACGAGACTTGATCGCCTTTGTGAAAATATATTTACCTCATATAGCTCGTCACAAACAAATTCAGCAGCTCAAGTTGTCGGAGGCCGCCATTCTTGGATCGCAGTTTTGACTACTGTCACTTAGTTTTGCATAATCGTCAGACCTTCTCAGCGACTGAGCAGGTAAGATTTTTCTTAGTTAACTTGATGACGTGATTTATGCAGGGTGGGTCAGTATAGTGTGATTCTTGACCTTGCCAGTCGTGATTGCATATAAGTGAAGTTGAACACTCGCAGCTAGAGCATGTATATCAATCAAATTGACTGTGTTGTCTTATGTCATTCCACTGACATATACACCAAATCAGCAAGTACTGTTAATCGTCAATACAACGGCAAATTAAAATGCCTTTCCTGGTGATTTCTCTCTCTCTCTCTCTCTCTCTCTCAGCTCTCTCTCAGTCTCTCTCACACACACACACACACACACGCACACACGCATACACACCGTGACTGACACACCGTGACACGTGCTCGCGCACGCCGCCGCGCACACGCACCCCCCTCCCCCCCCACCCCCCCTCCGTCTCCCCCCCCTCCCCGGCCCGGCCCCCCGCTCAGGCCTCCCCCCGCGCGGCCCCCCACACACACACTGACACACCCACACTAGCACTGACACGCACACGCACACAAACACACACATGTACACACACACACACGCACACACACCGTGCACACACTACTACTACTACAGTACTACTTATCGCACATCACACACGAGATGCGCAGTTGTCCGCATACGGAACATTCGTAAACGGTTCAGATCTTTTCTGGTTACAACTCGAAAGTGAAAGTAAATGAACCAAATTAGAACGACTTCCGCCTTTTCCCCCAGACGAGAATTCAGAATCATGTCTCTGCAGGAATGTGCAGGTTTGGCGACACAGTGATGTAGACATAGGGCGAGACAGTTTTAATGTTTAGTTTTAAACGGGCACATGCAATGAATGACCATGCGATGTTGTGCACATTTTTTCAGCCAGTGTTAGATAAACATGATGAAGGCCGGTGTCACGAAATTTTCTTTCGCCGAAATATTTTTTCTCCCCCACCAACACGTTTCACTCATTTTTGTACCAAAAACAATTCTTATGCAAAACCATCCTCTGACTACGGGTTTGTGAACGAAGATTTCGGGTATGTCTTAATAATTAGCAAGTTGTACTAATCACAGGTGGTGAATTGAAAGCAGGAGTGCCGTACGTGTTTGCCATGCATGCAGTAAAAATGGGTTCAAGTTTTTGAGGTAATGTTCAACTTTAGCATTGTAGATTCAATGCTCAAAATCGAGTGGCATTATTATATATATCAATCAATCAATCAATATGAGGCTTATATCGCGCGTATTCCGCGGGTACAGTTCTAAGCGCAGGGATTTAGTGGCAAGTTATATCAAGTAATTATTGAGTTATTGAGTTATATATATATATATCTATTTTTGATTCGTTGCAGATGACTTTCATCACCTTCAACTTTGAACTCAGTGGATTACTGTACTATAGCTACATGGGCTGGCAGAGTCTAAACCAACTATAGCTGCACTGCTTCAACTTCGAAACCCATCATGCAGAACCCGATTTTTCTGCTCGCTTTCCTGTCAGCGGTGGTACCCAGGACACACCAGTACAGCGAGAAAGCCACAGGCTGCACATCCAAGCCTTTGCTGCCAGACCGACCTTACATGGTGGTGTGGAACCACCCGTCATCCGGGTGCGAGGCTCATGGAATCGACCTGAATCTGTCGGCCTGGGACATTGTGGAGAACAGAAATGACGCTTTTGCTGGCGACAACATGATCATCTATTACAATCTAGGTGACTTCCCAGCGCTGGACAGAAAAACTGGCAGAGTGACCAAAAACGGGGGTGTTCCTCAGGTAGGTCGACAGGATTTGAGAGTCTTGGCAGATCGTACAGTATGTGGAACGCCTCTTTTTAAGACAATCCACCCCCCCCCCCCCCTCCCATTTAAGACTTTCGCCTTTTTAAGACCTTGATTTTTCACATTTTGACATAACTTTTTAGCGAAATCTAACCATAAGATTATTGAAAAAAAGCATAAATGTAGACGACCACCAGTCATCACCACACTGAAATTTCTCTGTATGAGATAATAAAGTATTCGTATTCGTATTCGTATGTAGGGGGGTTTCTGGTCTGTATACTTATCTAACAATAACATGCATCACCGTGCTGTGTGGTGTTAGTATACAAGTGAAATGAATTCTTATAAATCAATTTTGATCAAATCAGAAATAAGTTAGACTTCTTTCATAGAGCATAATGTTAGCCACATGCATTCTGTAATGATTGTGATGCATGGAGAACTGTGCAGTTATTTTTCACAAATGCCCCTATAGGCCTGAACAGCATTCTCTGAAGCCTGGCCCAGTCAACTACGCAAAGTATACTTCGCGCAGCTGGCCACGCTGCGCTTTAGCACTGAATTTTGGGTAAAAAGACTTTGTGAAGTCATCGCAAAGTCGACTTCGCAAAATATACTTCGCGCAGCTGGCCACACTGCGCTTTAGCACTGATTTTTTGGTAAAAAGACTTTGTGAAGTCTTCGCGAAGTCGACTTCGGGCTCATTTAAGGACCGCCTTAAAGCTAGCATGCACTTATTACAAATTATGTGATATCAATACAATTAAAACATGTTATTCATCATTGTATTTCCTTTTACAGCGCGGTGACTTGACGTACCACTTAACGCTAGCCAACAAACAGGTCAACTCCTCCACCAAGCCAGGTTTTGATGGCATTGCAGTCATTGACATGGAGAGCTGGCGGCCACGCTTTGGACACAACTTTGACGCCCTGTGGCAGTACCAGAACATATCCATGGAAATCGTCAGGGACCGTTTTCCTTACCTCAACAAATCTGCCGTGGCTGCAGAGGCTGCTAAAGAGTTTGAGACAGGAGCAAGGTATTTTGGTATGCAGCGGAACCCCCCTTTTAAGACCCCCCCCCCCCCCCAATTTAAGACTCCCTCCTTTTTAAGACCTTGTTTCCTCAGACTTTCTGTTCATAACCTCAGTAAAATTACCCCCATTTTAAGACTCCCTCCTTTATAAGACCCAATTTTCTCAGATTTGTTGAGGTCCTAAAAGGGGGGTTCCACTGTACCAATTTTTTTTTTATAAACTTCTGTAACATGGACAGTGTCTGTGTGGGGCAAGGACATAGCTCAGTTGTTAGCGGTGCTTGCTTTGAAACCAGTTGTCGTTATCGGCATGGTTTCGACCCGCATGCACTTTCGGCAAAGGATTTGTTTTCTTTGAGAGAAATTTCCCCAAGGACAATAAGGCCTAAAAAAAAAAAGGTGTGGTTACGGTAACCCGACCTACCCTATTTTTGGGGGCCGACCCTATAACTTTTTATTACATTTGTCAAAAAACACCCCAAAAAAAAAAGTAAACGAGTGCAGAAAACGCAATGAAAGCGAAAGTGCCAGAGTCGCACACTTATTTCCCTGTCAAGTAGGTTTAATTTGTACACATTAGAAAAAAAGTTTAAAAAAAAAAAAGTGATTGCCTACCTACCTACCCTATTTTTTTTGGCTATGTTACCGTAACCACACCTATTATTTTTTTTGGCCTAAGTATACAGGAACAAAAAATCTTGCTCTTCTCTTTCGTTGACCCTGTATTATTTTCAATGAGAGAGGAAATGTTTCACAACACATGAGTGCTGAACATCAGAAACAGGAGAAAAAAATTGAAAGTGTTCTGTATGATATTGACATTATAACACACAAACAAGAAAGTCAGAGAAGGAGATGAGAAAGAGAGGAATATGATTATATCATTTCAAAGTGATTGTGTGTGTGTGTGTGTGTGTGTGTGTGTGTGTATGTGTGTGTGTGTGTGTGTGTGTGTGTGTGTACTTGAGTCTCATGCAAGCATGCCGATGTGTGTGTGTGTGTGAGTGTGTGTACGCATGTGTGTCTGTGTGCATGCTTGCATTGTGTGAGTTTGTTTGTTTTTATATAGATGCATTCTAGTCATGTGTGTATTCTATTTGTTTGAATTGGAACTTTCTGTTTTCTCTCTCAGGCTGTTCTTGGAGGGAACTCTGAATGTGAGTCGCGACCTCCGTCCTGACGGTCACTGGGGCTTCTACCAGTTTCCTCGCGCTTGGCCGGGAAATGATGAGTAAGACAAAGCTCTGCTTCATAAGTCATGCATATAATATAATTTCATGGTGCAATAGTGATGCACAGATTTGTGTGTGTTGATACAGGGAACCACTTTTTTAAGACCAACTAATTTAAGAGTCTCCCTCCCTTTTAACTTTAAGACCCTGTTTTTTTCTTAGATTTTCTGTTTATAACCTCTGTAAATTGACGCTCATTTTAAGACACCCCCCCTTGACTTGATTTTTTAAGATTGTTGGAGGTCTTAAGAGGTGGGTTCCACTGTGCAGAGTATTGGGGTGTGCACGTTAAAGATCCCACGATTGACAAAAGGGTCTTTCCTGGCAAAATTGTATAGGCATAGATAAAAAATGTCCACCAAAATACCCGTGTGACTTGGAATAATAGGCCGTGAAAAGTAGGATATGCGCCGAAATGGCTGCGATCTGCTGGTCGATGTGAATGCGTGATGTATTGTGTAAAAAATTCCATCTCACACGGCATAAATAGATCCCTGCACCTTGAGTCCGACTCTGGAGATACGCCTTGAGTCGCCTGTTGGTGAGATATGTGCGCGTTATAAATATTCGTATTATTATTATTATTGAGTCACTTGAGAAAAAGTGACTCTATGTAATCGGTCAGTGTTAGTCTGTCCGGCCGGCCGGCCGTCCGGCCGGCCGTCCGTAGACACCACCTTAACGTTGGACTTTTCTCGGAAACTATCAAAGCGATCGGGCTCATATTTTGTTTAGTCGTGACCTCCAATGACCTCTACACTTTAACGATGGTTTCGTTGACCTTTGACCTTTTTCAAGGTCACAGGTCAGCGTCAAAGGAAAAATTAGACATTTTATATCTTTTCTCGGAAACTATCAAAGCGATCGGGCTCATATTTTGTTTAGTCGTGACCTCCAATGACCTCTACACTTTAACGATGGTTTCGTTGACCTTTGACCTTTTTCAAGGTCACAGGTCAGCGTCAAAGGAAAAATTAGACATTTTATATCTTTGACAAAGTTCATCGGATGTGATTGAAACTTTGTAGGATTATTCTTTACATCAAAGTATTTACATCTGTAGCCTTTTACGAACGTTATCAGAAAAACAAGGGAGATAACTAGCCTTTTCTGTTCGGCAACACACAACTTAACGTTGGGCTTTTCTCGGAAACTATAAAAGTGACCGGGCTCAAATTTTATGTGAACGTGACTCATTGTGTTGTGAATAGCAATTTCTTCCTGTCCATCTGATGCCTCATATAATATTCAGAACTGCGAAAGTGACTCGATCGAGCGTTTGCTCTTCTTGTTATATAAGACTTGATATAAATTAAAAAAATATTATGTGTGTGTGCGGGTAGAATGACCTGCTTGCACACACACATTTAACAATAAGTACTTTTAGTGGTCCATCTTTTTTTTTTTAGAACAGGGGAGGGCTGTTCCCAGAGTTCATTGACTAGTAGGGACCTAAGTGGTCTTTTGAATAAACAGACAAACAATAGACCCTATCGGTATTCCAAGCTCTCGTAATCTCTTGCAAACTTCAGAGCATAGCAAAGCATGCGGTACAGCGATCTCGTGCGAGCTGCACAAGCCAAAGTTCGAAGTTCTCGCGATGTTCAAAGCATAACAAAGAGCGTGTCTCGCGAGAGCTGCTCAGATACGGAAAAGGTCTATTAATACTGGGTTAGAAGATGGCTATAGCTCCGGACAATTACATCGGTCTCGGATAGCAATATCTGCTGAAGAGACAGTAAAAAACAATGATAGCAACCAACCATCCAGACATTTTGCAGATGTAATAACATACACCAACACCAACAGCAGTCATTTCCAATTTAAATTAAGTTACCCTTGATGGTGTTTCAGACTTGCTTACCTGTGGCGAGCGTGCAGAGGGCTGTTTCCAGAGATCATTGACTAGTAGGGACCTAAGTGTTCTTTTAAGTGGACAGGCAGACAATTATTACTGAGATAAGAAGATGTCTAGCTCAATTAAGTTACCGTACCCATGATGGTGTTTCAGACTTGCTTACCTGTGGCGAGCGAGCAGAGGACTGTTTCCAGAGATCTACATGAGCAGCAAGACGCCCTACGCCACGGTGGAGAAGAACATCCAAGGGACGGTGAACGAAACGCTGAGAGTTTGGGCCAAGTTCTGCACACCCAACACGCTCATTCTGCCGTACAGTCTGTGCCAGGATAGCGCAAAGGACTTCTTTTCTGTGGTAAGATTAGTGGTATAATTCTTTTTGAGTTTTGCCCCCTGAGTTTTCTCTTATTCTGATGCAGATGATTTTGCACAAATTGTTAACCCTGGACTGTCACAAACCTATCAAATTCTTTTTTTGCTATCATAAATGATAAAAAAAATCAATTCTCTGACAAGAGAAACAACCGCTGTGTGTGGTCCTTTGAATAAGCAGCAAGATGACTGCCTCCCCTGTATGTTACTTTTTGAAGTGTAAATGCTGTAAAATCCCCTCGGTTATGATTCAGGGGTATAGCGTCTGCAAATAGAAGACGTACAAGCTTTAAGTTCATCTCCAGTCACTTTGATGTTTTTGTTTTTTGAGAAAAAACAGTGCACCTTGGGAAAATGTTTAGTTTCGCATCTGAATCTTTTTTTTAATTTTTTTTGGGGGGTAATTGAGTTTAACAACATTTGCAGAGCACTTTTTATCCTTTCTCAGTCTTTCAAAAAAAGTGTATAGTCAAATTTCATTTTGGAAATTAAGTGCACGCCCCTGCCTATTTTTCATAATTTGATCCAGTATGAGCATGCATGCCTACGTAGACATTTGTGTACAATTGCTGCTTGCAAATGACATAATCAGACTCGAACTGGTAGAGAAGATTCCCTCATGAAGTTCATATTTTTACCATTCAAAATTTGCCTTGCAGTAAAAAAACAATACAAACTTTCTCTGCTTTCAGGAAAATCTGACACTTGCAAGGAAAATTGAGAACAGTCGGCATAGCCTTGTGGAGCTCTTCATCTTATTAAGAATTCTCTGCTTTCAGGAAAATCTGACACTTGCCATCGGACTTCCAGGCCAAATGGGAGCAGCCGGCGTAGTCTTGTGGGGCGCTTCATCTTATTACTCCACCCCTAACGAGTGTCGTCTGCTGCAGTCATATGTCAACACCACCCTTGGACCCTACGTGAAGAACCTGACTCAGTTTCTTTCAAACTGCAGCTCGTCGCTCTGCAGTTCCCACGGCCGCTGCGTAGATAAAGACTATGAAACTCTGGTGCAGGCACAACGTAGGAAGAGTGGCCAGAGACAGTGTCTGGTTAGGCAGGAGCAGCTGGAGAAAAGGGGTAAGGGTGGGGGAGAGGGAAGGGTGAGCGGTGGGGAGGGGGTTTCTCCGTACGACGACTATGTTTGTCGATGTTTTGCAGGCTGGACGGGGGACCACTGTGAGAAAAAGGACTAGATTTTTTTTTAAGTTATTTTATTTTTCTAAAGACATTCCTTAATTGGGCCTAAAGATGACATCATGAAGACTTTGTTAAGTCTTTTTGCAAAAAATTAAGTGCAAATGCTTTGTGCAGTGAAAAATGTCCAGTTATTATTATTATTATAAGAGTGGGATTCCCTGTATGTGGAATTCCTGTTGGTGGATTCCCTGTATACAGGGAATACCACAGGGTGGAGTTCCTGTAGCGTTTCGCTGATCTTGCTGAAAGTCACGTGATGCTTAGCGACATCGGTAGAATTTGATGTTTTTCTATCTTTTTTGATATTTCTTAGAAATTTGAGTATGGTTTGCAAGTTTTATTGAAAAACTCCACCCTGTGGGATTCCCTGTATACAGGGAATCCCCCTACAGGAACTCCACCTACAGGGAACCCCTCTCTTTTGATCGACATAGACCCCTTCAGCGTAAGTGAGAGTTATGCTGATCCAGTCATTTGAAAGTCGTCTGTTTATTTCAATACTTTTAATCATTCCCTAAGGTGCCAGGACTGAAGTGCACCAGAAAGTTAATATCACCCTAATGGGAGCTAGCTGCGTGGTATGGATTAGTTGAAACTGAAGTGGGATTTCAACCAATCCGGCTCCGCGGCTGGCTCGACCCTAAGGGGTGGTAGCTTTTTCGTGCATTTCAGCCCAGGATACTGGTTTGTTATGTCCATTTTATTTGTAAAGTGCTTACCTCCCTTCATTTCTTAGGTCAAGTCTGCCTGGGTTGTTTGTGATTCTTGATGTACTATGACTTGAAACACTATTGATTTGTATATAATTATATGCATAATTTACAATGTACTTCTGACACGAGCTTTATACATGTACATGTATTATAATTTACACATTTTACAAGACTGTTTTTTAACATAAACATGCAGTTTTATACTTAGGCAGTTTTATACTTAGACATATATGATTATACACTGAAGGAAATTATACGCATTCCAACAATTTTCAAATGTCTTCTATTTATGTGCTGTACGTGCAGCCCATAATGTGTTTGCATAATTTGTGTCTGTGCTGATTTTGTGATAGCGATTTGTATATAAAAAATAAATTGTTTACAATTACATACGTTAGAAACATTGTGAGACCAGGGAAATAAGTGTAGTTGTACCTGTGATGTGAGCTCCCTTTAACGATATACAGGGAGCATTCTGTTCTCAGGCTGTCCAATATCTGGACCAAAATACACCTCTTGCGATTGTAGGCCACCTGCGATGTCGGCACACCTTTTGGCTGGTCCCAAGGGTATCCTTTCATCAAAGGTACCACTGTTCTGATTTACCTCCTTATAAGAGCTGAGTTATGCTGTCTTCTGGTTACTAGAGGGCACGTTTAGTGTGTGCTTTTTTCTTTCACAACACTCTCTTTTGAAAACACACACAAACCATGCACACACACACACACATGCACACACACACACACACACACACACACACACACACACATGTACACCCACAGTGACACATACACACTCTCTCTCTCTCTCTTTATTTCACTCACTTACAACCAATAATGCGAACAATAGTACAACAGATGTACAAAACATGTATGTAATTGAATGTAATTAGCACGAAAAAGAGTTTCACACACAAAAAAACATTCCAATATTTACTTTGATTTGATCAATTAAGCCTAGGTACGGAGCATTTTCGAGTTTATCATTACAGATGGGTCTAAAATACAGCACAACGAATTTCCCTTTGGATTCTTGAAGGTAAACTCACCTGAAATCGTCTGCAAAGTGGTGTCTTAATAAGGACCATATTTTTTACCTGCAGCCTTTGCCTGTTGTACCCTATATATTTCAACTTGCACAGAATTGTAAGACGCACATTTCATGATCCAAAAGACAAAGCGCTTAGAACTGTACCCACGGAATACGCGCTATATAAGCTTCATATTGATAATTTCTTTTTATATTTAATAATAAAGATGTATGGCCCTTGATGCATTATGTGGATATGGATTTCTACTCGCTAACTAAATTGATGTTGAGTAAATTAAGAAAAAAAAAATGAAAATCGCACTAAAGTCTTGGTCAGCCTCTTCGGTTTATTGATATTTTCCCTAACTGCAGGAAGCTAGATGCTGCTCAGAGTCTTCTTGTCTTTCAGTACTGTTTGCGTGCAGACGTCGTTGCCAGTTTGATTCTGTGTATAAATCATTCAGTAATGGGTAGATCGAAGCGAGCGATTAGGTCTTTTAGCACACGGCTTATCTTCAGTAGCACTGCATAAAACAAAAGTTACAGTATTGCTCGTTTCGCCGAAAACCCCCCCTTTGGTTCATGGTGTTTCTGGTTTTGGTCAAATCAGTAAGTCCGTAAATGCCTTTCTAGTTACTATGACAAACATTGGAGAAACGCACGTGTTTTCGAATCACCCCTCTCTAATGATTGGCCCCGCCTATGTTTGTACGAGGTTTTGCAAGAAAAGGTCACTCTTCCACAACAAATACAAACCAAACGGAGTTATTTCCCCCCAAAACGTCTATTGTGTGACCGTTTTTACCCCGCCATGCAGGCCGCTATACGATGATTTTAGGGGATTCATGCTTGGTATTTATGTTCTTTGAACTATAACCAACCGAACTCTGACATGGATTACACGATCATTTCTGTCTTGTGCTTGCGTGTACACACAAAGGGGATAAGGCACGTAGCGGTTATAACCTTCATTTACTGGGTGTGTGTGTTTTTATTTCCCTTTGCTTCTTTGATGTCGCCTTTCGTCTTTTTTTTGTTTTAATCAAGCTGGTTTTTTAAAAAACAATTTTTTAACTTTTCTTTAATCGAGTTTTTGCTTTGTACAATTTCAATGTATAATTCTTATTGAAATTTGGTTTGTTGTTGTTGCTGCCGTTGTGGTCTCCGACTTCCGTGCAGGTGTCGTCGTTTTAGTTGATATGGCCAGAGTATAAAACCATGTTTGTGCCCCTATTCCTCTGTGAGTTTTTATTATGTTGTCTTTTCAAACAGATTGGGAAATCTATCACCGAGTTGAGCTTTTGTAATGGTTTGTGTGTGTGTGTGTGTGTGTGTGTGTGTGTGCGTTTCAGTTTGTGTGCGTGCGTGTGCATGCGTGCGTGTAAGCGTAGATGCGTACGTGCGTGTGTGTGTGTGTGTGTGTGTGTGTGTGATATCCAGACCTATGTTTCACAAAAAGAAAAAGAAGTCTGTGTGTTACATCTAAGCAATCTCAAACTACGCCGAAGGTGCGCTTACGACAACAGAACAACAAAATCGGGTTCTCTCTGTTTCACCATGTGTGCATTCGGTACGACGGTATTACGATAATAATTAATAAACCATTTGCGTAGCAAGTTTTCATTTGGAAAATACACAAGCTGCCACATGCACACCATGACACAAAAGACAAATTTTGTCAAGTAAGCTCGTTGCTCTTTTTCATGCTCAATTCTTTAATAAAATTGTCATGTCTAGGGACAAGCAAGGGCCGACATTAGTGCTTCGCAATACGCGTTCTGTCATTATCCTTTTCTTCTTATGAAGTCGCGTTGGACGTGCTGTTCTGACGACACACGGCTTGCTGCATGAGGTTAGAGATGTGCAGGTGGGGGTGCTTGACCTGATGACGACAAGCGTCGTTCACCTGCCGCAGTGTCCCGCACGTCTCGCTTGAAGTGTAGCCCTCAGCACCGCACAGCACGCGCAGACACGTCACGTACAGCTGCAAAAACAAGAGGGGAAGTGTGTGTCTTTACCGCTGAAAAACAAGAGGGTGTATGTCTTTACCACTGAAAAACAAGAGGGTATATGTCTTTACAGCTGAAAAACAAGAGGGTGTATGTCTTTACAGAGCTGCAAAACAAGAGGGTAAGTGTATGTCTTTACAGCTGCAAAACAAGAGGGTGTATGTCTTTACCGCTGCAAAACAAGAGGGTGTATGTCTTTACCACTGCAAAACAAGAGGGTGTATGTCTTTACCGCTGCAAAACAAGAGGGTGTATGTCTTTACCGCTACAAAACAAGAGGGTGTATGTCTTTACAGCTGCAAAACAAGAGGGTGTATGTCTTTACAGCTGCAAAACAAGAGGGTGTATGTCTTTACAGCTGCAAAACAAGAGGGTGTATGTCTTTACAGCTGGAAAACAAGAGCGTGTATGTTTTTGCAGTTGGAATACAAGAGGGTTTATGTATTTACAGCTCAAAACCAAACGGGTGTACGTCTTTACAGCTGGAAAACAAGAGCGTGTATGCCTTTACAACTAAACAAACAAGAGCGTGTATGACTTAATAGCTGGAAAACAAGAGCGTGTATGTCTTTACATCTGAAAACGAGAAAGTGTATGTTTATACAGCTGGAAAACAAGAGGATGTATGGCTATACAGATGGAAAACATGAAGGCGTAGCACTTTACAGTCGAAGACAGTCTCATTCGTTAAAGCTACAAAGTAGGAAGGTGTAGCTCTTTAGCTGAAAACCCAAGAAGGAGTAGCTCTTTACAGGTTGATTTTGGTTCTTTCTATTCTATTGTTTTCTGCTCCAATCTGTTGTATTCTGTTTGTACCTACCTTGAAGGGATCGAGGTCCCTCTTCTTGTGGGCACACTGTGCGTAGTTTAAGTCGGTAGCAGTCATGTCGTACATCAGATGGCACTCCGTCAAGACGTCGCCCATGTTCACACAACCTTTCTCCAGTATGTTCGCTACCTCCTTGCAGTCTTTGCCTCTGCAAACAATTAAAGGCAAACATGTAACAACTTAACACTGCCGCAGAGAAGAAGTCTTTGCTGGGGTAATTTGATCCCTGCATAAATAGATCCCTGCGCCTTGAGTCCGAGTCTGGAGATACGCGCGCGATATAAGACTTCATATAACATATTTGAAGAACAAGTCTTTGGTTTATGGTTCATTATTGTCATGCCCACCACCATGAACATTTGTGTAGTGTATTGTTTAGGTCACATGAAATAAGCTTTTGCTTGATTTCGTTTTCTAGTTACTTATTGTTTTTTTTCTTCATGTAACGTATTTTGAATAAAATTCTGTTTAAACCAATAAACATTCTTTGATGATGCAGGTACCAGTAAAAGAAAAATTATATCTCTTACGTAAAGAAGATACTGTTTACCTAACTGCAGCCAATTGCAAATCTTGCATCATCAATATTAACTTTGACATGTCCTGACATAACATCATCACACACAAAACCATGGCAAAAATACATTTCCATTCGCCTTTTTGTGTGCATGAGAGAGCAACATACTGAGAATCTTGATCAAACAGAAAGGAAATAACATTTGACACAAAACTAGTTGCACAATTTCATTTTGTTATCAAAGGCACAGTCCTTACCATGTAAAAGATTCGGCTCAGCAACTCACATCTGATAAAGGCTTTTAAATGAGATAATACTTTATCCTACATACGTGAAAAAGACACTCGTGAGATAATAATCGTTCAAATCACACGTGTGTATATCATGTAAATGAGGTCATGTCAAGCAAGTCTGGCAGGGACCTGTTTTTCCACTGCTTATGATGCCAAAGTCACCGAGACAAACGTCATTATAGAAAATAAAATTGCGCTCGCTAATTACTCTCGATGAATTTTTAGAACTAACACGTCACGCCACACTTTCAGAGTGACGTTTCTGTACTTTGACGTAATATATTGCACGAGGCTTTAGAAGAGATCGAGGTTCCAAAACAAGCGTCTTCAAGTTAGCTGCCTCGACTGCAAGACATTTTCAGTAAAATACACGTAAGTACAGTATGTAGGATAAATAGAATACTACATAGCTTGCTGTGTCGTACCAGATTTACACTCGTTGCTTTTTCAAATAGTAGGCCTAAACAGCTCGCTTTCGCTCGCAGTTCAATACTTTAAACAACAACTCTGGTACGACACAGCAAGCCATGTAGTATTCTCTCTATCCCTCCACTCGGACACATTCCAAAATCAACAGTCTGTAATTTTTCTGTACAGACAGTTTTCTTCTAAACTTATTTCTTTAACTTCTCACTAGTAATTTCTCAAACAATTCTCACTCTGCACAGAGAGCTGTTAAGGCGTTGTTTTTTTTTTTGTTTTTTTTTGTTGGGGGGGGGGGGGGGGGGGGGTGTTAAGTGGAGGGATGACACATTCTGTGCAAATCTGAGACGGTGAATGACTGTGCGTTTAAGCATATTGCCCAAGCACTTTTCAAATGAGCCGGTCAACTTAGCATACCAAAACTAAACAAGGGAATACAGTAGAAACCCACTTTTAAGGCCTCAGAAATCTGACAAAATCAGGTCTTGAAAAAGAGGGCGTCTCACAATCGGAGTAAATTTACAGAGGTTATGAACTGAAAATCTGAGAAAACAGGGTCTTAAAAGGGAGGGAGTCTGAAATGTGGGGGTCTTAAAAGGCGGGTTCCATTGTAGCTGGTTCCAAAAAAGAACCGTCTATGCCATGGAGCTTCTCACCCTTCCTTGATGTTCTGATAAGCCAGAAGAACGACGTCCTTGTTGTAGCTGGTGTGGCCTGGTTGGGCGGGGATGTTCTTCACCAGGTCACCCACAAGAGTGTTCTGACTTGTTTCAGGACTGCCTGCATGTCGTTGCAAGACACATCAAATGTTTAGGAATTACATGGACCCAAAATATCCGTATTTCACCGGTCGGTAACAAATCTCTGTTTACTAAAAATGAAACCGGCTAGCGGTCGTACACAACTATCACACTCACTGACATACACACACACACACACACACACACACACACACACACACACACACACACACACACACACACACACATACACACACACACACACACACACACACGGACACACACACACACACACACACACACACACACACACACACACCCTCATCTCCCTCTCAATCTAAGTTACAAACAGGCAATATACATTTATACTGACTGAACGTTACAATATCCACAACTCCTCACCACAAAGGGTTCCGGGAAATTTCTCCTTGGCCCTGAAGTCGGGATCACTACACCTTATCTCCAGCGCGGGGTTGTCAGGACGCACGGCTTGCCTTGAATCAGTGTACCTGTAAATCAAGCATATATATATATATACACAAGATATATTTGCTAATACATACAAAATATATTTGCAACCCATACGTTAAAAGTTTTTTTCTTCTCAAATACTAAATTCTGTATCCATTTTAATTGCAATCTATGTTGAATCGTGATAATATTCTTTCTAAACTCACTATCAGAACATCAAACACGAAACAAATGACAACAGATAATACAAGACAAGCAAAGATAAATCAAGAAAAAAATAAGACAGGACAAGACAAGGCGAGGCAAGCCGAAACAAGAGAAGACAAAACAAGACAAGACAAACAAGACAAGACTAGCGAAGACAAGATAACACAAGTCTAGACAAAACAAGACAAGAAAGGACAAAGACAAGTCAAGCCAAGAGAAAACAACACAAGACAAGATTATACAGAACACAATCAAATCTAAGACTTGACCTTTTTATTCTCGATATTTGACCTTTTTATTCTAGACGTTTGGAACGATAGCAAGACCTGGAAACTTATGTTTTACATTTTGAGTATTCCGAAAAATAAGCGTACTCCACACAGCATCCGTCGCATCGTTAATTAAGTTTACCAATACATTTAAAACAAATGCTTCTTTCAATGTTTACTGACAAAAACTAATAACGTGTCAAAAAACAGGATCGGCTTCGGGATGCGCGTGTGAAGAAAACTAGTCTAGGAATTGTTCAAGTATTTTTGTCCACTGACCGGACTGATCGTATTCCAGACAATTATGCGTACACAGTACGGCAACATCGTATGGGTTCCAAGGTCTGGATAGCAATCTATGTCTTTTCCGATGTGTACCTGAAGGTCACTTTCAGACCGCGGTGCTCCAGAATGGCCGACTTGGTGTTGTTGTCATAGCGACCCAATACGCGGTCATCCCCGGCCAGTTCGCTTCCACGCCATGTCCCTATCCATGGATCCGTCTTGTTCTCAGCCTCCCTTGTCTTGATGAACTGCGGAGATAGAACGGTATATTTTCTTCTTCTTCGCCCATGGGCTGAAACTCACAGGTTCACTCAAGTTTTTGCAGGAGCGGCTTTTACGTTTTTGTTATGACAGTTTTTACCCCGTAATTTAGGCAGCCATACATGATATATATATATATCACTTACAACATTATTGGGTAGTATGGTAGTTACGGCAGCTAGTTTAACGTCATAATGATGAGATCTATATGAATTTTATCCGCATTTGTAGGATGAACTTTGTTCTCTTTATTTACCTCACTGGCGGATTATTTTTTTATCAGTGTGGTGTCTTTGTCAGGAGTGTATTTGTGTACGACGAATGCTTCACACACACACACACACACACACAAACACACACACACACACACACACACACACACACACACCACCCCCCACCCCCCCCCCACCCCACCCCACCCCACACACACGAGTTCGAATCCAGGCCGGGACGGACACGGGTCAACTATATGTGCAGACTCAGAGACGGTATCCATGCCCCACCCCCGGGTCACCACAGTGGCTTGTAAAAGACCTCGGCCATTCTGCCATAAGTGCAGTTGGCTCATTACAAATGAACACGCACGCACCTAGGTAGAGCGACTTTGTTGCTGCTAGCTAATTTCCACTGGGAGGAAGCGACCCGAATTTCACATGAGTTGGATATACTAAAGTAAATGAAATAAATATTACCCTCTTCAGGTTAATGTCTCTCAGGGTGTTGACGTAGAAACCACGGGTGCGGTAGGTCCGGCCGTTGTAGGTACGGTTGTAGTAAATGTATGTAGTCACGGTCACTTTACTGACGAAGGCTCGTCCTTGTTTGTCCAGAGCATGCTCAGCGGTCACTTGCGACTGTACACCCCCACAAACGATGTCGGCCATTTTATAACTGTAGTTAACAGAAATAGACAAAATGAGTGCGTGTATACACTCGTTTATCCTCTCACTCACTCAATCATGTACTCACTAAATCACTCACTCACTTGCTAACTCACTCACTCACTCACTCATTCACTCACTCACTCACTCACTCACTCACTCCCTCACTCACTCATTAATTCATTCTTTCACTCATTCATTCGCTCCCTCACTCACTCACTCACTCACGCACTCACTCATTCAATCACTCACTCACTCACTCACTCAATCACCACGTTCTTTCATGCACTCTTTTATCCCCACAACAATTAGTTATTGAATGAATCAAATCAATCAACAAACCAATCAATTAATTAACAATGAATCAACAATCAAACAATCCATCAAATATTCATAAAAAATCAATAATTTAGTTCCTTATTTAATATAGTTGTGATTGAAATCAAATGTCCACAAACAGATTTATAAGAGATTGCTGTTTTGAGAATATGCCTGTCTTGATAAGTCTGTGTCGCTGCGGTGAGCAGTCATAGCACAGTCAGCGCCAGACAGTCAAGAGTTTGTAAAATGCAACCGTTGGTGTGTGTGTGTGTGGGGGGGGGGGGGGGGGGGGTCGTCGCCAAAGCGACAAAAGTGCTTTAAAGCTAAAGGTAGTCGAAACTCCAAGTGTAACGGCAGCCAATCCTGTACCAAATAAATGAACCCGCATCATACACAGACTTTTCAACCCTGCAACTTTCCATCTCTATGAAGAGGACTACTTCAATGGCAGGGTGTGTTCAAGAAAGTTGTTGTTGTTGCTTATTATGCGATCATTTCATGTTAACATATTTAATGAAGTATGAAATTATACGAGAGGAAATTAGAAAGAAAGAGAGAACAAGAGAGAGGCAGAGACAGAGACAGGCAGACAGACAGACATTATATGCTACTGTGTACTAATTGTGTCATTGCTTGTCTTTTACGGATTCCATAATCAATAAATAGTTTCCACGCAATCTACAAAGTACTCCTTTTCTTTGAATTGTGTTTTCAGTACAACAAACTACAAATTTCCTCTCCCTTGAAATTATATAATGTCCACATTTCGTAGAATTTTTAGGAAATATTGACTAAATGTGTTGAGATTGCTTCAAGCGACTAGTTTGTGTGTGTGTGTGCTAATTTTGCGTAGGGCTGAACGTTCTTGAAACTATTACCTGCAGGGTATGGTGATTCTGAAGCCACGGTCGGTGAAGAAAGTGCTCATGTCCTTGAAAGAAGTTCGGCCCCACCAACTGAATTCCTTGTCTATGACTGTGCATGCTTGCTTCTTGTAAGCTGTGTGCATAAGACAGGGACCAAAAGACACGTTAGGACAAGACCTTTAGGAATACTGTTCGTTTTCATGAGTTTCATGTAAGTAAACACCATCACATGGTCCATTCCTTGTCGTGGTGTCATGGCTTGCGTGCCTCAGTAACCCGGAGAGCTATGCCAACGGGAGCTTAAGCTCCTGGTAGGGTCACCCATGCTGGACAGGTCGAAAATAGAGGTCAGACAAATTTGGACCACCTCGTTCAGAGGTTTGCGTAAGGCCAACACCCCTGCCTTGAAAAAAACAACGTTTCAGAAGCATTGACGACGAATCAAATGTCGTCAATGGTCTATGCTCCGCTGGGGGCAAAGGGCTTAAGTAAGTAAGTAATGTAAGTAAACAGTACCAGTACTCAGTCATATCATGGTGTACATAGTGTATAAAGGGAGACATTGTGCGTTGCAATTTATTACCGCAATAAAATACCCCCAGAGGAAGGCCCACGCACATGTCGACATATTGGGGGAAAATATAACTCGCTTGTTGTCTTTGTCTTCTTCTACTCAATAATAGTAGTGCAGACTGATTTGCATGCTTGACTCTCAGCTGTTTGAGTAAGACTAAATAAGATATTTTAATCAAAAACTTCCTTTCGGCACATGTTTAAAATAAAGACCGCTAATTGATGTGCATGCTTGTCTCTCAGCTGGTCACAAGAAATGTCAAATAGACACGACTTTTAGCATAAGAAGAACTGCACATCGATATGCATGCTTGCCTCTAGTTACCTCTGTTTTATTAAGACACAGGTCAAAAGAAATGTTTATTTGACATGACATATATTAAATCTCGTATGTCACGTGCTTGTCTTTTACCCATTTGAGTTTGGCCATTCGCCAGTCGTTTTCCCACCGTTTGCAGCTTGATTTATCGACCTAGTGTCTATTACTTGTAACCCCTCCCATCCCCCACCACCCCCCAAGAGAGCATGATTGCCAAAATAGCGGACAGTAAAAACGGACATACCTGTAAAAACTCACTGGTGCAAATAACGCGTGAACATAGGAGTTGCAGCCAACGAAAGAAGAACAAGAACAAGAAAAACAAAAGAGAAGAAGATTCATTGTCTTGGTTGAATGTCGTTGCAGCACTTATTTATTCTAATGCATTCATTGTAATAGAAGTGTTTGTGATAGAAATTGTTACTTACTTTGAACCCAGTTGCTGCTCCCCTTGATAGCATACTTGAGATGACGAGGACAGTTGGCTTGGACGAGTAGCGCGTTCAGCACGCCGCCAATAGAACCACTGTCTTCGCATTCCTTGGCGGCCCGTTTCAGAGTTTCGCACGTACCGTCCGGCCCTTGGGAGTTGCACACTAAACCGCATTTCACGCGCATACACTCCATGTACACCTGTGGAGTGAGAATATAGAATTAATGCCCAAAGTAGGAAATAGACGATTTTTCGGAAAAGCTCTGTCGGCCGTTTGCATGGGTTGTGAACGAGTACTACCCTGGCTTTTCTCAAGAACAAATAAATGCAGACACACCCCTCGCTAGTGAGTGGCCCCTTCAATGTTTGTCCAGAAAAAGCAAGGGTATAAAACTATTCACTGGTCCACAACCCATACGCACCCGACCGAGTTATATTCGGAATTTTGTTTGTTTGTTTGCTTAACGCCCAGCCGACCACGAAGGGCCATATCAGGGCGGTGCTGCTTTGACATATAACGTGCGCCACACACAAGACAGAAGTCGCAGCACAGGCTTCATGTCTCACCCAGTCACATTATTCTGACACCGGACCAACCAGTCCTAGCACTAACTCCATAATGCCAGACGCCAGGCGGAGCAGCCACTAGATTGCCAATTTTAAAGTCTTAGGTATGACCCGGCCAGGGTTCGAACCCACGACCTCCCGATCCCGGGGCGGACGCCTTACCACTAGACCAACCGTGCCGGTTATATTCGGAATTCGTCTATTCCCAATGATGTTGTGGTTAAAAAGGCATCCTCTCAAATCGTGCTGATCTAAACATGCACATTTTTCTTGACATGTTTGCTTTTTTTTTGCCGGAAGGGAAAGGGCAAATTGAGAATGAACGTCAGACAGTTAAGACTTGATGCAAATAAACATTGCAGGACTTCAATTGAGTGACGCAATTTTCTTCAATTCTCCCCCACTTTGACCATGCATTCTTCAAGTGAGGTGAACTGTATGGCATCCAGATATATTGAGCGATGCTTAGTATAGTTTTGTGTACGCTCCCGCAAACGAAGTTGGCTTAGAGGGCAGTCACACACGCGATTCAATCGTGAGATTTACCCTGTCACACGGGCGACTGAGTCGTGGAAAATAGCTTCGACAAGTCCGCGACTCAGTCTCATGCGATTCCCTCGTAGCTTTGAGCTTTAGAACTTGTTCTATTCCTGCGACCCAGTCGTCAGTCAATCGCAGGGGCAGAGCCAATCAGTGTCGTAAAATAATGGCGGACAGTGGCGGACCGCGTCTTTTCGTCGATTCAAAACTTTTTGGAAGAACAGTTTCTTACTTAGATATAAAGGAGACGTTTTAGGCGTGTACAGCGGTCGGGAAAAATTAATTGCAACTGTCTGGGAACTTTATTTCTCGCAAAGGCGTAATGCTGAAAGATATTTTTCAGAAAGGTAGAGCGATGTTCGAACATTAGCGTCTGCTCTCGCAAAGCGCGTTTGCCGTGTTCACTGTGACACGTCACTTCCACCCCGCTCGCGTTTATCGTTCGTCAATCGTTTAGTCAATCGTTCGTCTATCGTTCATCGTGTGACGGGTCAATGGCCTACGATGTGATGTGCGATCGGCTCAAGATTGAATCGCGCGATTGAATCTCAACGATTGAATCGCGTGTGTGACTGAAGCTTTAATTGTACCTGTAAATGATACAGTATCCAGGGCAGTGAAAGATGTATTGGAGCTGCATTATGCCCCTTTTTCACAAACCAATCAGTTAGTGTTAAGGATACTCTTCAGCTTTACTTATGAGTCAATTAAGAAACACTGACCTTGAAACGGTTATCCCCTCGACCTTCGCAGTAGCCACGTCTACTTCCCGATTCCCCCCACCTGCCCAAGATGGACTGACACTCCGAGTTCTTGTCCCCCCAGCTCCTGCATTGTCCTTGGGCGAAACGCTGAATCTCCTGGCACTGGGGATCACTGCACGTGCACAGAGAGTGGCAGTATTGCGTCCGTCTATTGCTAATGATATTCTGTGTGCTGCTACTACTACTACTGCTACTACTACTACCATTGGTAATCCCTGTTTTTCTACTCCCGCTACTGGTGTTCCATGGGGGACACCCCGAAGCGTCCCGGTACCAAAGCGTCCCGGTACCGAAGCGTCCCGGTACCAAAGCATCCCGGTACCGAAGCGTCCCGGTACCAAAGCGTCCCGGTACCAAAGCGTCCCGGTACCGAAGCGTCCCACTATAACGCGTCACAGGACTTAGACTTTTTTTTTTTTAAACCTTGATGACCTTGATTTGACCTTGACTTGACTAACCATTTTTTTAAAAATTTAATCTTGACCTTGATTTGACCTTGACTTCACTGATTTTTTTAATTTTGCACAGACCTTGATTTGCTTTCGGTAAAAAAAAATCACTTTTTGTCCAACTTTTCCCCAACTTTACTTTAGATCTGTACTCACAACACACCAATTTGGAAATACTGTACCCGTGTGGACAAGTTCGGGGGAAAAGTCCGTAGGCTTCCGTTCACAGGAGGGATATGTCTGTTATCACACACGCTTTCTGGCTTCACTAAGCGTGAGCGTCGGAAAAAGTCTTTTCAGTTCTGCCTCCGACTTTTAAATTGTATCATTTGGGTTAATTTGGGTTTGTTTGGGTTCATTTGGGTAATAAAGAACGCTCGCGCTGGACCCGAGTACTCTTCAGACTGGCTCGCTCCCCCAGTATGAAAGTTTTTGTCTTGTGCACGTTTAAGACCAAGTGATTGCTCTGTGTGAATTACAGGCATTCCCTTTGCTATATAATACATTGGCATGCGAGCCGAGGATGTGCGTGGTGACTGGCACCGGGACGCTTCGGCACCGGGACGCTTCGGTACCGGGACGCTTCGTGCCCTACTGCGCGGGAGCGTCCCGAAGCGTCCCGGTACCAAAGCGTCCCGGTACCCCTGTGACGCGTTATAGTGGGACGCTTCGGTACCGGGACGCTTCGGCACCGGGACGCTTCGGTACCGGGACGCTTCGGTACCGGGACGCTTCGTGATGTACCCGTTCCATGTACTACTAGTGCTAATAACACGGCTACTTCAGCTACGACTAATACTTCTACTACTTTTACTGCTACTTCTACTACTATTTCTACTGCGACTACTACTACTACTACTTTAACTGCTCCTTCGGCTACTATTTCTACTGCGACTACTACTACTTTAACTGCTACTTCGGCTACTACTTCTAATTATATACTGCTCGTTGCATTGCTTGTTTGTATCCCGTATAGATGTAGGTTACTTACAATATTGAGTCTAAAATAGATCACTCGACGTGTGGCAAATAAATTATTATGGACAGTATTCATTAAAAACTGAATGAAAACAGCCATGTAAGCGGACAAATCGAATACCTTTGTTTTAATTCAGTTTTACTAATGTATGCAATGATACTTCTTGTGCAAAGTCTGATACACCATACCCAAGTTTCACACAGCGTCTTAATCATAAATAAGGACTTAACGCTTCCTTTTCCTGATTTTTTTGTTTTGTTTTTGTTATTGTAGTCTTGTCATAAAATATAGGAATGCCTGTTTTAAATGTAGTCTGTTCTTAAAGCCATATGTACTCGATGACTATACACGCTAATTGCTTTACCAACAGCTGGAGACAGACTAAATTAAGTTCCCTGCAAAATATTGTGGTCTAGGACCCCTTAAATGTTGAGATATTTGAATTTTCATTTTGATCTGGATCGTCCTATTTATAGATTTGGCAACACATGTAACGTTGATGCAAGGGAGAGAACACCGCGGCTTTGTTGACATCCTCACTTTTTCAGAGGCTAGAACAAGCTGTAATGCATGTATTATGGTCCGCGCATGGTGACGTATCGTCATTATATGGTCTTATGGTGCGTTTGACATCGATTGTGGGCAAACTACACTTTGTAAACACGGGAGTGCGTTAGTATGCCTTTAAGTTTGCAAGAGTGTATGTAAAGGAACTTCGTGACAAACACAACAGTGCAGATACTGTGAAGGTTTTACTCCTCTACACATCGCCCCCCCCCCCCCACCCCGTTTTAAGGATGACCAACGTGTTTTAACCGAATTTGAAGTAACAAGCGTGGATAGACACAAGCTTTTTAGAGCTTTCTACATTTTACCCTGACAGACCATGCATGCAAATACATTCTTCTCCTTCTTCTTCTTCGTTCATTGGCTTAGACTCCCACGTTCACTCATGTTTTTAGCACGAGTGGATTTTTACCTGTATGACCGTTTTTATCCCGCCATTCAGGCAGCATACACCGATTTCGGGTATTTTCGTGTTTCTATAACCCACCGAACTCTAACATGGATTACAGGATCTTTTCCGTGCGCACTTCGTTTTGTGCTTGCGTGTACACACGAAGGGGATAAGTCACTAGCAGGTCTGCACATAAGATGACCTGGGAGATCGAAAAAATCTCCACTCTTAACCCACCAGGCGGCAGGGACCGTAAATACATTTAAACATGACGACTACCGTGTGAGCTGCGAAAGAACTTTTTTTTTTAGGCTGGTATGCTTCCCGGAAACCAGCTCGACTCGTTTCGTTTACGGGTTTTAGCTAGCCAAATGTTAGTAGTCTTGACGATGCTGTTCTCAAGTTTTCAGTGTCGATCTTTTAGTTTAAGGTTGACAAATTGACTAAATGTTTTGATGTCGCTTGACACGACTTTTTGTTATAATTCTGATTACATGTAGAATTTTCATTATAGTATCATATGAATCTTCAGTGACTATGACATGTTTAAGTTTGCCAAGGGAAAGGTTGTTTGACAATGCATTGTACCTTCAAACGTCATCCTCATAAATAAAGATCTCTCTCTCTCTCATTCACTCTCTCTCATTCACTCTTTCTCTTTCTCGCTCTCTCTCTTCCTCTCTCTCTCTCTCTCTCTCTCTCTCTCTCTCTCTCTCTCTCTCTCTCTCTCTCTCTCTCTCTCTTACGTTTGCTGTACGTCTGGCTGTTTGGCCAGTGCAGCATACATGTATCCTGTCCCCAAGACACGGCGACTGTCTCCGGGGATCTGTCGCTCCACAGCGTCTAGGTCTTCCTGTGTGGTGTTTTCAGTTCCTGTTGACAACAAGTGATAGTGGTAGTCGGGAATATTTGTTATTCGAGCAGTTGAGATCCCAAAGTACCAAGAAAATATGCAAAGTTCAAAGACGAAATCAGTATGTATCTAAACTGAGCAAAACAATTATTGCACCCATTTTTCGTACCCCAACTAAAACATTAATTCCCGTGTCATTTTATTCACACTTTATATGTCATTAAAGGCCCTTCACTTGGCTACCTTGCACACTTTTCGGATAAACAATTCTGTTGTAGGTATCACGTGACCGCCGCCGAAGTCAGGGTACCCCCAAAATCGACCTGACAAAAACCATAGTCCCCTATCTTAAAATCAGTACAAATTCAGGATTTGCTGATAAGAAACAATTCTGCATATCGATTAGTATTGATACAATCTGTTTTCAAATGAGGTAGGGGTTAACAGTTTGAAAGGCCCAAAAGAGCACGTTTTGCGGTCATTTTTTAGGGGGTCCTCCCCTGAAAGTTCTATATATCCTAAATTTGTTTGTTTGTTTGTTTGTTTGTGTAACGCCCAGCCGACCACGAAGGGCCATATCAGGGCGGTGCTGCTTTGACATATAACGTGCGCCACACACAAGACAGAAGTCGCAGCACAGGCTTCATGTCTCACCCAGTCACATTATTCTGACACCGGACCAACCAGTCCTAGCACTAACCCCATAATGCCAGACGCCAGGCGGAGCAGACACTAGATTGCCAATTTTAAAGTCTTAGGTATGACCCGGCCGGGGTTCGAACCCACGACCTCCCGATCACGGGGCGGACGCCTAACCACTAGGCCAACCGTGCCGGTATATATATATATATATATATATATATATATCCTAAATGTCTCAATGAAAACGTTTCAAACTTCCAGAAAACATGACCAATAGGCCGTGAATAAAGATCACCATAACTTTTTGTGAATATAGGAGCAATACGTGTAGAGTTACGTGACGTTTCTAAAAGAACTTTAAAAATATTCATATTAATTCAGGGTGTAATGCCAAAAATTCGTGATGTTGCATGCAGGGCCCATAATGGTTATATCAGTATTTGCGAAAGATTTAGGCAAATCTGAGCACTAGCAGAAATTTGCTGGAGGTATGAACGCGATAGACAAATTCGTTAACTCCGAAATTTCCAGTACTGTTTTACCTGTTAATATTAACAGCTATTGTGTTTTCAGCGTAGCAATAGGGTCCGATATTTAGACGAGACAAGTATAATGCCGACGAGTCGAAGACGAGTCGCATTATACTTGTTCGAGTCTAAATATCGGACCCTATTGCTACGCTGAAAATACAATAGCGATTATATAGCTGTCCTGACCTTTATTTGTTGTTCCAAACTTACAAAATGACAGTTTTTGCGTCGATGCGTTGATCTCAGGTTTTGATAGCAGACGCCGTTTCTTATGCGCATTAGTTTTGCGCATGCGCCACACTGACTTTGGAAAAATACTCGATTTGACAACACAGCTGTTAAACAGCTTTTTATTAGTTCATTCGTATACAACAAAAAGAAGTTTGAGTTTTTCTAATTTTGAACAAGACTACTTATGAAGAAGACCAAAACACAACATCAACGGAAAACTAGAAACAACTGAAGAACTAGGATGCAACAAGGGGAGGAAAAGAGAACAGCTAATCCGTACAAAGCTAGCAGACGGCAGCGACGTTTTCAGTTTGGGTGAATGGCATTTATACTTGTCTCGTCATGAAGCGAATTTTTCAACCTCAGTTACAAACGACTACATGAATGTTAGTGCCATGGGTTGTACATCAATACTTCAGAGGGGAAGTGGGGTATTTAGTGTGGAGTTACGAGATAAGAAAAGCCGAATGCGAAAGTTTGTGTCATTTGGCAACTGTGAACTAAGCTCACAGGCACACAAAAACGGCTGTTCCGTTTTACTCCCCTGTTTGTACTACATCTTTCGAATTTGCCATTTTGTGGTGTTTAGGGACAGAAAATAATAGGTTTAGTCCTGTTTCATCGGGAAGTTAGCAGAAAAGGGTATGCTATCGACAAGCTGAAAAACATTCCCGAGAAGAATTTCAAGTTGTCAGTGTATGCTGTTGTCGATCAGTGAAACATCGTGTGGTGCAGATGGGTAAACCGGAACCATGCGTCTTTGTTATTGACAATATGCTTTTGGATATTGGCAAAAATGGCCGACTTCCGTAGCATTATGCTTTTATGATCGGAAGAGACCATCCAATCACAGCCCCCGAATTCCCCCACGTGTCCATCAGAATAGCTATATTGATGAATTTTTGTGCCAATGTCTTTTTTATAATGATAACATAGTGAGAGATAAAAGAAGTATTTATTATAAGAGTTGGTATGAAGACGGAATTGTATATGTGAAACATTTAGTGAATTTTGAGGGTAAATATTTGAATTATCAAGAGTTTTCTGAATTATTTCCTAATGTTAGAAGTGATATTTTGTTGTACTGTGGAATTGTATCCGCTGTGAAAAGCTATCAGAAGAAATTGAATTTTAAGACATTGAATTTTCAGCATTAATCTGTGGATAGTAGAGTGTGGTCAGTGATAAAAAAAAGGAAATCATGTTGTGAAGGAGGTTTTTGTGCAGTCTAACTTTATTTTTGTTTGTTTGTTTGTTTGTTTGTTTGTTTGTTTGCTTAACGCCCAGCCGACCACGAAGGGCGGTGCTGCTTTGACATATAACGTGCGCCACACACAAGACAGAAGTCACAGCACAGGCTTCATGTCTCACCCAGTCACATTATTCTGACACCGGACCAACCAGTCCTAGCACTAACCCCATAATGCCAGACGCCAGGCGGAACAGCCACTAGATTGCCAATTTTAAAGTCTTAGGTATGACGTACCCGGCCGGGGTTCAAACCCACGACCTCCCGATCACGGGGCGGACGCCTTACCACTAGGCCAACCGTGCTGGTCTCTAAATTTATTCCAGCTGCGGTTTTAAAATGGAATAGCACCAGTGAAAATAATATGAATTGGAAATTAACTTTTTTGAAACCGTTTCAAAGTACACTTGATGTAAGTTTAAGGTGGTTTCAGCTGCGACTCTTACACCGTATTCTACCTTGTAATAAATATTTATATTTGTGTAAAAATAAAAATTCACCGCTTTGCACATTTTGTGGGTATCAATTTTTCACTTATTTTGGGAATGCATGATTGTTAAAACCTTCTGGATTAAATTGAATAATGTATTGCACAAAGAATGTTTACATTGTGAACGTTTGGCAAATATTATATTTATAAATGCAAACTTCAGGGTTCAGTTCCGCTTTTGAGTGTTTTTTTAAAAATATTAAAACAAAGATATTATATTAAAAAGAAATTGAATTTCACTAGGAATAGACATTTAAATTTTTGGTCTGACTGGTTACCCTATGCGAATATATGTTAGGTTATCGACCAAGGCGAAGTGTCCATTCCAGTTTCACTTCTTCCACAGTCTAAAATTGTAGGCTTTTATAAGACTTCAGGCAAGAGTGTGTGTGTATGTGTGTATGTCTTATGTCTGTCTGCTTGTCTTATCCTTTTATCTGTCTGTCACCCCGTCCAATCTTATGGGTGTAGTGGTGTCTTGTATTTTAGTGATTCTTGATCATTGTTGGGTGAAACTTAAAGAAGAGTCTATTATTTGTATTTATATTTAAGAGTGTATAAATTGTAAATGATACCACCACCATCACTACCCCCCTCTCTCTCTTTCTCTTTCTTTCTTTTTACCAGTATTGTACTCTGCATGTTATGTTCCGGTATTACTTGTGGACGAATGGTATGTTATATGTCTGTCTGTCTGTTTTGTCCTAACTCACCACAAAAGGATTCGGGATAATTCTCGAACGACTTGAACTTGTGACCCACGCAGCGGATCTCGAGGGTAGGAATATTACGTGCCCTGCGCATTGTGTTGGTGGTGTACTGGTAAGAGACCGTCAGTTTTCCCACTGTAACCTTCGCCATTCTGCGGTAAGTCTCGTAAAAGCCAACGTTTTTCTTGTCCGCGTCGATTTGACAACCATTGCTGCTCCACTCCCACGGGCTGGCGGAGTAGTTCTTTTTGCTCAGGTACTGGCAGGCATAGAGAAGGCCATTGTAAGTACGTACACCATCACACGTTACGCAGTTAAACTAACGGTTCACCATTCAAGTTGATATCAAGCCATTTCGCCCCATTTTCCTTTCGCTCCAAGGTCATTTCGCCCCAAGTCACTTCGCCCTGTTCAGCCCAGAGTTCGGTATCTTATTTCTTGTGCAAACGATCATACTCACCTCCAGAGATCTGTTCAGGTTTTTACACGGTAGGGGGGGGGGGGGGGGGAGATTATCCTTCGACTTAAGGCTGGGATCTTATAACAGTTATTTTGACGGTGATATTCAAGAAATGCTGATGCCAGGAATAACCAATAAAATAGGGATTAAAGTGGTACTTTAAGCTTGCGTACTGGGTATATAACACCTTTTGACAAATCTACTACTGATGAAGTTGTTAAGATTCTAAAGTTGATCACGCCTGGAGGCGAGCGATAGAGGGACAATAAAAACACAGTCACACAAATAGTAACTTTGCTGGCACATTGAGAAAACAAATCTTTTGAAAGTAAATCTCAAGCATGAAACACAAACAGGAAATCAAACATGTGAAAGTCATTTTTTTTAAATCAATAAAATCAGTCTTCGTTGATAAGCGTAACTAAAAGGGAATTGGCTTTATTAGAAGACTGTTTGTATGAAAATTCAAGAATTGGCAGCAAAAAAGATCAATAGAAAAGGAAGTCTAAGCACTTATTTATAAGATAATTATGAAACTTGAGTTTGGGGTATATGACTTTTCCACAAGAATCTCCAACGAATAAGTTCTTAAAAATTGAACAGAAAAAAAATTGGAACACGCCAATTGTGCGAAAGACCTAATTTAATTCTACTTCCTGTTATCAGTGGTAGACTCTGCAGCCTTTAACACCTCCCCAAATTGAACAGTCTGGCTGAGTGAGATTTTTGTGTTGAATTGATATCGTTAGGGCGTTTGCTAAATAAAATATGGACTTAAATCAGCCACGCTATTGGTTCTTCGTATGTACCCCAAGTCAAAGGGTGTTTGAACTCCACACATGACAGGCCTATGCGTTAAACATGACCGTGTGCCAAAGAAGATCAGTACCCTAGAAATAAAACCTTGTTGACCTCACAAATTGCATGGACTATTACTTTCCTGTCAGAAAATCAAGCTTGAAAATAAGGAAGATCATCTTCAGAACTTAAGAAAAAAAATAAAAACACATTTACTGGCCACAGTGAAAAACATTCCAGTCTGACCAAAGCCTTTAGCCAGGACATCGCTGTTACCTTTTTTGTTGTTGTTGAGCGTAGCCTTTTGCATACCTGACTAACTTGAGAGGAAAGCATGCACATCGGTGTGCACATACTACCACATTTGGCCACACATTGTTTTTATGCAACGTACAGTAACTACATTTGTTTGCCCAATATCGTTTTAATTCACCAATTTTTTTCCGAAGACATGTCTTACTTAAACTCATACGATCGAGGCAATCATGCACATGTATGCAACGTACAGTAACTAATATGTTTTGGGACCCAACGTCGTTTTATTTGGCAATGTTTCAAAAGCCATGTCTTACTTAAACAAGTAACAGGCCAACATGCACCCGCCATGTACAGTTAATAAAATATATGCAAGAACAAGAGGCGAAGCCTTCAAGGCTCACCTAAGAAATCGACAAACAGTAACACAAACTCAATCACTCCGTCACACGTGACACTGTGCAAGAAAGCGAGACACTAGATCTAGATCTGTCTGTCTGCATGTAGCCTACTTACAGACACGACTGCCAACTAGTCTCGGCCCGCTCAAAATAACAATGACCGAGACATTCCTTCGCGTGACGTCTAACCGTCTTACGCCATAATGTGACGTCTTCAAATGACGAAATGTTAAAGTTTCTACCACAGACATACACACGCACGCACGCACGCACATACGCACATACGCACGCACAGACAGACAAAGTTACGATCGCATAGGCTACACTTCGTGAGCCAAAAATCGTTTTCATTATTTCTGGCCCATGCCTTACTTGAACCAGTAAGAGACAACCATGCAAATGAGTGTACAGTCTCCACGTTTGTATATGGTTTTTAAAAAAAAAAAAATTTTAATTTCTTTTTTTTTTTCTTTTTTTTTCACATAGGATAACGAAAATAGCAAATGTCCAATTGAAACCGTCTCAACCATATCATTTACACACGCGCATATAAACAGACAATACAAAAAAGATAAAGAGAAAAGAGAGAGAAAGAAAGAGGGGTGACAGAAGAGAATAGGGATCAAGGAAAGAAGAGAAAGAGGATAGCGAGCGGTGACCAGGCTTTGCAGTTTACCTACACAAATAATTTTACAAAAAAAATATCATTCAAACGCATGCCTGTACAGACTCCAGTTTGTATATGTTAATGATTTTGATTTTCAATTTCGTAATGGTTATACGAGTAGCATTCTTCTTCCTCCTCCTCCTCCTTCTCTTCTACAGACCTGTGTAAAGTTAGCAGTGTTCAGCGTCAATGTCTGATAGGTTTTGCAACCGTTGTCGTTCTTTGTATGGATTCTGATTGTGACCGCACTGATAAAGAGGTCTCTTTTCCAGGTAAAGGCAAGGTCATTCTCCGCGAAGACCTCGGTCTGATCGCCCTTGCACTTTACGTTGGCCATCTTGTACCTGACCAGGGATATGTAATTGTGGATTAGTTTTTTTCCCCTTCTCCTCCATTTATTCAAATTGTCATCATCATCGTCATCGTCATCAGCATCAGCATCAGCATCATCATTATTATCATCATCATCATCATCATCATCATCATCATCATCATCATCATCATCATCAGCAGCAGCAGCAGCATCAGCAGCCGCAGCAGCATCAGCAGCATCACCATTATCATCATCATCATCATCATCAACATCATCATCATCATCGTCATCATCATCATCATCATCATCATCATCACCATCTTGTACCTGCACAGAGATATGTAATTGTGCATTAGTTTTTTCCCCTTCTCCTCAATCTATTCAAATTGTCATAATCCTCAACATCGTCATCATCATCGTCATCATCATCGTCATCATCATCATCATCATCATCATCATCATCATCATCATCATCATCATCATCATCATCATCATCATCATCATCATCATCATCATCATCATCAACCTTTTTATCCACCCATCTCCACCACAACCATTCCCACAGTGACTGCAAAACGTGTACTTTTGTTTCAATTCTTTTGTGTTGTCTTTGCTTCAAGGTGATACGTACCTGCATGGCAGGTTGAAATAAGGGCGTCTGTAGCGACCTCCAAAAGGCTTGATGGAGCTCTTTCCGCCAGCCTCGCACGTCCATTTCTGCCACTCTCCTGCATGGGTATAACTAGACCATTCAACACATACCGCGGCACCAAACACACAAATGATACTTTGCACCATAAACTGGTTAAAGATAAGAGAAAGTCGAACGTAAGGTATTCTTGTTTTGAAAAAAAAATCTAAATCCAAACACAAAGACACTGCACAGCCAACGTTCCAAAATTCAGAATCAAAAAACAAGAAAGGTAAGATGGCGGAACGTTTGTTATTGACAAAAATACGTTACACAAAATACGATATAACAATCTAAAATAACAAAGTAGACCCGCAGAGAACAATATGACACAAACATAGAGGATATGGTAGGTATCGCTCACATCTATGTCATCCCGTTGCTTGCTTGCTTTCACATGTATGTCTATGCTCTTGTGCGGAGTGAAACTCATAGCTACGCGCACTTTGTTTTTTGGCTTTACTTTAATCCAAATTTGTTGGATTGAGATATTCGTATGCCCTAGCTTTGTCGATCTTGCTAGAACATTTCGTTGTTCATGACGTCTAATATCGATACACGCACAAGACGGGCGCATTGGCGTGGTGGTAAGACGTCGGCCTCCTAATCGGGAGGTCGTGAGTTCGAATCCCGGTCGCTGCCACCTGGTGGGTTAAGAGTGGAAATTTTTTCGATGTCCCAGGTCAACTAATGTGCAGACCTGCTTGTGACTTAACCCCCTTCGTGTGTACACGCAAGCACAAGACCAAGTGCGCACGGAAAAGATCCTGTAATCCATGTCAGAGTTCGGTGGGTTATAGAAACACGAAAATACCCAGCATGCCTCCCCCGAAATCGGCGTATGCTGCCTGAATGGCGGGGCAAAAACGGTCATACACGTAAAATTCCACTCGTGCTAAAAACATGAGTGAAGGTGGGAGTCTAAGCCCATGAACGAAGAAGAAGAAGAAGAAGAAGATACACGCACAGTGTGTTGGTAACCTAACGATTATTTTTGGCTCACGTAAGTGTAGCCTATGCGATGCTAACTTTTGTCTGTCTGTGCGTGCGTGCGTGCGTGCGTGCGTGCGTGCGTATGTATGTATGTCTGTGGTAGAAACTTTAACATTTGAAGACGTCACAACATTTGAAGACGTCACATTATGACGTAAGAGGGTTAGACGTCACGCGAAGAAAGTCTCGGTCATTGTTCTTTTGAGCGGGCCGAGACTAGTTTTTTTTCGAAATCAATCAATCAATGGGTCTTCTGGTCTTATATCGCGCATATTCCGTGGGTACAGTTCTAGGCGCTCTGCAGTGATGCCGTGTGAAATGAAATTTTATACGGCCAGTAGATTGCAGCCATTTCGGCGCATATTTACCTTTCACGGCCTATTATTCCAAGTCACACGGGTATAGGTAGACAATTATTAACTGTGCCTAAGCAATTTTGCCAGGAAAGACCCTTTTGTCAATCGTGGGATCTTTAACGTGCACACCCAATGTAGTGTACACGGGGGGAGGTTCGGACACCGAAGAGAGTCTGCACACAAAGTTGACTCTGTG